>NC_057867.1:12115756-12418534 GCF_019393635.1 Dromiciops gliroides
CAATATGTTGTTTACAGGAAACATTATGACCCACAAAGAGTTAAAATAAGGGGCATGAGCCAAATCACTTGTGCATCCACTGAACTCAAAAAAGCAAGAGTAGCGAACATGTTCGCTGAAGAGGCAGCAAGAAAAATGTACTTTATTAAAGAGATATACAGGGAAACGACCTTTTTCCTGAAAGGCACCATAGAAAATAAATTATTATCAGTACTTGACATGTATTTACCAAATGGCATAGCATCTAAATACTGAAGGAAAAGGAACAGGAAGGCTTTTTCCAGAAGATTTTCTAGGCAGGCCATATCTTTAGAGTCACTCAATTGACTGAAAAGTATAGAGAATACAAGCTAGACTGTGTCTGTTGTTTATTGATTATTTTTTTTAAAGTACTTTACCCAATAATTTAAAATTCAGCTAACAGGGTATCCCCCTTGCATATGCCAAGATTGTACAAGATTGATGGTTGCAGCAGCAGAGTTAACTTTGTTCTAATATATTATGGTTATTAATATAAAATACTAATAGAAGACCAGGAGACATATGATCACCAAAATTGTTTGCTGTTGTCATGGACAATGGGAGTGAAATTGCCTCTAAGTGATGAGGTCCTCCAGTTGCTCCTGTTTGTGGCAGACATTGTGCTGATTGTATCAAGCCCTAGCACACTGGAGAGACTTTTCACTGAGATCCATGGCCACATAAAAGAGATCAGCCTAAAAATGACAAAAAAGGAAGATAATAAATGTTGGAGAGGCTGTGGGAAAATTGGAACACTAATGCATTGTTGGTGGAGGTGTGAGCTGATCCAACCATTCTGGAGAGCAATTTGGAATTATGCCCAAAGGGCGATAAAGCTCTGCATATCCTTTGACCCAGCAATCCCACTTTTAGGTCTTTTGCCCAAAGAAATCATGGAAGGGGGAAAGGGACCCACATGTACAAAAATATTTATAGCTGCTCTTTACGTGGTAGCAAGGAATTGGAAGTTGAGGGGGTGCCCATCCATTGGGGAATGGCTGGACAAGTTGTGGTATATGAATGCAATGGAATACTATTGTGCTGTAAGAAATGATGAGCAGGAAGAGTTCAGAGAAACCTGGAGGGTCTTACGTGAGCTGATGATGAGTGAGATGAGCAGAACCAGAAGAACATTGTACACAGTATCATCAACATTGAGTGTTGACCTACTGTGATGGACTATATTCTTCTCACCAATGCAATGGTACAGAAGAGTTCCAGGGAACTCATGATAGAAGAGGATCTCCAAATCCAAGAAAAAAAAGAAAGAAAGAACTGTGGAGTATAGATGCTGATTGAACCATACTATTTCTTTTGTTTTGGGTGCTGTGGTGTTTTTTTTTCTATTTTGAGGTTTTGCATCACTGCTCTGATTCTTTCTCTTGTAACAGGATTAATGCAGAAATAGGATTAATGTTATTATGTGTATATATATGTGTGTGTATATATATATATGTATATATATAGAGATATATAGATATAACCTATATCAGATTACCTGCTGTCTAGGGGAGGGGGGAGGGAGGGGTGGGAGGGAGAAAAATCTGAAATTGTAAAGCATGTATAAGCAAAGGTTGAGAACTATCTTTACATGTAATGGAAAAAATAAAATACCTCATACATTTAAAAAAAAAAAGAGATCAGCCTAGCCAGCCATGGGGGTAAAGGTGCAGAGGGGTGCAAGTGGAGGTGGTGAAAAAATTACAAGATTAAGTTGGAGCATATATTCTGAACAGACACTAGAGATGAACAATGTACTGGAGGCTAGAATTGAATAGGAGGAGGACAGGAGGGGAGACTGCATTTAGGGAATTAGACAGTATTGTCAAGGACTCTAAGCTACCCCCTGACCAAAAAACGAAACAAAAAAATCCACATTCTTTTTAGTTCCAACATTCCCTTGGTAATACCATATGGGTTCAAATTAATGGAAAATTATCATCAAAGATGAAGGCTAACATGAAATTTTCATACCAACTTCCCAAGATCTTAATTCTGTCTTTTATACAAACATGCTTCTTAATTTCCTTACCAAATCCCTTCATGTCTTCCAGGTGTACTTTAGATTCTATATTGTATCTGACAGACTTTCCTCTTTCTCTGTGATCCATCATCACAATAATAGGAACTCATTTTATAAGTTGTTCTGAAGGTTTTACAAATTCTGTGAGATAGGTAGAGCAGAGTATGTCTTAATTCCTCTCATCCTCAATTTCCCATACTAAGCTTTCTCTAAGGTCCTTCTCTGCTATAAACTACTTTGACTAATTTTCTGTTGGCATTACACAGAGAACCCTACCTCTGTGTATAGCTGGACTGCCACAAAGATATGTTAGCTATTGGATTATGATGCAATAAAGGTATATTATTTAGTAGTAATAACGTGCTAACTACCCAATAAATACAGTTTAAACTGTAGTTACGCAATCACTCTTAACATGCGTGATACAGCTGGCTTATCTTTTTTTTTTTTTGTAAATTTTAAAAACTTATTTTAAACTTAATACAAAATGAGAAAAGGAAAAAAAAAAAACATCGCCATGCACACAGCAGAACATATGAGAGGATTCAATATAAAACAATACATTTCCATTTTAAGAAAACCTATATTATAAATACTACACATTGTTTTCACAGTTGCCCGGCTTTTCTTTTTTTCCTTGTTGGTGTTCTTTTCTCTGCCATACACTTTTTACTTTATTTCCCACCCCCCCCAAAAGAAGACTATAGTTAAGCTTGCATGCATGTATGTGTACAACCCATATATGCACATATATGTGTGTACCCATATATACAATACATATATTTATATACATATACAGATATCTATAAACATATATACATACATATATATGTGTGTATATATATATACACACATATAACTCATACACATATGTGTAATAACACACTGCTTATTTCCACTTGTCATCTGTTTCTCTGAAGGTGCTATTCTGGTTTTTTTAGGTCATTGATACTATGCCAAATAAAGACTGTCAACAGTCATCTAAAACTATGAAGTCTAGGGTAGAATGTAGCATCTTCCTTCTTAGGTCCAAGTCTTTCCATGTTTTTCTTAAATCACATCGTATCTGAGGGATTGTATCTGAAAGCTTTCCCCCAGTTTTCTGCATTCCTTTTATTCTTGGCTGCATAGGTTTTATTTATCCAAGAACATTTTAATTTAAAAGAATCAAAATTATCCATTTTATGCTTCAACAATGCTCTCACCTTATGAATAAGTTTTAAGGTCTGATACTGCTGAACTGCTTCCTTGACATCTTTTTAACTGGCTTATCTCTTGATGAGAACAACAAAAAAATCTAAATAAAAAAGGTTAGTTTGCTGCCTTAGATCTATCCTTTTCCTCAGATTGCATCGTCTTGGAGCCTCCTCCTTCTTTTGTAATAGATCTTCTGTCATTTTCATGTGTCTCAATAGTTATTACTAAATTAAGATTCATTACCTTATCTAATCATCTAATACCCCTGCAATGCCTTCTGTTTGATGGGTGAAATGAGTGCTAATAATAACATAATTGCCACCACTGATGTCCCTTATGTAAATCTTATGGGAGAAGAGTTTACAAGTACATCATTGCAGGGGCAGCTAGGTGGCGCAGTAGATAGAGCACCGGCCCTGGACTCAGGAAGACCTGAGTTCAAATCTGGCCTCAGACACTTAACAATTGCTAGCTGTGTGACCCTGGGCAAGTCACTTAACCCCAACTGCCTCATCCAAAAAAAAAAAAAAAGTACATCATTGCTATCTCTCACTACTTAGTAGCCTGTAAGTAAAAAATGTAAGAAGCAATTAAAAATGTAGATTGTAAAGTTTTCTGAAGTTTCGTTACTGTTGGACTTTTTACCTTCTATAGATCTTTTTGACCTTTTTAAATTTTCTAATTCTCCCTCAAATCCTTTTTAAAGACACATATCATGAGTACAGTTTAAAAATATACAATCATAGAAGTTGAGTGCTTAGAAATACAAATGCTCTTAGAGATGTAGGCCATCCCCATTATTTTTCAGATGAGGAAACTAAGGCACAGCCAGAGAAAGTGACATTAACAAGGTTACACAACTAGAAAGTATCAGAATGGGGATGCAAATCCAGAATCTTTGACTCTAAATCCAGTATTCTTTCTTCTATACCATGCTGCTAGGATTTTGCGGTAATAGTCCTTTTTTCTTTTTTTTTTTCTTTTTTTTGTGGGGCATTGGCGGTTAAGTGACTTGCCCAGGGTCACCCAGCTAGTAAGTGTCAAGTGTCTGAGGCCAGATTTGAACTCAGGTCCTCCTAAATCTAGGGCCGGTGCTTTATCCACTGTGCCACCTAGCTGCCCCCTAGGTAATAGTCCTTTAAGAACATTACGTGTATATCTATTATTTTATGTCCTATTCCACCATTTTGAAGCTGGAAGAGAAAAATCTAGATCCTCCCAAAAAGATCTTCTTAAAACTTTTCTCCAGATGAAGAATGATTTTTTTCCTGATTATCAGAAAGCCTAGTATTTTCTATTCTGTTTTTTTTTTTTAGGTCATTGATACTACCCCAAACAAAGACTGTCAACAGTCATCTAAAACCATGAAGTCTAGGGTAGAATGTAGCACTTTGAGCTTCATTCCCTTCCTGGTTTAGATCTGAAATTTGACATTTGTTTTTATCTGCTTAGTATTTTTCCAAAGAGTTCATTGAGCCAACTCTGCTGGTAGAGTATCAGTTTGATATAAAGTAGTGATCAATATTATACTTTGGGGAACCAAACTTAGAACTAAAAAGGAAATGATGTATGTAGCGGAAAATTATTTTCTAAAAAATAATAGACACATGGGAAAATGTTCACATATGCCTTGGAACCTGCTGTTGTCCTCCCAGGTTTTTGTAGTTTTAGTATTTCAGCATCATTTGAATAGTTAGAAGCAAATAGCAACATTACATTGTCAAAACCTATATTTTTATGAATCTGAAATGATTCCACTCTTCAGAACTAGGTGACTATGGCTTGGACGCTGGCTTGTTACAATTCTTCCTTGCTTTGTATGTTGAAATGTTTGTGTTGATTAATAGTTGTTGAATTCATAATAAAGGAGAACAGCTTAGGGGCAGCTAGGTGGTGTAGTGGATAAAGCACCGGCCCTAGATTCAGGAGGACCCGAGTTCAGATTTGGCCTCAGACACTTGACACTATCTGTGTGACCCTGGGCAAGTCACTTAACCCTCATTGCCGAGAGAGGGGGGAGGAGGGAGGGAGAGAGAGAGAGAGAGAGAGAGAAATTCAAGAAGAAGAAGAGAAGGAGGAAGAGGAAAAGGAGGAGGAGCTTAAAAACTCTGGGATGGGAAAGGATTGAGTTCCTACTGTATCCCAAATATGAACTGAGTGCTGGAAATACAAGTAGAACAATGACATAGTTGCTGTTCTCCAGGAGTTCAAATTCTCATTTGTAGAGAGCACATTTAAGGGGCCTCCACTGCAGGGAAGATGGAATGAATGACACAGTGGTCCCTGGGTGCAGCTTTGTAGGAGATGACAAACAACTGAAGTCTGAAAGGTGCAGTGGCAGGCCAGATAGTGATGTGGCCAGAAAACAGCTACAGGGAAGACAGTAAATTCCAGTGGACATTAGAGAACAGTGGCAGGGCAGGTTTGAAGGTTCAGTGGTCCACCATTGAACCAGAAGGTTTATAGTTGCTGACCACTTGTGCATCCAAGTAGCAGGTCCCTGACCGATGACTGATGGAAAGGGGCTAGTCTAGTTCTGGAGAATCACAGAGGAGCAGGGTTCTGGGTTATCTCTTGGAGGGTGGGAGTAAGGGAAATGAGCACCCAGTCAGAGGAGGGCTGCTAGTGCTTGCTTAGGACTAGGCAAGGGGGGTTCCAGAAAAGAGGGCCAAGGTTTCCCTATGGCCTGTTGGAATCTTGCCAATGGTTTTGAAGGGATAGAGAAATGTCTCCACAGGCTTTCCACAGCCTGTTCCCGCTATAATTTGTCCAGGATTTTCAAAGACTGGACCAATAGAATATAAATTCTGGAATGTTCCACCATGCTAGAAAAACTTCAAGCATGGCCCTGACGACAGACTAAATACAAAGAGACCCATCACCAAAAGACTCTCCGCTTGCTGATGAGTCTGGTAACCATGAAAACCATGGGAAAAAAGGACACAATACCCCTTAGTGCTCTATCTTCCCTCTTATCCCCCTACTGCTTTTGTCCTAAAAGTGGCTGAGAGGTAGAACCCCCCCCACACACACACATACATACAGAGCAGATTTTAAGGGCAGTGCAGATTTCAGGTATTCTGTAAACATTAACTTAAGTGTCAGTGTTCTAAATGTGAGCTCTGTCTAATGGCAGACAAACTAACATCCAACTGGAGGAACAGAATCAGAGCAATATTTTTTTTTTTTTTTGCGGGGCAGTGGGGGTTAAGTGACTTGCCCAGGGTCACACAGCTAGTAAGTGTCAAGTGTCTGAGGCCGGATTTGAACTCAGGAACTCCTGAATCCAGGGCCGGTGCTTTATCCACTGCGCCACCTAGCCACCCCGAATCATAGCAATATTGCAGTGAAATGGAAACATTTTCAGTGGTTCACAGTTTCTGCTTGGAGGTACAAAAAAGGAGCTCGTGAAGTTGGTTTTGTTCCACACCAAAATGCAACAAGAAATATCACTTCATGAGACACTTAGTCATCTTGTGTTGTAGTACTTACAATGAATATAAACAAAAACACGGTTATGATTGTAACTGAAACTTATGCATTGACATCCATTACAGAGCATGAGGGTGTGGAGAAATTCTACAAGGAACTTGGTAAGACCCATCAAATTATGTCAAAATATAGCTTTATACCCAGTGACTTTGGCGCAAAGGTTGGAATGGGGAATAGTGGTGAAGGGAAAAATATACTGGGGGATATGGCTCACTATAGAGGTATTGGGAAGTTCATGGATGTAAAACACTTTGCAAAGCTTTAAGTGCTACTTACATAAATGCCAGTTGTCATCGTCTCATCATCGTCATCAGTATTATTGTTGTTATCATTCTTGTTATTAGTCTGCAGTCACCAGGCCCCTAGTCTGGTAATGACATCATCCTCTGAGCCTTCTCCTGTACTCCTGTTCGAGCAATGTTTAAAGAGCAATTCAAGGGTGTACTGGTGAATGTTCAATAAGAGGGCTCTCCGGGAGAAGTATGCAAGCAGACTTTTAAGTTTAATCGGAATTATTAGTACTTTCTTGAGGTTAGAAAATCAACAAAAGAACAAATCAAGCCTTGATTTTTAGCAACTGCTGATTTCTGATGTGTAAATGCTGACAATTTAAATGTCAACATTGAAAATTTAACAATCATCTGGTTAGAGCTAGCTCCAGCATACACACCTCTGGCTGAGGACCAAAAAACAAGAGGGAGCCTCAAACCTAAATATCATGAGTATGTTGCTCAAGAAAAGCATCAGGAGGGTCTTGGATATGTGGAGCAATGATTAAAATTAGGAAAAATTGAATTGATTCTCTTCTAAGAATAAGGAAATTTGGTAGCCTTTGTTGTGAATCAGCTGTCTGTTTACAGTCATACCATAAGCTTGTTAGGGAAGGATCAAAATCAATACCAAATTAGAAGAAACAATAAAAATAGGATCATGAAGCAACATGAACTTGAGTTGTTGAAACCAAGTACCAATACCCTAAGGTGGGAAGTGGACAAAAGGAAATATATTGATACACATTGTGGCCATTTCCTAAGGAAGTCTAGCGGTCAATTGTCAAACAGAAAGAGAACAAAAGAGCCTAAGAAACCTTTGCCAGCAAACATTTCATCTCTTTGCCAAGCATAGAGATACAGCAGCATGGAACATGGTACCTTTTAGTTTGTAGATCTTAGAGATTCTTGCATAGGAGAATCAGCCAAGCAACAAATCGATCTATAGACGTCTATTAAGTGCTTCCATACTAGATACTTCCTTGTGTGCTGGGGGGATGGGGGAGTACAAAAACTGAACCAATTACTACCATCAAGGAATTTCCATTCCATTGTGTAAGAAAGACATTTATACACACTTATGTGCATATCTGTGCACATTTATATGGAATAAGTATATTTGAAATGAATACAAAATAAATACAACGTAGTTAAGGAGGGAGAACACTAATAAATTGATGGATTCATGTAGACGCTGGTCCTTGAGCTTGTCCTTGAAGGAAGCAGAGTTGAGGAAGAAGTATGTTTCACATAGTGGGGATGGCCAGTGCAAAGGCCTGGTGATGGGAGATTTGTTGCTATGTGTAAGGAACAGGGAAAAGGACAGTTTGTCCAAACTGTTCAGTGCAAAAAGGGGACTAATATAAACCAAGTCTGGAAAGATAGGTTGAGGATAAATTCTGAAAGGCTTTAAACGCCTAAGGGAGAAGTTTCTATTTTATCTTAAAACCAATAGGGAACCCTTGGTGTTTACTGGGTAGAGAAGTGACTTGATCAGCTTTGCACTTAATGAGAGGGAGGGGGCAGTCTGCTGGAGTAGAGGTAAAGGAAGGGGGTCAAGGGCATATGGAGAGTAAGACAGTCAACTGGTATTTATTAATCACCTACTTTGAGGCACTGTGAAAAACACTGGAGGGATTGACCTTGGCAAGCACAAGGGATTATGTCAAAGGGTTTGAAGGTCAAGAAAAGGGAACACACAAAGAATGGTCTCAATTTAGGTGTCAGGAACATATTTGTTTTATAGTAGGGGTTTAATAGGATGGCATCTTTCTCTATTCTTGAAAACAATTTCTGTAGATTGGAGTTAAATGTTCTTTGAATGTTTGATCAGATTCACTTTTGTAAATCCATCTGGGCTTAGGGTTTTTTTTTCCTTTGGGAATTCATTTATGGGTTGCTCAATTTCTATTCCTAAATTTGGGTTGTTTAAATTCTATTTATTATTCCATTGATCTGGGTATTTGATATTTTTGTTAGTATTTATTTCTTTTAAATTAACAGTTTTGTTGATATGTAATTAAGCAAAATAGTTTTTAAAATTTCTTCTATTTCCATTTCATATGTTGCAATTTCTCCTTTTTTATTTTGGTAATTTGCTTTTCCTCTGGCTTTTAAAAAATATGAAATTAGCTATTGAATTGCCTTTTTATTAGTCTTTTAAATATAACTCCTATCTATTTATTCAGTGATTTTCTTAATTTTTTTCTCTTTTTGATTTTCAGAATTTTAATTTATATTTTTATTCGGTAGTATTTGATTTATTACTTTTCTAAGATGATGTTGTTTGCTTAGTTCTGTGACTAGATTCTGTGATCTGGTTTTTCGCTTTTCTTGACAAAATAGTTTAGAGAAATAAACTTTCCCCTGAGTGTAACTTTGGTTTTATCCCACAAGTTTCGGTCTGTTATCTCATTGTTATATTTTTTCTTTGGTGATATTTGGTGAGGTCTTGAATCCTCTGGACTCATAAGGACTGTAGCGTATAGATGTCAAACATAAATCAGTTTGTCATTTGATTTAAGATTGGAAAATGCATTGATCTAAGTTCTAATCACAGGAGCACAAGATGTGTGATCAATAACAACAGGGGAAAAGTTAGAGATAACCTAGAGCCAACTCTGTTGCTACATGGGTACCCACTGAATCAGAAAAGACCCAGAGGAAGGCTTCTTGTGTATTGGAGAATTCAGTCCATGGACAAGATTCACACAAACAGGAAGGCATGAAGGTCATTATCTCCATTGCTGGAGGGAGAACCTACATCAAGGAGATCCCAGTTGCAGTGAAGCATATTTTACATTTACCCAGAATTCAAGTATCAAAAAAAAAAAACCCAAAAATATAGCACCCAGAGGCTGAGTCAGTGCTTCAAATGTGGGACTCTAGTATTCACTTCAAAAGACTTTTTTTATAGCCATGCTGAAATAATTACAGTGTTGTTTTTGATTAAATAGATTTTGGCATTTTATATTTAGGGTATCAAGGTGACACAGTAGATAGAGCACTGGGCTTGGAATCAGGAAGATTCACCTTCATGAGTTCAAATGAGTTAAAATGTACCTTCAGATACCTACTAGCTGAGTGATCCTGGACAAGTCTTTTCACCCTGTTTGTCGTCAAATGAGCTGGAGAAGGAAATGGCAAACCATTCCAGTATCTTTGCCAAGAAAACACCAAATCGGGTCACAAAATGTAGGACACAACTCAAAAGAATGAAAAACAACAACAAAAAATTGTTATATTTACACCATCTAAATTTGATCATGTCCTTCTCCTCACTGAGAGACATCCCATATAATTAAAAAAAATCTTTAAAAAGAAAAAAGAAAAGCACAAGATTTCAGCAAAATGGATCAATATACCAAAAAAATTGACAATATATGCAGTGATGGGGGCAGCTAGGTGGCACAGTAGATAAAGCACCGGCCCTGGATTCAGGGGGACCTGAGTTCAAATCCAGCCTCAGACACTTGACACTTACTAGCTTTGTGACCCTGGGCAAGTCACTTAACCCTCATTGCCCTGCCAAATGTGTGTGTGTGTGTGTGTGTGTGTGTGTGTGTGCGTGTAAACTTTGTTGCCAGTACTTTGCTGCCACAAAAAAGCACAAAAAGTGCTGGTCTATTTGGTGTATGTGTGGAGCCTTTCTTTTTTGGATAACCTCCTTGGGATATAAGCCTCTAGGTCAAAGAATATGGATATATTAGCCACTTTATTTGTTTAATTCCAAATTGCTTTCCAGAGTGTTTGTACTAATTCACAGCTCCACTAACAATACACCAGTGTGCTTGTCTTCCCACAACCCCATCCATCCTTGACTATTCCCATAATGCCTGGTATTCCTCAGAATTGTCAGTGCTCATTTATTCAGCAAGCTCTTATTAAATGCTTAAGATGTGCCTGTCACTGTGCTAGGTGCTGAGGAATACAGAGACAAAAATAAAACAGTCTTTCCCTTCAAGTACCTTATATTTGATGAGGGAAGACAACACACAACATGTATGCAAAATATAAATAAAGAAAATACAAAGTAACATGGGAGGGGCAGGGTGAAGAGTCCTAACAACTAGAGGGAACTTGAAGGGCCTTCGGTGGAGGTGATACCTGACCTGAACCTTTTGAGGAAGTAAGGGTTCCAAGAGACAGGGTGGGAGGAGGGAGAGCGTTCCAGACATGGATAGCCTGGGGATAACCTGAGCAAAGGCATGGAAATGGGAGGTGGAAGGTCAAATTCAGGCAAAGGCAAGGAAGCTAGTTTGTCTGGAATAACAGAGTGCCTGGAAAGATTGACTGGATCCAAATTGTCAAGGGATTGAAATGCCGAGCTCAGGAGTTTGTCTTCAGGCCTTACTACACCTCAACCTTGATTGCTCTTATCAAGAGTGGAGCTGAACCTGAGTTCAAATCTGGCCTCAGACACTTGACACTTACTAGCTATGTGACCCTGGGCAAGTCACTTAACCCCCATTGCCCCGCAAAAAAAAAAAAATAAGAGTGGAGCTGAAAGAAGTCACAAAATCGGGCTCATTGGGCCCATTACACATGGAAGTTATCTAATTTCAGCTTGGTCCTCACTATAGCAAGACAATCATTCTGGTCTTTAATTGAGTCTCTATCCCACTTACTCTAACAGCTGTCTTACACCTTCTTTTTTTTCTCCCAAGGCTCCTGTGGCACCACTTCCCTCACCCTCTCAACTGAGGACCTTACTTCACACTTCACCGAAAAAGTAAGTAGGTATCATTTGCTGCTAGCTTTTATGTTTTCTTCTCATCTCACCGCCCCACCACCAACAACAACATCATTCCTTACTTCCTTACTGTCTCCTCCACCCCTGTCTTACATGAAGAGGTGACCCATCTCCTTGCCAAGACTACCCCATCCACACGTTCCCTTGATCTTGTCTCCTTCCCCAGATTACCCCTCTCATTACTCCCTTCTCATCTATTTTCTCTGTCTACTGATTCCTTCACTGCTGACTAAAAACATACCCATCTCTCCCAACTTAAAAAAAAACCAACCACACACAGTTTTACCATCACCTCTACCTATCTTCCTATATTTCTCTTCCCCTTCTGTACTTGATACTACTACATTTTCCCCCTTTCAATCTATTCTAAACTTTCTGTAGTATGGCTTTGAGGCTCATCATTCAACTGAAACTTCTCTCTGCAGAACCACAAGTAATCCCTTAATGACCTTTCTGCCCCACGAGACACTGCTGATCACCTTCTTCACTAGGTTTTGCTAACACTGTTCTGGTTCTTCTGCCAGTCCAAATGCACATCTGTCTCCTTTGCTGGCCTCTTAGCCGTGAGTGTCCTGCAGGCTTCTATCCTGGGCCCTTTTCTCTTCTTCCTCCATGTTCTGTCATTTGGTGATTCTATCAGCGTTCATGAGTTCACTTAACATCTCTATACAGATGACTTCTCTATCCGTATACCCAGCCCTAGCCTCTCTCTGAAGGTCCAATCTCACATTGCAACTACATATTGGCTATTTTGAACTGGAAGACTTGTACTTCAACCTACCCCAAACAGAAATCATTATCCTCCCCTACTAAAAACAAAACCCGCAGCCCATTTTGAGCTTCCCTCTTTCTGTAGAGGGAACCACAGTTCTTTTACTCAGGCAGGTTTGTCATCCTCTAGTAATCACTCTCACCCCAAATCTTGTCCTTCACATCTCCACGGTAGTTCTTCTAAACCGCTCTTTCCTTCCACTTACACAGCCACTCAGTTCAGCCTGTCATCACCTCTCATCTGGACTATTTCAGTAGCCTCACAATCGACCTGCCTCCATGCTCTCCCCACTGTCAGCCATACTCCAGACACCTACCCAAACTCCATTTTTAAAAACAAATTTTCTGAATCATAAATCTGACCATATCTTCCCTTCTCCCTATTTCCTTCCCTGTTGCGTTTAGGATCCAATCTCAAGTCCTCTTCTTCTAATCTGACCCCTTTTGGGTTGATAGTTTCCTTCCACATGACTTCTCTCCTCCCACTCTGCAGTCCAGGCCCGCAGGCCTCCTTGCTTCCACAGGATGCCTTTGATGGTCTCCCTTCTCACCTCGGCTTCTTCGAATCTCTGGCTTGTTTCAAGCTTCAGCTCATTTGCCACCTTCTGCAGGAGGCCTTTCCTGATCCCCCAAGCTGCTACTGTCTTTCTCTCTTAGGTTACTCCCCTACTTTGTATATGTGTATTTATGTACAAGTTGTTGCTCAGTAGAATGGAAACTGATGGCAGAGGGTGTTTTTGGTCTTTCTTTTTATCCCTAGCTCATAGCTTACTGCTTGACATACATTAAGAACTTAATAAATGTGTATTTATTGATTTATCCTTGGGATAATAGAGAATTACTGAAGTTCATTGATCAGGGTACCCTTAGGATCATATCTCAGTGTAAAACTAGGTGTTTCTTCAGAGCACAAAGGGTGCTCTCCCTGCTCAGGGCAGCTAGGGGGCTGGAGTCAGGAAGACCAAAATTCAATTTGGCCTCACTTAATTGCTCTGTGACCCTGGATAAGTAATTTATCCTCCGTCTGCCTCAGTTTCCTCATCTGTAAAATGAGAATCATATGAGCACCTGCCTCCCAGAGTTGTTGTGAGGAGCAAATGAGATCATACTTATAAAGCACTTAGCCTAGGGCCTTTCACATAGTAGATGCTATATGTTGTTGTTAATACTGCTGCTGCTACTTTATTCTGAGAAAAGGGACCTTGCCCTCAACTCCCTCCTAAAACTCCTCCTCATCAAGTGAATATTTGCTCACTACGACTCTAATCTTCTGATTCTTCCTGGACCTGGAGTTCAAGCTTTAGAATTCTTCTTGGCAGAATTAGAGTGTCATTCATAAAAATAAACTGTTGTTGGGGGCTGCCAGGTGGCTCAATGGATAAAGCACCGGCTTTGCATTCAGGAATACCTGAGTTCAAATCTGACCTCAGACACTTGACACTTACTAGCTGTGTGACCCTGGGCAAGTCACTTAACCCTCATTGCCCTGCAAAAAACAAAACAAAACAAAAAACTGTGGTTCAATAGCCTTCAGGGAGGTCCTTTCACCTCCCAAGCCAGAATTTGAGGGTCCTACTGAAAATGGTCTCTGAAATGTAAACTCTTTTCAAAGCTGCTCATCCATGCATCCATGACCTCATCAAATATTATACTCAGTAAGACAATGGATGAGTAATCTAAATGAATCAAGCTTAAAGAACCCCCCCCCCAAACAACATTGTAATTGGGTATAATCTGCATGTCAATCTTGATCTGCAAGGCAGGGGAGAAAGTTGACTCTTTCGACTCTTTCAACCCTTTCTTGGGCCTTTCTTCCACTCTGCTGCTCTTTTGTCTGCCTTTGGTGGACAAGGAAGCTTGCATCCCCAAAGGAAGCCCAGTATCTCACAATCTGATCAGAGATACCTCTTCCCTGGTCTCCCCAGGGCTGCTGTCATGGCTCCCAGCCTGCTCTAGCTCAGCACTGTCTCAGAGAATGGAGTGCAACATTTTTCCTGCTCCCTTCTCTCCCCTCCACCTCTGTTTTTCTTCTTTTCCCTGGCTCATTCCAAGCCCAAATCTGCTGCTTACATCACCATTTAATTCCTTGGCTGGGGAGAAGTGAAAACTTTCAATCCCCAAAGCATATGAAGGTCCAGGCCCTGTCTCCTGTCAGAGGACAGTTACATATGCTTTATGAATATCAATCGGGGAGCCAGGCAGAAATGTGCTGGGGAATGTTTAACAATCGATTTGGAAGAAAAAAATGTACCCATGATACACTTTTCTGTTTAACTGACATTATTAACATTTTCTCCATCACTTTCTTAAGCCTAGACAATCAACACAACAATAAATCAAACCTTGATTTATAGCATTTGCCCATTTCTGAGGTGTAAACGCTTACCCTGAAAATTCAACAATTGTTTTCTGCTGGGGTGAGCTCTACCCTATCCCTGAAGTCAGAAGACCATTTGCGAGTTCTTTGCAATAGTTAACGGTGAGAAATAATAAGGTCCTGAATTAGAGTGCTGGCAATGCAAGTGAAAAGAGGGGAAATATGGGATATATTGTGGGGCAAAATAGATACGATTTGGCAAAGTATTGGATCTGGAGGGTGAGGGAGAGCGAAGAAGGGAAGCTTACTCCTAGGCTGTGAACTTTGGTGAATGGAAACATGGTGATGCCCTCAAGAGAAATAGAGAGTTAGGAAAAGGAGAACGTTTGAGACAAAACAATGTGTTGTTTTTCTAAATCTATAAACTTCTGCGGAACATAAATTCTAACCCTTACTCTTCAACTTAGTATCTGAATGACCTTGAACAACATATTTCAGCTTTCTGGATCTCAGCTTTCTCTGCTATAAAATGAACAGGGTATACTATATTATCTCTAAGGCACCTTTTAGTTCCCTGTCCATGATCCTATGTATTCATGAGCAATGTGATCGTCGGAATACTTAGTGCCTTTTTTGTTTTTACAAACTCCTAGTTGCTCCAGTTGCCCCACCCTAGTTATAGTTTTGCCCATCAGGAAGACAAGGTACTGTAATACATAAAATATTGGAACTGGTATCAGGAAGACATGGATTTGAATCTCATTTGTGACATATATTAGCTATGTGACCACAGGCACATCACTTAAGTCTCTTGGTTTCTTCTTTTGTAAAATTGGAATAATAATACTGGTAGCATCTCAGGCAACTCTTCAAGACTATAAGTTGAAAATGAGTTGCTAATTTGCTTTGGTAGAGGAACCTTCCTCAATGGGAGTCCCATACACTAAAGAAATCATGGGTGTGGAAAAAAATACTTTTCTCCCATGGTGGTTGGGAGACTTCAATGAGACGATGTGTAGATGGCTCAGTGGATAAAGGACCGGTCCTAGATGCAGGAGGACCTGATTTCAAATCTGGCCACAGACACATGACACTTATTAGCTGTATGACCCTGGGCAAGTCACTTAACCTTCATTGCCCAGCCAAAAAAAAAACACTTTGCGAATTTTAAAATGCTACAGAAATGTCAACAACTAGCTAGCATCTGGAAAATGAGTGGCTTGGGTTCTTTTCAGTAGTCCGTTTGGTTTCCATTTACTTTTTATGGGATTTGTCACATCCTATTTGCTACTGCTAGGCTATGACCACTTGCCTTACTCCAGCTGTGTCTTCCATCAGCTCCTTTCAGACTTCATGAAATGTTACCCCCACTGATGGTTGTGTCTCCATGCCCTTATTCCCCTTCCTTCCTTTTGTCCTCTTGAATCAGTCACTGCTGAATTTCCTTCACATTTTTTCCTTATGCGGGTTTTCCTTCGAATTCTCTAAGACATTAGGGAAGAGAGGGCTTTCTCTTTGGGTCCCAGACTTTGGAGCATTGGCTGCCCCCTCCTACCTTCCTCAGTCCCTCCAATCTACAATTTTTCTGATTCTAATTAGATAATGGATTAAGTCTGTTGTCAGTTCACCTAATTGCCGGGAAAGTCTGATTGGCTCTTATATGTCAGTTCATTTCTGTCAGTGACTTTAGGCCTCAGGTATTTTCATTATAAAATACAGCTTTATTTTGTAGAGTCTGTCATCCAAGACAGATCATGAGATATTGTGGAGAATGAAATAATAGCAGACATCCCATTGTCTAGAGTTCGTATTCCTCAGACTGTGATCTTGTCAAATCTCATAATCTAACCACTGATGGCCACAGATAGGGACATGAATGAGAGACTCAAGACAGAAAGGCCTCACGACCTCTGGGTGCTATGAGGAGAGTCACTCTCTCAGCATCTCTTTGAATTCAAGGGTGCTAGCCTGCTGGTGGCTGCACTGGGCTGAAGACTAGGTGGATAGAAAACAAACCACTGCCCATGTCCCCCTGGCTCTTCAGACCTGTGCAGGGACTAAGTACATCCGAAGATGTGCACACTGAACAAAGCTATTGCTCAGAAGATTACTCGCATTTCCATTTGCAGACAGTTTTATTTTCTAAAAATAGTTTATTATTGTTCTTTTAAATAAAGCTATCTTTTCCCCATTGCTGACCCTCACTCCTTCATCTAAATAGAACTTACCTTTGTAATAAAGAAGTAAAGCAAAATAACCCAACATCTTGGCCATGTCTGACAGCGTTTGCCTCATTCTGCACCTGTGGTCCACCACCTCTCTACTGAGAGGAGGGAAGTATGTTTCACTAGCAGTCCTCCAGACCCAAGATTGTTTATCACGTTGATCAGAGTTCTCAGGTCTTTCAGTGATGTTTTCCTTCACATTAATATGGCTGCTGCATAGATTGTTCAGACCGTGCTTTCATTGCTCTGAATCAGTTCACCATCGATGTCTTCCCATATTTCTCATAATTCATATTTGTTGCCTGTATGGCACAAGAGTACTTCATTATATCCATATGCCAGGATTTCATTTGGTTTCCACTACTCAGTAGACAGCTACTTTGTTTCCAGGTTTTTGGTAGACATGGGACATTTCTGTCTTGGGGCTCTTCAGCTTATGCATGCCCAGGTAGTGAGATCACTGGATTTCATTCAGTCTCTTTTCCCCATAGTAAGCCAAAACAAGGTTTGTGAGTTCAACTAGAAGTCAGTATCAGAATCGTCCTAATGCTAAGTAGGCAGGCACGGCCCATGTAAATACAGAAATGTCACACTCTTTCATGATAAAGCATCAGTGGCAATATAGTTCATTTCACAACATACATTAAGTGCTTACACTGGGTAAGGCACTAGGCTAGATTTGTGCGAGAGGGCGAAGAAAAACAGCCTCTCCCCTCAATGAACTTACATTCTGTAATGTGATATAGCATGTGCCTAGGGAAGTAATTATAAAGTATGAAGTAAGTCATCAAAAATATTTATGAGAGAAGAGGGAAGGTAGAGAGAAAGAGGAGGGAGGGTGAATGGGGAGGAAGTGGGAGGGATGGAGAGGGAAGAGAGAGAGAGAGAGAGAGAGAGAGAGAGAGAGAGAGAGAGAAACACACTAATAACTGGGAGGTCAGGAAAAGTCTATTGGCGGTGATATTTGAGCGAGCTGTGTGCCGAGGGAATCTTTGGGTTCTGTGAGGCAGAGGTGAGGAGGGAAACACTGCACACGTGGGGCCCCCTTTGTGCAAGGCTATAGCCCTGGGAGCCGGATAGTCAGCTCAATATTCAGGAGCTGCCAGGGGCTCAGAGGGATGCTTGGGATTGTTACCCAGCCAAGACACATCAGGGGCAGGCTTTGAGTGCCAAGTCCCACACTCTATACTGTCATGCTGCCTTGGCATGGGTGGTGACCAAACCAATAATAAAGTGGGGGTAAGAAAACTTGCCGTTTTCCTAATGACCCCGGCTGTTGTGTCTAGACTAAGGTCTCAGGTAATTTGAGACTTGCCCCAATGTACTTAGCTACATTTCTTGGGCAGAACTCCTAGAGGCACCAAATGAATATATTATTACATGAAGAAAAAAAATTCATTACATTTTCTTTTTTTTTCCTCTAGAGTTTTACTTGGGGATGGGATTTTGGTAGAATTATAGTAACTAATTTGCTATCTTTACTATACAAGAGGTGAACAGATTAAACAAGCTAGTTTGCTATCTACCAGATAACAGAGGAATGTATTTTCATTTCCCTGATTACTATCTTGTGCAGGTAATTATACTTCTTCTTTACACATAATTAAAGTGAAGGTTGATTTCGGTTCATTCTTCTCAGTGGTAAAATTATCAAGTTAGTTCTCAACTAATTATTTTCCATAGTATGTCAGTGTTTCAGATCCCTGTCACATTCCATTTAGCAAACACAAAATAGCTCTGAATTAGAGTTATCACAGCCTGGGACTTTTATACTATTAATTTGTAGGGGAAAAATCTGTAGATGGATCTTATCCAAGCTGAAAATGAATTCTTTTGAAAAAATCAAATCAGTTTTCCTCTTTCATCTAGTTTTGAATCTCTCACTCTTTTGTGGTTTCTCTCCTTTCTCTGTCTCTTCTTTCTTTTTCTCTGTCTTCCTTATTGTTTTCACTTTCTCTATCTCTCCTCTGTCTCTGTTTTCTCTGTCTCTCCTCTGTCTCTGTTTTCTCTGTCTCTCCTGTCTCTGTTCTCTCTGTCTCTGTCTCTCTGTCTCTGTCTCTCTCTGTGCTTAATTTGTTTAAGTTCACAATAGCCTCTTCTGGCTAAGCCGGGAAAGTGTCCATTGCAGATTTATTGTTATTCCAGGCACAGGCTATGTGCTTTTTAAAGCTTACAGGTGTACGGCTTTTTTGCTTAAGACACAAGGGGAGTTGTTCCTGAGGCAGCTGGAGACAAATGAATGGGAAAAAAGGAAGAAAGTTTTAGTCTGTAGTGAGTTCATTTTGCTCTGCGACTTGGGGGGAGTTTTTCTGTGTGCCTGTTGCATCATCTGGAGCTTGTGTGGACTTCCTTCTCAATTCAGCAATTTTGAATCCCTAGAATTGTGGGCTCAGCTGAGGTGCCATCTTCTACCTTGGGCCTCTTTTCTTTTTTCTTTTTTTCTTTATTTTTTTTTGTGGGGCAATTGGGGTTAAGTGACTTGCCCAGGGTCACACAGCTAGTAAGTGTTAAGTGTCTGAGGCCAGACTTGAACTCAGGTCCTCCTGACTCCAGGGCCGGTGCTCTATCCACTGTGCCACCAACTGCCCCTGGGCCTCTTTTCTGATTCTCCTCCTCCCAATTAGCAGTGCTCTATCCTTCTTGCCATTCCATTGGAGAAAGCTTACATTTCTTTCTTTGTGTACATCTTCTACACTCCTGGTAGGACATCCTATCAGGAGGATAGAAAGTCTGTACAACCTCCCTAGCTGTCATCCTGTTATCTGGACTGATTCTTTTAGTATTTTTCGCTTTTCCCACTCCTCCCACTGTTCTGATTTCTCACTTCCCCTTCCTCCGGGATTGATTCCTTCATCACACTCTGCTCCTGTTGCTTTTATTGCATCTCTCATTTATGGTATTTGTCTGAGGAGAATAATGTGGATGCACAGGAAACTCACCAACAACTTCTATTTGGAAAGGAAATGTACAAAAGATGAAATCAGGAGACGATAACAGAAGATGGTTAAGTGTGGTATAGTCTTGTAAAATGGTGTCAGAAAGGCTAAAGCTCAGAATGAACTGAGGCTGGCCTGGGAAACTAAGGACAATAAAAAGGCATGTTTTTTTTTTTAAAGTTCTATTAGGGCAAAAGAAGAATCAAAGAATGGTCAGAATGGGGGTAGATGGAACTGTCATAACTGATAACAGAGAAAAGGCCGAGCTGCTTGATTATTTTGTTTCTGTTTCCTTTCTATTGGAAACAACAGAATAAATAGAACTAAGAGGGAGTAATAATAAGATAAGCAGGAAGATAGTAAGCTAGCACCTAGCTGTCCCTGATGAAGTCAAGTGACTTGTCTCAGATAAACCGTATCCTTGGGTCTTGAAAGAACTGGAAGTTACTCTTTCTGTATCATTTTCAGTGACATTCAAATGATCATGGAAAACAGGAGAAATACTACAAGGTTAGAGAAGGGAAAATATTGGCCTGATTTTTAAAGTGAAGAGAATAGAGTCTGAAAACTAGCAGAAAAGTGAAACAAACAAAGTATATAAATTATAGGCTAGTGAGCTTGATTTTGATTCCCGGAATAATTTTAGAAAAGATAATTTAAGAGATTGTTGGCTAATACCTAGAATTTTATTGTTGTAAAGTCATTTCAGTCATGTCCGATTCTTCATGACCCCATTAGAGATTTTCTTGGCAAAGATAGTGGAGTGGTTTGCTGTTTTCTTCTCCAGTTCATTTCACAGATGAGAAAATTGAGGCAAATAGGGTTAAATGACTTGCCCTGGGTCACACAGTTAGTAAATGTTGGAGGCTAGATTTGACCTCAGGTCTTCCTAACTTCAGGCCTGGTGCTCTATCCACTGTGCCACTTACCTAGAAAGGAAGTGCCAATCACGAAGAATCAGAATGGCTTCTTCAAGAGCAACTCATGCAGAACTAATCTTTGTCAGGATTTTTAAACTAATAGATGAGGAGAATGCTTTATGTATAGTTTACCTAGATTTTAGCAAAGCTTTTGTAAAAAACCTCATACTACTCTTGTGCAGGACATGGAGAAGTATGGATTAGACAGTAATGAAATCAGATGGATTCAGAATTGGTTGAATTGCTAGACTCAAAAAGAGTTGTTAATGGTTCACTGTCATTTGTAGCAAGAGGCCTCCAGTGGAGATCCCCAGGGACTTAGCTTGGTGTTATTGAACATTTTTATCAGTGTCTTAGATAAAGGCATAGATAATACGCTCCTTGGATTTGTAGGTGACACAAATCTGGGGGAGGGGAGGATAGTTAACACACTGAGTGATAGTCAGGATCCAAGAGCACTGGGCTGAGTCTAATAAGATAAAATTCTTTAGGGATAAATGTAAACTCTTGCACTGGGGTACAAGAAATCAGCATTTAAAGCATACATTGAAGGAGCTATAGTTAAGGAGTAGTTCTGAAAAGAATCTGATGAGTAAGATGGAGGCTATCCAGAGGAAGGAAATCAGAACAGTGAAGGGCCTTGAATTCCTGGTCTATGAGAATTAGTTTAGCCTGGAGAAAAGAAGACTCAGGAGGAATGTGTTCAAGGGAAATGTCCTTTTAAAATAATTAGCTCATCTGATGATGAGTGAGATGAGCAGAACCAGAAGAACACTGTACACAGTATCATCAACATTGAGTGTTGACCTACTGTGATGGACTACATTCTTCTCACCAATGCAATGGTACAGAAGAGTTCCAGGGAACTCGTGATAGAAGAGGATCTCCAAATCCATCTTAAGCCTAGGGCTTAAATCCACTTGGTTTCCTCCTCTTTGGCTTTAGGAAGTTTATTTTAGATGAAAGATTCTGAAGTCAATCACTATTGTCCCTGAATTCCTCATGTACTTTTAGCTGTACCTCCCTTATAGCAGTGATTATATTCTTCCATGTATCACAATTTTTGTTTATATATCCCATCTCCTCTTCTTAAATGTAAGCTACTGGAGGACAGCTACCATGTCTTCTGTTGTTTAAAACATTTCATTGATGCTTTTTTATGTCGCTGTCACTTATCAAAAAGCCCACCCCTCCCACAGCAATCTCTTCTGTAATAAAGCAGTATCATGAAGCAAAGGAAATATATCTTATAGCATATCCAGGATAGCATTCTTCACTCAGAGATGAACTAATGATCGTGTTAAAACTTTGCCGTGGTCAAACTACATCTCCAATATTGTTTTCATATCTGGGCATGACAGTCTAGGAAGAAAATTGACAAAGTGGAAAACATCTAGAAGGAGGGCTTCTTTACTAGAAGGGCTTCGTATTCATGGGTAGGAGGACCAACTAAAGGAAGCAGAGATGTTGAGTTGAAGTAAAAACTCAGGAGGAACATATCTGTTGTCAACAATTCTTAGAAATGTACAATTAGAGTTATCTAAAAATGGAATAGGCCAATCCAGTAGGCAATTGGTTCCCCTTTACAGAGGTCTTCAAAGTCTGGATGGCAGCTTGTCGAGTATGTTGTGTGATCTTAGGGAATCAGTCAAAACCAATCAATCAATAAGCATTTTATTAAGTGCCCACTTTATGTCATACATTGTGCTAGGTGCTTAGAAACACTGAGAGTGAACTTAACCCCTATTCTCAGTGAGCTTACATTCAGTAGGGGGATAGGTAGACAGACAGATGTATACTCACAGAATAAACAATTAATCAAAGATAGTTAAATACAAGATAATCAGTGTTATGGTGGGGGAAAGTGCCCCAGAGAACTTCTGGGGTGCTCTGTACCCCATGACATCAGGAAAGGAAGGCAATAGTGGTTGAGGTGATCAGTAATGGCTTCATATAGAAGGTAGTGCCTGAGTTACAGCTTGAAGGAAGAGAGGGATTCTGTGAAACAAGTAAGAAAGGAATGCATTCCAGGTATGAGAGATAACCATTAAGAATAGAGAGCTTAATTGAAATAGGCAATAGGGCGCGCACACACCGCCCGTCACCCTCCTCGATTATATAAACTAAATAAATAATAAAGTTAATACATAGCAAAGAGGAGAAAAGTCGTAACATGGTAAGTGTACTGGAAAGTGCACTTGGAATACCAAAATGTAGCTTAATTTAAAGCATTTATGAGAGATAACCATAAAGGCATAGAAGAGAAGGACAGTTTGACTGGACTGCATATTGCAGGAAGCAGAATGTTCAAAAAGTCTATAAAGATGGATTGGAGCCAGATTGTGAAGGGCAGTTTTCCATTTTATTTTATTTTTCAATTAACAATAATATATTATTTTCCTCTCTTGCTGTACTCCACCCCAATTTAAAAATTAAAACTAAAACCCTTGTAAAAAATGTGCATAGTCAAGCAAAACAAAATTCCCACGTTTTCCTTGTGCAAAATTGCATATCTCATTCTGCACCTCTGTTAGGGGGTGGAAAACATAGCTCATCATCAGTGCTCTGGAGTTTGGATGGTAATTCCATTGATGAGAGTTTTTTTAAATGTAAAGGTCGGTTGCTTTTATAATGTTTTTGTTAAATTATAAATTGTTTTCATATTTCTGCTCACTTTATTTCATACAAGTCTTCAAAGGTTTCTCTGAAACCATCTCCTTCCTCATTTCTTATAGTACAATAATATTCTATTATAGTCGTCTACCATCATTTGTTCAGCCATTCCCCAACTGATGGGCACCTTCTTAGTTTCCAGTTAGAAAAATATTTTTGTAACTATGGATTCCTTTCCTCTTTCTTTGATCTCTGCCATATTGACCTAGTAATGACAATGCTGAGTCAAAGAGTATTCACAGTTTAGTGATTGTTTTGCACATTGTTTCAAAATGTTTCCTCCCCAAACCGTTTCTCTTCCTATTTTATCTGCATTGGTTTTGTTTGTATAAAATGCTTTCAAATGTATTCAATCAAAATTATCCATTTTGTTTTCTGTGGTTCTCTCTGTCCCTTTTTTTGGTCATAAACTGTTCCCCGTTCTTAAATCTTCAAGTTAATTTCTTCTTTGTTCATTGAATTTTTTGATAATCTGGGGCTCACTGAGACCTGACTCCTTCATGATGATAATGCATTTTTAGCCATCCTTTCCAGTACTGGTTGAATTGTCACTTTATAGCTCACAAATCACTAGTTATGTCAAAGGAGTCAGAATATTCTTTACTTCCCATTGCCACTTCCAGTTACTTCTCCAACCATTACTCAGCAGTTACTCAACCATTACTTCTTTGAGGTTCATGCTATCCAAAATTATGGTCCAGATTCTGGTGGCCAATACCCATCAACCCTGGAAAACAGTCTTCTCCCTTCTTTGATGAGTTCACTGCCAGGTTCATAATCTTTCTCTCTATGCCAAACCCTGCCCTCACACTAGAGGATATGTGTACACACACACACACACACACACACACACACAAACACACACATATGTATATGTATATAAATATATAAATATATGTATATGTGTGTATACACATATCCTCTAGTATGAGATACATATACATACACACATATGACCAACATATATGTGTGTGTATGTATATGTATCTCATACTAGAGGATATGTATATACACACATATACATATATTTATATATGTATGTATGTATGTATACCTTAATTTTCCAGTTCCCTAATATACTTAGTTCCCATAACTTGTTACTCCTTTCACCTCAGCTACATGAATAGAGATGGTTATCACCCACAAATAACCTTTATCTTGCAACATTATGCACAAATGTTCCATTTTCATGTTATTGAACTTAAATTATTTTACCTAGTTATAATCTTATATCATTCCATTTGTTCCTGTGACTTAACACCCCTAAATCCATTCTTTGTCTTCCCCATGACCTTCATTCCCTTTCCCTCAAAGGTATTTTAAAGGTCATGACCCCCACACTTGCAGCACCCTCTTTCTTTCCCTACCATGACTCTTTATAGAAGTAGGTCAATTCTCACTAATCCTCTATACCATGAATTCTTACTCTAGGGTCCATGAATTTTTTTTTTAGTATTTTGATAACTTCATTTCACTATAATTGATTTCCTTTGCAATCCTATGAATTTTATTGGTTGAACTTAAAAAACCTCATCATTTTGAGAAGGAATGCTTCATCCAACTGCCAAAGAGGTCTAGGGCACAAAAAAGATGAAGAAATCTTATACTCAGCTCCTTTGACCTGTCATCAATCATGTCTCGCCAAATCCCAAACTTGGAATACTCCCACCATACTAAAAACAAAAACCCAAACCCTGTCTTAATCTGATCATCCTATTTATCTTCTTCCCTTATTGGCTAAACTGCTTGAGGAAGCTATGTCTACTATCTGCCTCCATTTCCCCTCCTCTCATTCTCTTCTAAACCTCCTGTAGTCTGGTTTCATTCAACTGAATTTCAAGCAGTTCAGCCAAGAAGAGAAGGTGCTGGTTACTAGGTGCTGCTGCAGTGGATAGAGAACTGGGCCTTAAGTCAGGAAGAACTGAGTTCAAATCCAGCCTCAGACATTTATGAGCTGTGTGATTCTTTGCCAATCACTTAACCTCTGTAAACTGGGGATGCTAATACCACCTACTTCCCAGGGTTGTGAGAATTTAATGAGATAATGTTTGTAAAGCATTTAACCCAGCGCCTGATACATAAGAGTCCTTAAGAATTGCTTTTTCCTTAATTCCTTCCTTAATTGCCAAATTTAATGACCTTTTCTCAGTCTTCCTCCTTTTTGATGTTTCTGCAGCCTTTGAGAATGTTGCTCATCCTTTCCTTTTGGATACTCCTGAGAACCTGGTAAGGTGAGGGAAATTTGTCTTTTCTCTCTCAGCCTCAGTTTCAGTATCTCTGAGATGGAGACAATAATCCCCTTGTGGCCCATTTTACAGGGTCTTGGGGAAGATCAAATGAAATGATGTTTGTAAAACACTTTGTAATCATGAAGTGCTATCAAGATGTAAACTCTTATTATTTATTTTGCCTCCCGAAATTTCCTCCTCTTGTGCCTCCTCCTGGCATAGAAATAACCCTTGGGCTCAGCCTCAGGCAGAGCCAGCAGGGTACAAGCAGATTCTCTCCAGCTGAAAAGGCTGAAGAGGCTGGACCGAGAAATGGACCATATGGAGGGCTGGTGCCTGAGGGCTATCCCAGTGACATGTGACAGAGGGCTCATCACCAGAAGGCTGGCCACTAGAAGATGGATTTGGAATTGGCCTCAGCAGAACAAACATGTCAGTGTAGTCACAGATATTTGGAAGTCTTGAAAGAAGTATTGTTCTTATTCCCTAGTTCTATAAAGGGTCCCACCCTCCTTCCAACCACCTGCATTTAGAACCTCCCACTCATCTTCTCCAGTTCTCTATTCATCAGCCCTCCAACCCAGTCAGTTGCCAAGTACATGCTGTATATTTTGCCTCCAGTACATCTCTCATAACAGCTTCCTTCTCTCTACTTAGAAGGCCACCACTCCAGTTGAGGCCTTCTTCCTTCCACCTAGTCTCTAGCAATAATGTCCTCATTGGTTTGCCCACATTAAGTCTCTCTCCTCTCTAATCCACCTACACACAGCTGCTGAAATGCAATTTCCAAGGAAAAATTGTGCCCAAGTCATGCTAGAGCTCAGTAATCTTCAGTGGCTCTTTATTGCCTCTTGGATTAAATACAGAATCTTTCCCTTGAGATTTCTAGACCTTTATCATCTGAACAAAGTTTCTCTTTCCAAACTTAGTTCATGTGCCTCACTTTCATGCTTTTCCCTGTACCCAGAATTCTGTCTCACACCTCTGAGACTTTGCACAGGCCTGGAGTCTGGTCTCATTCCTTTATGATGCATCTTAAAATCCCTAATAGCCGTCATTTTTTATTTTTTTAATCATAAAAGTATTTTATTATTTTCCAGTTACGTGTAAAGATAGTTTTCAACATTTGTTTTCATACGATTTCTAATTCCAAATTTTTCTCTCTTCCTCCCTTCCTCCTTTCCCTCCTCCCTTTCCAAGACAGAAAGCAATCTGCTATAGGTTATATATGTACAATCACATTAACCATATTTCTGCATTAGTCATGTTGTGAAAGAAGAATCAGAACAAAAGAGAAACCCCCCCAAAAAAAGAAAAAACAAAAACCAAAAAGTGGAAACAGTATGGTTCAATCTGCATTCAGAATCCATGGTTCTTTTTTTCTGGATGTGGAGAATATTTTCCATCATGAGGTCTTTGAAATTGTCTTGGATCATTGTATTGTTAAGAAGAGTCAAGTCTATCACAGTTGATCATCACACAATGTTGCTGTTACTGTGTACAATGTTCTCCTGGTTCTGTTCACTTCACTCAGCATCAGTCCACTTAAGTATTTCCAGGTTTTCCTGAAATCTACCTGTTTACCATTTCTTATAGCACAATAGTATTCCATTACATTCATATACCACAATTTATTCAGCCATTACCCAATTTATGGGTATTCCTTTGATTTCCAATGCTTTGCTACCACCAAGGGAGCTGCTATAAATATTTTTGTACATGTGGGTCCTTTTCCCTTTTCTATGATCTCTTTGGGATACAAACCTAGTAGTGCTATTACTGGGTCAAAGGGTATGCACAGTCCTATAGCCCTTTGGGCATAGTTCCAAATTGTTCTTTAGAATGGTTAGATCAGTTCACAACTCCACCAACAATGCATTAGTGTTCCAATTTTCCCACAGCTTCTCCAACATTTACTATTTTCCTTTTTTTTTGTCATATTAGCCAATTCGATGGGTATGAAGTGCTACCTCAGAGTTGTTTTAATTTGCATTTCTCTAATCAGTGGTGATTTAGAACATTTTTTTCATATGGAAATAGATAACTTGATTTCTTCATCTGAAAACTGCCTGTTCATATCCTTTAACCTTTCTCAATTGGGGAACGACTTTCATTCTTATAAATTTGATTTAGTTCCCTATATATTTTAGAGTTGAGGCCTTTATCGGAAACATTGGCTGTAAAAATTGTTTCCCAGCTTTCTGCCTCCCTTCTAATTTTGGATGCATTGCTTCTGTTTGTACAAAACCTTTTTTAACTTAATGTAATCAAAATCATCCATTTTGCATTTGCATTTCGTAATATTCTCTATCTCTTATTTGGTCATAAATTCTTCTCCTCTCCATAGATCTGAGAGGTAAACTATTCCTTCCTCTCCTAATTTTCCTATGGTATCACCTTTTATGTACCCATTTTGACTTTATTTTAGTATACGGTGTAGGATGTTGGTCTGTGCCTACTTTCTGCCATATTATCTTTCAGTTTTCCCAGGAGTTTTTGTCAAATACTGAGTTCTATCCCAGAAGCTAGAGTCTTTGGGTTTATCAAACAGTAGATTACTATAGTTATTCACTACTGTGTCTCCTTTAATATCCTTCAGTATGCAACTCTCCTACCAGCTAGTATGGCCTTTCCTTATTGGCCTAGTTCATAGGGTCAAAGAATCATAAATTTAGAGTGTAAGGTCACTTCATATTGCAGATGACAAATTCAAGCACAGAGAAGTTAAGTGATGGACCCAGGGTCATACAGCTGAGAAGTGTCAGGAGGCAAGATTTGAACCCATCTCTTCTTGACTCCAATCCAAGCAGTGCTCTCTCCACTCTTACTGCTCACTTTCTCCCTTCAAGTTATACTGTATTTATTTCTCTGTCTGTATTACCCACACAGTAAAATATAAGATTCTTCAGGATAGAGACAGTTTTACCTTTTGTTTTGTATTACTAGTGCCTAACACAATGCTTAAAATAACCTAAGTGTGTAAAAAATGCTTGTTTAGTTGAATTGTGTTTTACTCCCTAAACATTTTCCTACACCCCTCAGTTTTTGAAATATTGATAATTATACTAAATATCCTTAAGGTTTCTTTGCTTCTCATCTCCCTTATTATGCCATCTTTGCTAGCAGTTTATCTTTTTCCTAGACCACACGAACCAGTCACCATCCTCACCCTCTGATGAGCCCAAAAGGACAATCATTGTAGATGCTACCCTTGGCATCTCAGCAATATATTTGCCTATTCTGGGCCAAAATTTCCCAGAAAATATTCCACATACACGACCCAGCTCTAAAGGATAAAGAATCCTTACCATCACAGCACTCTCTTGATAAATTCGTTTTTGAGCGAATACAGCTGCTCATCCCAAGGCCCCGAGTGTCACCTTGACTGACTGCCTTGACGTGTGTGTAGAATCAGTGATCAAGTTCAGCTTTCCCATCCTGCTACCACTTAATGCAGTGCTCCTGACCTGGGCTATTCTATTACCATCTTGAAGGAGGATTTGTGTCTTTGGGTCTCTCTGTGGAGATAGCCAAGGGCACTAGATGATTCTGTGAGTAGACATTTGTTTGCCTAGAGTTAAACTCAGCCTAGAAGACCATTTTGTATCTGTCTCTGAAGAACTTTTAGCGCATGGCAACTTCTGGCCAACAGTTATCATCCAAATATTTCTTGATTTGGATTGATTTTCATTTTAGCAATGGAATGCTCAAGGCCTTGGGTCAATTATTCCTTTTCTCCGAGCCATCTTTTATCTTGAATCTATCTCTAGACCACTCTTTTAAAAAGTTTTATCTTATATTAATGATACTTTTTGCTTTTACATTCCATTCATTTCCAAATATACAATCCTATATACCTCTTCCTCCCCCTATCCAGTAAGCTTTAACTACCCAATACATTGACCATATAGTGTATGCAGTATTCCACAACTATAGTTCCTCACTTCTGCAATGAGAGTTTTTTTGGTTCTTTCCATTTATATTGCTGTAGTCCTACTTCCTCCCTTTCTTTCTCCCTCCCTCCCTTCTTTCCTTCCAGAAGCATGTTAGAGGAGAGACAGGACCATTAGAATATAATTCCTCCTGCCATTAATGAAAATGGAGATAAAGAGTTAGTCACCAAAGGGGAGCTACATGTGGACTTTCTAAAGGGAGAAAGGACTTCCATTACCAGGCATTGTAATGAGAGGCTGCTGCAGAGACTGGGATTCTTTATGGCTGAGAAGTGTTGGGTATGGATTCTTGAAGGTCAGAGACTCTCAGAGCCTATCAGAGAGGTGCAGCCAAATGGAACTTTATTGGGCCTTCAGAAAGGGAGAGAGAATTTCCAGGACCTAAAGTTGTGAGCCACCGCCTCTTGCCTCAAGTGTGTTCTACATGTGATTGTACTTTAAGCTTGATCTACCTCTTTCCATGGAACAGTGTCTAGGAGAGCATGTCCCAGTTTTTGGTTTTTTTTTTTTTTTTTGGGGGGGGGGAAATGTTTTATAACAACTGTTCCTACTTTACCATTACAGCAAATGCTTTTGAGTTTACCATCTGATTGTTAATGGGAAAGACACTGGTGGGGACTCATACTGGCCTCTCAGGGTTACCCCTAGAACCCAAAGGAGCAGTTGCTTTTCAGGGACTCAGCTGTAAGAAGTGTAGATTAGTAGAGTGGTCCACAGAGGGTATTACAAATAGAGATGTAGGGTGAATGAGAGTGATGACTCAGGGATGACATTGATATTGAAAACCTGGGTGACTGAAAGATAGGGTGTCCTTGACAGAAATAGGAAGATTAACTGAGGGGTGGGTTTGGGGATAAAGATAATGAGTTCTCTTCTGTCCATGTTGAATTTGAAATCTATGTGGGACATACAATTTGCAATATCCAATAGGCAGTTGGTGATGTGGGACCGTAGCTTGGGGAAAAGATTAGGGCTTAATATATTGATCTTGAAGTCATCTGCAGAGAAATCATAATTGAACCCTTGGGAGCTGATGAGAAAAGGGCCTTTGGGCATCCTTAGAGTTAGAGGGTATAACATGGCCGAAGATCAAGCAAAGGAAACAGAGGAATGGTCAGTAAGGTAGGAGGAAAAATAGGAGAGAACAGTGCTATGAAAATCCAGGGGGGGGGGGTCATACCCAGGAGGAAAGGTCAGGGAACAGTGTCAGATAGGGCAGAGAGTTCAAGAAGGATGACAACAGAGAAAAGGTCATTAGATCTGAAAATTAAGAGCTCTTTGGTAGCTTTAGAGAGAGCTGTTTCAATGGAAGTTTGAAGTCAGAAGCTATATGGCAGAGGGCTTAGAAATGAAAAGAGCAGAAGGAAATGAGTGGAGAGAGCTTTTTGTTTTTATTTTTCCCAAGAAGTTTGGCTGAGTAAAAGATATATCCGTGTGTGTGTCTATGTATGTATACACACATATACATATATATGTGTACATATGTGTGTGTGTGTGTACATATACACACATACATACACACAGTTGGCAAGGTTGGTAGGGCCTAGTGAGGGTTTGTTTTTTTAAGGCTAAGGGAGACATGGCTGTGCTTGTAGGCATCAGGGAAGGCACTAATACATAGGGAAAGATTGAAGACGGGGCGGGGATGATAGTGGGATTAATCTTTTGCAGATTGGGAAAGAAAGAGATTAAAGGTACAGTATTGTGGGGTTAGTCTTCATGAGAATCTTTCTAGGATATTCAGATAACCTTTTCTGTTTCATATCCAAAGGTCCTCCTTAAATGTTTGTCAAATCTATTGTGATTGAAATTTTAAAATTTACTTTCTACATGCCATGGAGTTTAAAGTGTGAGGTATTTTGTTATATTTATTAGTTCATTCATTCATTTGGTAATTCATTCATTCGTTTGTTTTTCTGGCAGCAATCTACGGATTTGATGAGTCAGTGCTTTGTAGTCTATATTCTAAAATTCTGGGCAATTTTTCGGTATTTTCCTGCAGTTTACTCTTAAGTATTTTTGAGTTTTTATTTTCTTCTTGTTGCCCTATGATTCTTATATTCTCTCTGCACATCACAACTTCAAGGTTAAACAGGTTAGCTTGTATAGAATTCATGTGTTCCTTTAATGTTCCCTTCTGCTCCTCTTCTGCCAACCCCCCCTACCCTTTTTGTGTTCCAAATTTGTTATTCTCTCAAAGCCTCTACATCCTTGTAGAGATTCTGCAATATTTGCTTTTTAATACTACATTGAAAACTCTGATTTCCAAATTAATTACAGTCCTAATATTTTTTCTATTTTCTTTCTCTTTAAAACTCTTCTGAAGATTTTTTGCTCTTGTTCCATGATCTCCGGAAATCTCTAGGATTTTCCTTTGCTGATTTTGATTCCTTTTCTTTCATAGCATGATACCTTTTCCCCATATTCTGGACATCATTTGAGGCTTTACTCATTCTCTCTCTTTCATGATTCTCTGTCATTTTATCTACTTTTAGGCTGAGTTTTTATTTAGTCTTGCTGTCTTGAATTGTCGGCCTTTCAGTCTTTCTTCTGTATTAGTCACCTGCCTGTGGTTTTCCTCCTCGCTCTAGTTTCTCCCACTCCCACTGTAGCTCAGACCCCTTGGGGCAGATATTCTCAACCTTGTCACACATCAGGGGGAGAAGAGGAGGTATGAGACCATTCACCTGGAACAGCTCTTTACCCAGAGTAAATTCCAGGGGTGAGCTCTAGAGCAGGGCTTCTTCAACTTTCTCCACTCATGCCCCCTTTCTGCTTGAGATATTTTCCCGTGACCCCATGTGGAATAGGTATACAGAACCTTTTACTGTCACCAAATTTTTGGCAAAAAATCTGGCAGTAAATGTTTAATTTGTATACCTATTTTATATCCCTGTATACCCAGAAAAATGTCTCTGGTGGAAAGGGGTCGGAAGTGGAAAAAGTTGAAGAGGCTCTGCTCTAGACAACACATTACCAAGCCAGATTATGCTTTTGCTATGCTCAAATGTAGAGTGTTGATCGGCTAATACTAGCCATTTTCTCCATCTGTAAAGGTGGGATGATGAGCATACTGTAGTGTCACTACACAGAGTGAACTCCAGAAATGTTCAAATGCGTGTGTTGGGGAGTGGAGCGGCGGGGAGGGGCGTAGGGGGGCACATGGGTAGACAGATGATGAGAAGGCACGAAGAAAGAAACTGCTTCAAAATTACTTCCAACCATAGACTTAATGACAGGAAACTGCCCCATCAGTTATTTTGTGCAATTTCATACAGTTTTAATGCCTGGAATTTGCTATTGCTCTTAATGATTCTTTGTAAATGTCTAGAAGATGATTTCAGAATGGGAACAAATGCTCAAAAATTCTCCTATCCATTCAACTGACATCTACTTTCCCACGTACATCCTCCTAGCAGTATGGAAGACTTACCTTCAGTTCCCAAGAAAGAGGCAAATAATTGGTAGGTATAGCACTTAGCTATCATTCCTCATGCCTGCAATGAGGCCATCTTGAAGGGGTTGGGGGGAGAAAGCACTTACTTGTAAACGGCAAGTTGTTTTTCTCTCCTGTCTTCTGCCCAGACAGCAGGCTAATGGCCCACCTTGGCAGCATCTGAGGTTCAGGAAAGTTAGCTATAGAGAAAATGATGTTGTCAATGAGATCCAGAGATTTTGATCTTATTTTGTGGATTTGGCCATCACTAAATGTGGTATAAATTGACATTTCCCCATTCCTTCATTGTGGTTATTTGTTGAAGGATAGGAACTGGACTTGTGATTTCACTGGTATAGGGAACTCTCAGGTGAGGAAAGACCCTCTACCAATACAGGTCTGTACCTTCTCTGAAACTTCAAGTCTTAGAAAATTGCCTAGGCCATTAAAAGATTAAGTGACTTACCCGGGTAATTGGCACACAGCCTGTATGTGTGAGAGGGAAGGCTTGAATCCCGTCCCATTTGAAAGGTAATGAAATTGATTTGTAATTAATACATCAGTTTTTTCTTTGTGTGGTATGTTCGCACACATTTGATTTCACCATGCAAGGAAGAAGAAATGGGAGTTTCCTGGGGTAGATGCATAGTAAGTAAAAGCTAATAAGCTCTCTGGGGAGCTTTGCAAAATTGCCAGGTGATTATGGATATATGCACGTATGTATGTATGCATGTATATGTATATATGTATGTGTGTATGTGTATTGTGGGTACATGTGTGTCTTCTGCTCAAGAATGGACACTTTCAACATTTTAAAGAGTTTATATGAGTTTGGAACATTAGTATATAGAGGCCAGAACCTCATACTTGGTAGTGAGAAATATAACACACCTTGAGTTTATTAATTCAGATTAATTTGGTATTTGTGGAAATAGACAGTCCAAATTACTCGAGGGAAAAAAAAAACCAAACTTAATTACAGAATATTTTAAAAGAAAATATGGGTTCATTACTTTCATTTACTTTCTTAGTCTTACTCTTGCCTTTGTTTTTATAGCACAGTTATTTCCTGATAGGTCCCTTTCCCCCATTGAATACCCCCTTGTAAGAAAGAAAAAAATCAAGCAAAACCAACAGACACAGTGGCTATGTCTGACAGCATACATAACGTATATCTGAGTTCTGCAGCTCTCTACTTAGTGGGACCATTTTATCATTTGTTTTCTGGGACCAAAATTGGTCATTAAAATTAATCAGAGTTTAGCTGACTTCTGCTGTTTTTTCTGTTTCTATTGAAATATGTGTATAGTATTTTCCTATTCTGTTTACTTTGCTCTGCGTTGGTTCAAAGGTATCTTTCCATGTTTCTTTGAATTCTTTATATTGTTTATTATGGTACAATACATTAATATAACACAAATTTGTTCAGTCATTCCCTGATCATTGGTGACCCATTTTCTTTACACATTTTTGCTTCCACAGAGTGTTGCAATGAATAGTATAGTAGATATTGGGCTTCTTCTGTAAAACTTTAACCTCTGTGTGGTATATGTCTAGTAGTAGGAACATGGGCACAAATGGTATACTCTTTTCCTACATAATTGCAAATGTTCTTTGCAGAATGGTTGGACTAGTTTACAGATTCACCAGCAGTATTTTACTGTGCTTGATTTGCTTCATATACTCCCACTGCTATCATTGACTTATTTCTGTCTCAGATTATTTTTGACACTTTTTATAGGTGTGAGGTGAAACTTTAGAATTGTTATAATTTACTTTTCTTTTATTATTGGTAATTTGGAATGTTTTTTCATGTGTTTATTGATTGTTGACTGTTTTCAGGGGAAAACCGTTTATATTTCTGATCACTTAGCCATTTGAAAATAGCTCTTGGTCGTGTCTATTTGGATCAGTCATATATATGTACATATGTATATATACATGCACTGTGGATTATTGAACTGTTATCAGATATATATGATGCAAAGATTTTCCCCCACCCAGCATAATAGTATATCTTCTTATTCTAAGTATATTCTTTTCATGCAGAATTTTAAAATATGTTATTAGAACTAACTACTTAATCTTTTATGATTACCTATATTTCTTGTTTGGTTAAGAACCTTGTATAGAATAATATTACATATAAGTGTGTATACACACACACTTATTTGTGTGTAATGGTAGCCATCTCTATGGTGGGGAGAGGGAAGGGGATGGAAGACAAAAAAGAACTTGAAATGATAATTTTGTTGTATATTTGGAAGGAATAGCAAGTTGTGTAGAGTAGATTTGCAGTTTCATGTGTAATCATCTTTTTGATTATACTATGTTATGGAAATGCTTGTTGTATTCCATAAATTAAAAATAAAATTTAATAAGAATAAGTATCTTACCCATAGCCAGAGTTGCAAAAAGCAATTTTTTCACTTTGCTATTTTTTTTTTTTTTGCGCAGGGCAGTGAGGGTTAAGTGACTTGCCCAGGGTCACACAGCTAGTAAGAGTCAAGTGTCTGAGGCTGGATTTGAACTCAGGTCCTCCTGAATCCAAGGCCAGTGCTTTATCCACTGTGCTATCTAGCTGCCCCCACTTTGATATTTTTGTATCATAGAACATTTTATATTTATGTTGTGAAAATGTGTAGAATGTGACTTGCAATTAAATGAACAACCTGGAGAACTTGTCCAGTAGTATCTTATCTATACCTATATAAAATATGAATATATATATATATATATATGTATAGTTCCACATAACTATATATACATATATAGTTATATACACATAGTTATATATGTATATATAGAGACAGTATATATGTATATATACTTATACACTATATATAGTATAGTAGCTAGGTATTAATGGATTGTAATATTGTAATATTGGCTCTGGAGTCTAAAAGAAATGAATTTGAATCCCCCTTAGACACTTTTTAGCTATTCAATCATGGGCAAGTCGACCTTTTTTTCAGCTTCATTTCCTCATTTATAAAATGGGAATATTCATTTCATTTACCTCATAGGGCTGTTATGAGAATAAATGAGGTAATACGTGTAAAACACTTTGCAAAACTTGGCTCAGTGGATAGTGTTCAGTAAGAAGTGAATTCACACTTAGGCACTTACTAATTCTTGTGACCCTGGGTAAGTCACTTAACCTGTCTTTCCCAGTTTCCTCATCCAAAAAATGGAGAGAATAATAATATCTACCTCCCAGGGTTGTTTTGACAATCAAATGAGATAACGTGTGTGTGTGTGTGTGTGTTTGTGTGTGTACACATCATTTTGTAAACCTTAAAACAGTATATACATGCTAGCTATTATTAATTTTAGTTATTAATAATAATAATAAGACTCTTATATGTACAATACAATAAAATTAAGCCAGAATTAAACAGGAGTCAGAATGTACTAGTCTGTTTTCAGGAAATTGCAAATGTCTTTTAATGACCCCAAACTGTTCCTAGGAACAGAGGCCTATCTTTTGAAAGCAATATCCTAGCAGCCTGTCATATAGCTATGAGTCATGGAACACTACAGTCTCTGAAGAATTCAAAATGAATATCACATAGAGAGTAGTGAGGAGCTAAATGGCTGCGAATAGGTTGTAACATAATAATTAAAGAATGCCTCTTATATCTTAGCAATGACAGGAGAAAGGGAGGAAGGCTCACAGCACATGAGGGAGGTCCTTTGTGGCGTACTTATGGAAATGCATGGAAAAGAGTTACACAGATGAAGGAACTGAGGCCTAGGGAGGGGAAGTGGTTTGTTCAAGGTGACACAGGTACAAAAGTAGCAGAATCCTGGAGTCCCGTGACTCAAAATCCTTTTGGATTCTCCATTGATTTCATATTTACATGGTATTCAGTCTCTGGTACATAGGACAGAATTGAATGTAAACAATATAAGCAGCCCATTTTCAGTATTTGAATATTCATGTGGTGACTCCTCTGGTATGTGTTATAACATTCAGGGCTAAATCTAATTTCTTTCAAACTACTTTCCAGTTTTCCCAGCATTTCTTCTTCTTCTTCTTCTTCTCCTTCTTCTCCTCCTCCTCCTCCTCCTCCTTCTTCTTCTCCTTCTCCTTCTTCTTCTTCTTCTTCTTCTTCTTCTTCTTCTTCTTCTTCTTCTTCTTCTTCTTCTTCTTCCTCTTCCTCTTCCTCTTCCTCTTCCTCTCTTTCTCCTCCTCCTCCTCCTCCTCCTCCTCCTTCTTCTTCGGTTTAGAATTTTATTTTCCAAATTACATATAAAAACAAATTTTGACATCATTTTTTTTAAACTTTGTGTTCCAACTTCTCTTCCTCCTTCTCTCCCCACCCCCACCCCCAAGAACTCAAGCAATTCAATATAGGTTATACATGAGTAGTCATGCAAAACATCTCCACATTAGCCAGGTTGTGAAAGAAAACAGACAAAAACAAAACTTCAGATTAAGGAGCTATCAAAAAAAAATTATGCTTCAATCTGTTTTCAGATACCATCAGTTCTTTCTCTGTAAATGGATTGCAATTTTCATAAGTCTTTCAGAATTATATTGGATCAATGCATTGCTGAAAATAACCAAGTCCTTCACAGTAGATCATCTTACACTATTGCTGTTATTTCATATGCATTTCACTCTGTTTCAGTTGATGTAGGTCTTTCCAGGTTTTTCTGATAGCATTCTGTTCATCATTTTTTTTGTTTCTTATGAAGTAACTAACAAAAGAATTTTGTTTCAATCTGTATTCAAATACCATCAGTTCTTTCTCTCTGTAGATAGATTGCATTTTTCATAAGATCTTCAGAGTTTTGGCATTTCTTCTTGAATAAGAAGTTGCGCCCCTAGTAATTTTGGTTTTAGAGTTGATCTAACATTGGATTGCCATGTCCTAATGCTCTTGGGTATTGCTTACATAGTCAGGTCTACTGATCTACTTTTCAATTTGTTTTTCTTTTTTAACAAGTATAAATAGGTTTGTCATGATATGTCCTTTTCATTCTTTTTGTTGTTGTTGTTATTTCCCTTGAGAGTCTCATCTTTTTGTTCCTCCTAGTGAATTTTGTTATTCTTTTGTCTAGCTCTATGAAGTACCTCCTTGGGAGTTTGATTGGCATTTCACTAAATCTATGAATTAATTTATATGGTACTATCATTTTTATTTTATTAGCATCACCATGTGATAAACTATGTATATCTCTACAACTATTTGTCTTTATTTGTGTAAAGAATTATTGTATTCCTCTAAGTCCTGAACTGTGTTGGTCGGTTAAATTATATAATTTTTTCATTTTATAGTTATTTCCATTATTTACTTCTGGTATTTGTTAGTATTATATAGAAATTTTAATGCTCTTTGTGGATTAATTTTGTATCCTGCTGAAGCTATAAATTGTCTTTAATAAGTTTTCTCACCAATTCTCTAGGGGTTTCTATGTAAAGCAATAATTAATCTACTCTTTACAAATATTTAATGTCTTTAACTTATCAATCTTATTTTATTTCCATAACTAGTATTTCTGCTGCTACTATATAAGATAGTAGGGGGAGAGAGGAACCTCTTTGCTTTACTCTTATTTGTACTGTGAAAGGTTCCAGAGTTTCTCTTTGCAAATAATGGAAATAAACCTCTGGGTTCAGATCTGGAATTTTAAGCTTATAATAGAGGGGTCTTTCACACCTATGACTTCCAGTTGTTGTTTTTGTTGTTTACATAAAGTAGTACCATATTTTTTCAAAGGCATTTTCTGACAATAGTGATATAATAAAATTCATTGCAAACAGAAAAATCAAGTAACAAAATGTTGCCAAGTAAAAAAACAAAACAAAACAAAACAACTCCACTTTGATAACCTGGGAAGGATTATGTTCAATAACCTGCTTGCTTGTATGCAAATATGCACTGTGAAACTGCTGGAACACCTTGCTCTTATTGTTAAGTCGTGTCCGACTCTTGGTGACCCCACATGGGTTTTTCTTTGCAGAGATACTGGGGCGCTTTGTCATGTTCTTCTCTAGTGGATTAGACAGGTTAAGTGACTTTGCTTGGGGTCACACAGCTAGCCAGTATCTGAGGCTGGATTTGAATTCAGGTCTTTTGGACCAGCCCTCTGCCCACTTCCCACTGCAGTGCCACTTAACTGCCTTGAACACTTTACATAGCACATAAAGGCGCTGCCCCTTGAAAGGGTTAGACTTGTTTTTTTTTTTTTTTTAAATTTTGGCCCAACAGGGCTGAGGCAAGGAGAAATGAGTGGAGGTTAGAGACAGGCAGATTTCCTCCTGATGTAAGGGGGGAAAAGTTCCAAACAATTAGAGCTATCCAAAAGTAGAATGGACTGCCTTTCTCCTCTTTAGAAATCCCCAAAGAAAAGATGACTGACCACTTGTTGAGCATGTTGCGGATGAGAAATCTTGCTCAGCTACAGATTGGATCCTCTGGCTGTAGAGGTCCGTTCCAGCTTGTAGAATCTGTGATTCAAGGTGTGTTTGCTGCCAGTAACCCATGTTTGTTGCAAGCCTTAAAACCCCAGAGGTTTTAGTCCCCATATCCTTGCTTGGATTCCAGCTTGCTGCTGTCCAGATCGCTTGCATGGATTCTTCCTTCACTGCCTGGTCCTTTGTCATAGGCCACGTTTAGGGATTCCCTCAGCAAGGCTCATTCCTGGGCCTCTGCCCTGCCTGGCTTTTCCAGGTTTTCTTTGGTGTTCCTTGCCCTGTCTCCATGTTCTACCACTACCTGTGACTCTTGTCTTTGCACTAAGGTTACAGATGTCAAGTTGGCAGAAAATGTGATTTTAGTTTAGTTTTGTTTTGGTTTTGCAGGGCAATGAGGGTTAAGTGACTTGCCCAGGGTCACACAGCTAATAAGTGTCAAGTGTCTGAGGCTGGATTTGAACTCAGGTCCTCCTGAATCCAGGGCCAGTGCTTTATCCACTGCGCCACCTAGGTGCCCCAGAAAATGTTATTTTAACTTTGAGAACATGAATGCCCACTGAGTTCTACTGATCCAGAATCATGAACGCAGCATTTTATGGCAGATCATCACTGAGAATCAGCTATTTGGAGCTGAAAGGGTACTTAGAGGCCATTATAGTCCATCCCCTGGTGAAGAAGCTGATCTTCACTGTGCTTAACTGCTCTGTTTAAGGTCAGCTAGAGCAGAGACTTGAACCGGGTTCCTGTGACTGAATGTCTATCTAGCCTTTTCTCTCTGCACCACATTTCGATGTATAGATGAAGTGGAACTGCCTCATTGGGTTGTGTAGGTAACCTCAAGCCTTGAGCACTCTCCAGTGAGGTGCAGTCTCTGGCAGGTTCTCTCAAGTCCACAAGTAGCCCATGTGGGAAAGTTTCAAATCCAGTCTTGGCCGGAGACTGACTGCTTTCTCAGGACTAACTGAGCCGAATATGGAGAGACTCATCACTAGGAGGTTAATGATGAACTCTCTGGCCATGGAAACTCATGAAACAAAGAAAAAATGAACTAGTTCTCAGTTGTGTCTGGATGGCATGGCGGGGGTAGAGGCTGCTAAAATATTGGTTCTTTCAATTTGAGATTCTTGTGTAGTGAGCAGTGAATACTATTAACACTTTTATTTACTTCATCTTTATTGTATCCTTTTTTAATGTCTATTTTTATGTTTTCTAACGTATATAAGATTAGCATATAAGTGTTGTTCAATTCGTTTTTTTTGGTTGTTGTTTGGTTTTTTTTTGGGGGGGGGGTTGCAGGGCAATGAGGATTAATTAACTTGGCCAGGGTCACACAGCTAGTAAGTGTCAAGTGTCTGAGGCTGGATTTGAACTCAGGTCCTCCTGAATCCAGGGTTAGTGCTTTATCCACTGTGCCACCTAGCTGCCCCCCTATTAACACTTTTGAATCATACCTATTTTAATTTCACTGTACATAAAACATGACAGGAAAAGGAAGTTGGCCAGTCATATAGGGCAGGAGTTCTAAGGCTAGGGTCCACTCTTTGTAGGTAGATTGGGGAGGGGGTATAGACATGAACATGAATGGGGAAAATCTCATCTTTATTTCAATGAAATTGATTTCCTTTGAATCCTGTGTATATTTTTAATGCATTCCTCTGAGAAGTGGTCATAATGATCCATTACACACTACAGGTGAAGATTCCCGATGTAGTGATCAGATCTGTGCTTTAGGAAGATGGAGAATAGACTGGAGTGGGGAGAGACTTATGGCAGAGAATGGCCCCAGCAGGCTGCTGCAGTAGCCTAGATGAGGTGATGAAGCCTGCACCAGGGTGATGATATTGTCAGAAGAGTAAAGGAAGTGATTGGAGAGATGTTCTGAAGGTAAAATGAACAGGTGTTGGCAACAGTCTAGAAAGCATGACCGTCATCAAGGTGAACCTAGTTAACTAGCTCATTACTCAGATTTTCCAGATTTGAATGGGGTTGAGAAGGGTAATAATTTTGGTGAGCAGAATGGAATCAATCCCAGAATAACCTATTAAGGGTTTTTATGATTAAAGATAATATATGTTCATCAGTTTCAAACCCACTGACTAACCAATGAAAAGTAATAAATGAGTCAGGATAACAGGGTAAACTAGAAGGATTGTAAATGGCAGGAACTTTAATTTCCTAATAAAACAAGTAAGAATAGATTTTAACTTCTTTGAGTGTGAAGTAGGGGGAACGAATCAATATCCTGATATCAAAGCAAGGCAGACCACCGGGGGAGATAAAGTGAGATAGATGAGAACGGAAACTTCTCTATCAGCTCTGAGAATAAAGGGCAGGGTCCTTCATAATGCTATCATCGTTTGCCTACCTAGAAGGGCTGGAAAATGTGCTTAGATGGCAAGCCTTTTTCCCACTTTCTGCCCACCTTTTTTCTGAAACATCCTAAAATGAAACAGGTCTAATAGTACTTATGAACTTGCTAGCAATTAGAATTTCTTTCTCTTTACCTTGATATGTCCATTTGAAGGGTAGAAAGAACACTGAAGTTGGGTCAGGAGAGACTCAGGTTTGACATCCTCCTCCGACAAAGGCTATATGACCATGGTCAGTCACTGCATTTCTTGGCACTTCAGTCTTCTCACTTGAAGTATCAGGGTGTTGGGAGACCAACTCCTCTGCAGAGAGGGAGAACACAGTCTCAAGACCTAGCTGCATTTGTGTTTGGGAAACATACAATATTTTGTCCTCCCATCTTGGGTGGGGGAGGAGAGACAGACAGACAGATGGACACAGAGAGCACACCAGGATGTAAGAGACTAGAGTTTGGAGAGAGACTGAGCATTGGGGTAGTGATACTCCCCAAGGACCATTTCTGGCGCTCTGGGAGGTCTAATTGCTTGTGCTTTCAGTGGTACTGATATAGAGTGTCCAAGCCATCTCTGGTTGTTGACTTGCCATTTCAGAAAATCGGTAGTAGGCAATGAAGTGGCCATCTTTCCCCTTTCCTATTCTCACTGCCTGACCTTTAAAGTTTTTCTGTACTGATTAGAGGTTCAGGAGTAATATGAGAGAAAATTACATGGATGTATTAATTTTTGTCAATGTGCTAAAGCAATTAAAGTTGAATCTAGGGCTTTTATCTTCAGTTGCAAATGTGTCAGTAATCGGCAATTCCTTTCCTGGAAGAGGCTGATTGGTGGTCATGTTTCCTTCCCCATTGTTCTCCTCCTTTTCCCCATTCCACCAAGCATGTGCAGAGAAATCTCTGAAATGGTGAAGTGGAGGGTAGTGACCAGATGGTAAATCATGCCCAATTCAAGCAGAAAAGGAGTGTCTGGACCAGGCTAGTAATGAACACATTCTAGGGATAGGGGCAAGAAGAAGGAGTGAAAACTCCTCCCTTTCATTTGCACCTTCAAATTCCAAACCCCAGCACTACAAAGGTTACGTGTAAAATGGAAGCAATAGAACAGAATCACAGAACCTTCTATTGGTAGTCAGTCTAGTCCATTCCTGAATGAGAATCTGCTCGACATCATGACCATTGAGCATCCATTTAGCCTTCAATTGAATGATACTGCCATCATTGTGAAGAAAATTATTTTCCTCATGTCAAACTTACGGAACCTACCTTGTTGGGTTTTGGGGAGGAACAAATGAGATATCAGCTCTATTATTTATAAATGTATACAATCTTCTCTTGTTGTGTATATATTCATCAGAAGTTTATAGAGTCTTCTTTTTTTTTCCTTTTTTTTTTTTTTTTTTGCGTGGGGCTATGAGGGTTAAGTGACTTGCCCAGGGTCACACAGTCAAGTGTCTTAGGCCAGATTTGAACTCAGGTCCTTCTGAATCCAGGGCTGGTGCTTTATCCACTGCGCCACCCTATGAGTCTTCTTAAGAAAAAAAGCAGTTTGCAGACTCCATTGCTTCTGCTAATAGTAGAGAAATCAAAGCATTAGATACCCTGGGTTTTGCACTTTCTGTAGCGTGATATAGTACAAAGAGCTTCAAAGGGAGGGAAAATAGGGTTAGATTCTGCCTTTGACACCAGTGCTGTCACCCTGGCCAAGTCATTTCACCTTTTGGAGCATCTGGGATACATTGACAGACAATACAGAGAATACAGATAACAGGTTGCACTCAGGGTCTATTCAGATAAGGTTTCAGCTCTTTTCAAGCTTCTATGGTTTCCCTCAAGACGCAGTTCAGTAGTCAAAGGATATGAACAGGCAGTTTTCAGACAAGGTAATCAAAGCTATCTATAATAATATGAAAAAATTATTCAGTCAGTGTTGATTAAAGAAATGCAAATTAAAACAAATCTGAGCTATCTCCCCAAACCTTTCAAACTGGGTAATAGGACAGGAAAGGAAAATAACAAACGTTGGAGTGGATGGGGGAAAATTGAGACACTAATGCATTGTTGGTGAAGTTGTATACTGATTCAAACATTCTGTAGAGCAATTTAGAACTCTATCCAAAAGGCTATAAAACCATGCATACCCTTTGACCAAGCAATACCACTCCTAGGTCTGTATCCCAGAGAGAAAAAAAGTAAAAAGACCTATACGTACAAAAATATTTATAGCAGCTCTTTTATTAGCAGCTCTTTTAATGGTGGTAAAAATGGGAAATCGAGGGGATGCTCATTAGTTGAGGAATGGCTGAACCAATTGTATATGATTGTGATGGAATACTATTGTGGTGTAAGAAATGAAGAGCAGGATGATCTCAGGAAAACCTAGGAACCCTTACATGAACTGATACAAAGTGAAATGAAAAAAAAAAAACACAGGAGAATGCTGTACACAGTAAAAGCAATATTATGCGATGATCAATTGTGAATGACTTAGCTATTCTCAGCATACACTGATCCAAGACATTTCCAAAGGAGTCATGATGAAAAATGCTATCTCCAGAGAGAGAGTGTCTGATGGAGTCTCAATAGAGATAGAAGCATAATTTTCTTTATTTTTCTTGTGTTTTTGTCTGTTTTTTCTTTCACAATATGACTAATGTGTAAATATGTCTTGCATAACTGCACACATAAAACCTATGTTAACTTGCCTTCTCAATGAAGGGGGGAGGAGTGGGAGAGAATTTGGAACTCAGAATTTTTAAAAAGAATGCTAAAATTGTTTTTACATGTAAATCATGTTTTGTTGTTGGGTTTTTTTGTTTTTGTAGGGCAATGACGGTTAAGTGATTTGCCCATTGTCTGAGGTCAGATTTGAACTCAGGTCCTCCTGAATCCAAGGGTGGTGCTTTATCCACTGCACCACCTTCCATTTGCACTGTCTAGATCTTGCATGTACCTGGGTATGTCTCCACTTTTAGACTGTGATCTCAAGAGCAGGGATGGTGATTTTTGCCTTTTCTTTGCATCAGTGCCCGTTATATGGTAAATGCTTAATACTAGCTTATTGACTGACTGAGAAGATTTCAATAGCAATTCATTTTACAAACATTTATTAGGCACCTATTATAGGTGCTAAAAGGGAAAAAAAAATCTTGTCTTTATGGGGTGTGCGTTCTGCTGGGGGAAAACATAAACATAATTATATCAATATAAAATACATACAAAATAAGCCTGAGGGTAGAGCACTAGCAAGGCCAGGAATTTGTCGAGCTCCCCTCCCCCTTCTCCCTTCCCCCTCCTGCCTCATGAACATGCTGGAGCTAAGTCTCCAAGGGAACTGAAGGAAGAAGTGAGGAAAGGAGAACATTGCAGGGATAGGCACAGTCTGTGCAAAGACAAAGGAAGGAAAGTGAATTTAATGCACAAGGAGCAGCATAAAGTATATGAGAGTGTTTGTATGAGGTGTGGAATCAGCCTGGAAACCAGATTGTGAAGGGCTTTAAATGCCAAGCATAGGAGTTCATAGGTCATCCCAGAGGTCATTCAGAGACATCAAAGTTCATGGAGCCAGGAGGGAAGTCCTGAGACTTGGGCTTTAGGAATATCATTTTGCTGGCTTGTGGAGGGTGAGTTAGAGAGGGGATCGCATGGAAGGAAGGAGGCCAACTAGGAGGCTAGTCCTGGTGAGAGATGATTTGAGCTTGAATTTACAGATGGTTGTGTTGTGAGTGGAGAGAAGGGGATAGATTTAAAGGAAGTTGTGGAGGTAGAGCTGCTGAAAATTGGCAACTGATTGGTTTGGTGTGGGTGAGAGTTGGGTAGGTGGGGAACCTAGGGAAGTAGGAGAATGGTGGTATCCTTGACAGAAACAGGACAATTCAGAGGAATAAATCTAAGGGAAAAGCACATGGTAGCATGGATAATGCTGCTGCAAGGAAGCTGAGGAAGACCAGTCAGGCGGATAAGAGAAGGAAGTCAATGACTCCAGGAAGTGCCAAATTGCTATGGAGAGGTCAGGAAGGAGGAGGCTTGAGAACAGATCGTTAGGATTGAGCAGCAGGTCTGAGGGAATCCTGTGACCCATCTTCAGACCACCCTGTGCATTTCCACTCATTTGATGATAGACAATGAATTTTTCTGTCATCATATAAGTAGATGGTCAAAGAGTTAGCTGTATTGTGCATCATCAGGGTTCTGAAAGGAACTGCTGCTTTGAACCCATTAGGGTTATTGAAATAGCTGCCTGCTTCAGATCACCCAGATAAGGCAGGGAAACCTGCATGGTGGTACAGGCATAGTCTCTCTCCTTGCATATTCATCAAGTGCATAAGATCTTAATTGTGTACTCATTTCTTTTGTAGTCTCCCCTTCCAAAGGGGAGTGGAAAAACAAACAAAACAAAACAAAATGATGAAAAAACTCCAACCCCAAAACACCCCCCCCCAAACAAACCCAAATGGAATAGCCAATATATGAATCCCCTTCCAAGCAATCCCTCCAGTGCTACAAAACCATACATCAAAAGCTAGCTACTGATGCTTAAAGAAGAAAGCTAAGCTCATATGGATTTCAGATGTGAGAAAGGCACCAGTGTGGACAAAGCCAGCTGCTTTGGACTGCTGCTACACTGCATTATCATTTCACAACCGAAGTTATGTGGGGCCCTATCCTCAGCAGACAGATTCCCTCACTTATCCAAGTCCAGAGTTAAGTATTTTATTTCATTTCCAAAATGTTCATAAATGCATCATTGAGGAACCAAGGCTAACTCCCATTCTGCGTAGGAATATAATCCAATCAGATACACTCCAGTACCATCCAGAATATCTAGTTTTTGGAATTGATCATTTCATTTTAATCATCTCTATCCTTCATATTTCAGTCTAAACTCCTTCCCATCTCCCTCCCCCGCCCCCATGCCCTCCAAACACCCAGCTCACTAACCCCTGCAGCCTGCTTGTAGCTACCCAAGCTTTTCATGTGTTCCCTTGAAAAGGGGGAGTCCATCAGAACTGGGACAGTGATAATCTATCAGCTGGCCTCTGAACATTTGTTGGGGATAAAGCTTCCCTGAGGAATTAAACACTGAGGGAGGCCTCCGCCCCCCGCCCCCCGCCCCCATCTCTTCAACTTTTCTGGGCAGTCTGGATTAGAGGGCAGAACGCGGGATTTCGGGTCCGGATCGCAGCTCAGCCTCTGAGTCAGTGTGACCTTGGCCAAGTCAGTTAGCTCCTGCGCCTCATTTTTCGCCTTCCCCCACCTCGCCCCTGCCCGTCTCCTCTCGCCTCTCCCCCTCCCGCTGCCGCTCCCTTTCCTTTGATCGCGTTTTCCTCTCTCTGGCCCGCGCCCCCCGGCCTCCGCTCGGGCTTCCCCGACCCCTTTTTTCCTCCCCCTCTTTCCTGCCCCTCCTTTCTGTCACTCTCTCTTTCTTTCCCCGGTCCCGCCTCCCTCCCGCCCCCGGGCTCCGGTTCCATCCCACACTCGCCTCCCCCTGCCGCCTCCCTCCCCTTCCTCTCGTCCCTGTCCCTCCGGCGGCCGCTCCCCAGCCCCGCTCCCGCTCTCCCTCCCCCTCCCGCTCGGGCTCGGCTCCGGCTCCCCCCACCTCCGCTCTCGCCTCTCTGGCGCGCACGCGCAAAGCATTTCTGGGAGCCGCATGTGGGTGACGCAGCAGCAGCAGCAGCAGCAGCAGCAGCAACAACCCCAGCAGCAGCAGCAGCCGCCGCCGCCGCCGCCGCCGCAGCAGCCGCAGCAGCAGCAGCCGCGGCACTAGAGCAATACCGTTTGCTCGCTCGGCTCTCATCAGCACGGGAAGGAAGGGCCCCGGGAAGGAGCGCGCGTCCCGCCCGCCCGCCCGGCCGCCCGGCCTCCCGGCCGCCCGGCCTGCCTCCCGGCCGCTCGGCCGCCGGGCCGCCCGCCCGGCCTGCCTGCCTGCCTGCCTCCCTCCCGGCCGCCCGCCCGCCCGCCCGCCCGGCCGCCCTGCCCGCCCGCCCGCCCGCTCGGCCGGCCGCCCGCCCGCCCGCCGCCCGCCGCCCGCCGGCCCGCCCGCCGCCCGCCGCTCTTGTCAGGCGCGCCCTGGGCCTCCGGAGCAGCTTTGCGTGGCCTGGCCGAGGCGCCTTGGGGACGTCCACGCTTGTTCAGTACATTCGAAGTTACGGAGAGGTAGGAGATCCAACTCGCCCAGCCTAACTTGCAGCCCCCCTCCCCCAGGCAAACCGAGGCTCCGGGGACACTTGCACCAAGAGCCCCCGCAGCCCGGGAGGGACCAGCAGCCCGAGGGCCAGGCAGAGTGGGCAGAGCCTTTCAGATACTGGTGGAAGGGCTTGCCAGCAGTGCTCCCCCCCCCCAGTTGGCCCCCACCAGGGTCCTTAGCTCAGGGGCTCCCGAGGGACCGGCTTAGCTTTCCCACCAGGCCCCAGCTGCTCCCGCCAAGCCTCCCTCCTGCCATGAAGCGCTCCCCTAGGCTGCCACCGCCCGTGAGGCCCACTCCCTCGCCCCCAGTATCAGGAGCCCGTAGGAGGCGGGTTCGATGCCGCAAGTGTGAGGCCTGCGTGCAGGGAGAGTGTGGTGTGTGCCGCTACTGCCGGGACATGAAGAAGTTTGGGGGGCCCGGCCGCATGAAGCAGTCCTGTGTCCTGCGCCAGTGTTTGGCCCCCCGACTGCCCTACTCTGTCACTTGTTCCCTGTGTGGCGAGGTGGATCAGAATGAGGAGACCCAGGACTTTGAGAAGAAACTCATGGAGTGTTGTATCTGCAATGAGGTTGTTCATCCCGGTTGCCTGCAGATGGATGGGGAAGGACTGCTTAATGATGAACTGCCAAATTGCTGGGAGTGCCCAAAGTGCTACCAGCCGGACAACCCAGAGAAAGTGCAGAGGCGGAAAATGGATGACGGTGATGAGGGTGTGGTCCAAGCCAAAGTTCTGCGGCCCCTTCGAAGCCGTGAGGAGCCACTCATCCAGCAGCCTCCTCACTCATCCACCACTATGCTGCAGCTTATCCATGACCCAGGACCCCCCCATGGTATGGTGACCCGGTCGTCCCCAGGTGCTGGCCCCAGCGACCACCACGGTGCCAGCAGGGATGACCGCTTCAAAAGAAGACAGCTTCGGCTCCAGGCCACACAGAGAGAGAAAGAGAACAATCCCAGTGGCAAGAAAGAGCTGTCTGAAGTGGAGAAGGTGAGAATTCGTGGGACATATCTAATGGTCACACCACAGAGGCCCAATAAAGAGCTTCAGGGAACTTCCATTGTGCCCAAGCTGCAGGCCATCACAGCTTCCTCTGCCAACCTCCATCATTCTCCCCGGGTCCTGGTACAGCATTGTCCAGCTCTGACTCCCCAGCTGAGAGATGAAGACGACCTGGGCAGAGAGCAGGACTTTGACGATGATGACGACGACGATGACGATGATGACGACGATGAGGATGATGATGAGGACGATGACAGTGCTGAGGAGGAGGAGGAGAGTGCCGAGGAGGAGGAGGAGGAGAGTGCCGAGGAGGAGGGCGAGGCAGCCACAATGAACAGCCAGGGCAGCTGGACTCAGGACGAGGAGGAAAGCTGGATGCAAAGGGAGATCTGGCTGTCTGTCTTCCGTTATCTCAACCGCAGAGAACTTTGTGAATGTATGAGGGTGTGTAAGACATGGTATAAATGGTGCTGTGACAAGAGACTCTGGACAAAAATTGACTTGAGCAGGTGTAAGGCCATTGTCCCCCAGGCACTGAGTGGCATTATCAAGAGGCAGCCAGTGAGCCTTGACCTCAGTTGGACCAACATCTCCAAAAAGCAGCTGACGTGGCTTGTCAATAGGCTTCCAGGCCTGAAAGACCTCCTCCTAGCCGGCTGCTCTTGGTCTGCAGTCTCTGCTCTCAGCACCTCCAGCTGCCCCCTTCTCAGGACCCTGGACCTTAGGTGGGCAGTAGGAATCAAGGACCCTCAGATCCGAGACTTGTTGACCCCACCAACTGATAAGCCTGGTCATGACAATCGCAGCAAGCTCCGAAACATGACAGATTTTCGGCTGGCTGGCCTAGATATCACTGATGCCACGCTTCGACTCATCATTCGCCACATGCCTCTTCTGTCTCGACTCGACCTCAGTCACTGCAGCTACCTTACAGATCAGTCGCCAAACCTACTAACAGCTGTTGGCTCTTCCACTCGCAACTCCCTCACAGAAATCAATATGGCAGGTTGCAATAAGTTGACAGACCAATCTCTGTTGTATCTACGGCGCATCTCTAATGTCACCTTGATTGACCTTCGAGGCTGCAAGCAGATCACCCGGAAGGCCTGTGAGCATTTCATCTCGGACCTGTCCATCAACAACCTCTACTGCCTGTCTGATGAGAAGTTGATCCAGAAGATCAGCTAAAACCCATCCAATCACAGACTGAAAAGGAAACAAATCCTTTTCCCTGCTCCCTCACAGAGGAGAGCTTCCCTCCCCTATTCTGCATGGGCTTCAAGGCCAGCATCACACTCCCTCTACCTTTCCATCCCTGTCCCCTCCCACTATAGCAGGATTGGGGTAGAGAGGGTATTCCTGCTATTATGTCCTACTCTGACTGAGCACAAGGATGACCTGCCTGCTCCCTTCTCTCCCTCATTCCTTTCCTCCTTCCTTCCCTCCCTCTAATGAAAAAGGGAAAAAAAAATCACAGGAGGTGCCCACTTGGAGACCAAGCTCATAGTTTGGGGGTGCTGTGCCAACTTAATCTGTATAGAATCCCCCCCCCTACCTAGGCCACCCCACCCCATCCCCCATCTCTCAGCAGGGCCTGGGCCTGAGCACTGGGAAAGTAAGCAGGTTGGGCTGCTTAAAGAGAAAGTAGCCCTGTCTCAGTGGTTAGACTGTTCTTGGGGTGTTCAGTGAGTGTCTCTGCTCCATCATATCCTTCCCAGCTCTGCAGATGGGTGGCATGGGCCAGATTAAGACTAGAACCTGCAAATCACACTGGTGCTGTTGAATTTCCAGAAACCTCCTACATGTCTGTCCTTACCCCCTGCAGCTTGACACTGTCCAAATACAGTTTCCCTGTTTAAAAAAAAAAAAAGCCAAAAAACCCCAAAAAAACAAACAAACAAAAAAAAAACCTTGGGGGAAAAAAAACCTTGGGAAAAAAAAAACCTTAAAAAATTTAAAAATTAAAAAAAAAAAATGAAAGAGTTGGAATAGATGACCTCTAAGGTCCCTTCCAGCTTCAAATTCATGATCTTATGATCTTCAAAACCAATCATTGGCAGCATGGAGTATTGGACAGAGTGTTGGACTTGGGAGTTAGGAGAGCTGGGTTCAAGCCCTGGATCTGCTCCTTACTACCCTTACTAGTGATGTGACTTTAGCCAAGTCACTTCTCTCTTGGCCTCAGTTTCCTGATTTGTAAAATTTGGGGGTTGTACTAGACGATCTGGTCTTGTTCTGACTGATTTGATTCTGTGAGTGTAATAAAGGGTGTGCCCCCAAATGTATTATTTTCTGTGCCCCATGTCAGCCCTATGCTTGACTGCCCGGGGCCAGGTGGGTGCCGCAGTGGGGACTTGAGGGAGGCCTGAGAGCCATTAGGCGTTTGGAGGCCTGGGGAGAGAGGTATTAAGAGATAGCAGGAGGATTACAGAAGAGGAGTTGGGAGGATGCCAAAGAGAAACTTTGCCCGTTTAAGATTTTTGCTTACAGCTGGCTCTAGGCCCAGGAAATGGGGAGGAAACCTTCCTCCTCCATCCTTTGCTCCTAAGACTCAGAACTCTGGCTAGTACTCTAAGTACTATAGCTCATCTGCTAACTTCAACACTTCAAAGAACTGTGATTTTGTCGTTGTGAGTCCTCCCTTCACCAACACTGATTGCATCCTCTCTACAAGTTAATTAATGGTGTTTGAGACTTTTTATTGTCAAAAAAAATCATCAGCCTGTATCCAACCTGGTAGTGATTGTCTCTGAACTTGCCTAAGCTGGTCTTTGGGTGACAGACAATTAGTCTATCACCGGGACCATACTAAAGGCCTGACCTGCTTGGTAGAACTTTTAAAAAAATGTGCATTTGACTGACATGGTCTTTGAGAACCCAGGATCCACCTGGCATTGTGATGAGACATTGGAGTAGGACTTTAGTGAAGGTTCAGTTATATTATGAGTTAAACAGCCTTTTGGGGCTAGCCTGAGGAGGGCTTTGCCTTCATTTTTACCATTGTTTCTATGGGAAAATGCATTCTGAGTTTCAAACAATTGCTTTATGAATAAATATTTGGAACACAACCCATGCATAAGCTGAAAATTTCCTGTACTTGGGATAATTGCTGTACTTAGTCATCTGAAATATATTCCTAGCCATACCCTCCCTCTCCCCAATAATTCTAAGCCTGGGGAGATGGGACTAGACAACCGAAGTTATTTTTGCTGCTGTTTTGTATGTGACTGCCCCATCCCAAATGGTTGGTTGGTTGGTTTTCCTGCAGATGTTGGATTCAGTGGTTCCATGTAGACCAACCTTAATCTTTATAGCACTTACCTATGCCAGCGAATCACAAGGTTACTGCCACGTGTAGCTGCCTGAAGGGAACAGTTATCTGAAAAATCAGCTCTGTCCTTTAGGGGCCCCTCTATTGTCAGTGTTGACTCCTAAGAGGCATCAGAGTTTAGTTGAGAACAGAGTGGTGATGAGCTCGACTGTGGTCACAGGATAATAGGCCAATTTGAGTTAGAAGAAACCTAAGAATTCCCTGTATATTTTCCCCATGATAATTTCCCCAGTACCTGAAGACGGCTATTGTGTCCTTTCCCTCCCAGTCTTCTCCTGTACTGGCTAAACAATCCCCATCACCTCCCCCGCCCAAGTCCTGGCCACTGTGCCTCTCTTCACACAGCCAAAGGTTGTATTGCACTGTTGACTCAGATTGCAGCCCACCAAAACCTCCAGATCTTTTGCAAACAAACTTCTAATCATGCTTACTCCCATCTTGTGTTTGGGAAGCTGACTTTTAGAATGTAATTCTAAGATTTTTATATTTAATCCCATTAAATTTCACTTTATGAGATTTGGCCCAAGATTCTATCACTCCATGTTCTAGCCATCCCTCCTTGGTTTGTGTTGTGCAAATCGGATGAGCAGGCCAACTATGCCTTTATTCAAATTATTACAAAAAACCTGAAACATTAAACAGCACAGAGCCAGGTCCAGGGCCCTGGGTTACTCTACAAAAGTTTCCTTCCAAAAGGACATTGGACCACAAATAGTTGTTCTTTGGGTCCAACCATTCCATTATTCTGAAACTACCTAGCCCATATCTCTCTACCTTATTGACAAAAGTAGCATGAGAAACTGGAAGGCTTTGCTGAAATCTAGGTAAACTGTAGCTACAACATTCTCTTGATATTACAGTCTAGTAACCCGAGAAAAATGTAGATGTTACTCCAAACCCCAAATCTCCATATTTCTACTTCAATCATTCCGAGCTATGCTGAGAGCTAGGGTACCCCTGAAATACCTTGGAACCCCGGTAGAGGAGGAATAATTGCCCTCCCTTCAGAGGGTTTGTGGCTGTGGTTCAAGGGACCCCATACCCACTTTTTTTCTTTTTTTCAAAGTAAGCTATTTAAACCCAGAATATTTCCTTAATCCTTGACCAGCACTTGTAATTTCTAACCTTGTTTTACTTGAAGTTAACTTGTTTTACTTGGCATGGTCTATACCAGTGGTGTCAAACTCAAATAGAAAGGAGGCCCACTTAATGCTATGTGTGGGTAGCATATTGACTTAGAAAACCACATGTTAACATTATCTATGTTATATTGTATTTTTATTTATTTTGTTAAATATTTCCCAATTACATTTTAATCTGGTTTACAATGAGGAATGTTTTGGGATGCTTTTCCAGGCAGCCTGTTTGACACCTCTGGTCTGTAATATCTATAGGGACCCTACAAATGCCTTCTTCCTCATCCTTTTTCTCCCTCTCCCTTTTGCCCCTGCCCCTCATCCCCCAAACCACAAAGAAGATTATTGCAAGGCTCTGAGTTCATTTTCTTAGTCACTTGGGATCAGATTATCCATAAGGGTTTTCTCCTTAAAATTATGTGTCTTGCTTGTGATCAAATCTTGACTAGTCTAGGGCAAGCAGTTTCAGTGAGTGTTTAATCCCAGTGCACATTAGGACCTGCGTAGTCCTAGACACACATCCCATTTTGCTGTGTTCCTTCTCTTCTGAGATTGTTTTTTTGTTTGTTTTGTTTTGTTTTCTTCTTGAATAATTGTATTTGAGTGTGGGGAATTGATTCTTTATTGCTGGTGGAAATGGTGTGTATTTATGGTTCACAAACTTTTTAAATATGAAGATTTCTTTTTATGGTCAAAACATTTCATGGACTTCCACTATAGCTGTATTATTAATGATGATTGAGAAAATACATGGTGACAAAAAGTTATTGAAAATTCAGTAATGCTTTGAAATAAATTTTCATTTTATTTATCACAACAGCATCTACAGACATTTGAAAAATAATACGTGTGTAAGTTTGTTTTTGTTCAGTCTATGAAATATAGATATTGAATATGGTGTTGGACCTAAGGATACACATGACAGTCCTTGGTGGCATATGGATTCTGGAATGCTTTGCAGTAACCCCACAATCCCCCAGGGTATCTCAGTTTATTACTGGTATATAGTTAACATTTAAAAAATATTGTTGACATGTTACCAAAATCAAAATAAAATGCAGAACCCCTCCCCCCCCCCCCCCAGACCAAGGCAGTGACAGGATAAATCAGTAAGAGCATCCCGAGCTTCTGAGATACAATACTAGTTAGGCTGGTTGGCAACCCTAGTAGCAATAGGATTTTACAAAGTCATTCTTCATGGTGGCCCGAGCGCACCTGAGCAAGAGACTACAAAAGATGGGGAGTGCACGTGGTTACCTGAGCAGTGATATTCACTCACTTCAACTCAGCAAATGAGAGAGAGGGGGGTGGGGTGGGGAGAGAGGTTCATTCTTCTGAGAACAGGAACTTTGTGGGATGCCTCACTGGGAGCATGACCTGTAACACAAAAAGAGAAATTCAGTCTGCTGGGGGCCATTCCAGAGAGGGGAAAGGAGGGGTAAAGAGAGGGAAGGATTGTGACCTGCCTTGGCTTTTTGCTATGATTAAGCCAAGTTAAAATCTAGAGTAACACATGGAGAATTCTTCCCCTCTGTGTGTAAACACGCTTAGATTCCTCGATCCCCCAAACAAAACCAAAAACCAAATCAAAAGCAGACAAAAAACCTTTCAACTCTATAAACCCCCAAATCTACTACTGTCTTTTCAAGCTAGAGAGAGTGGTAAACATGAAATGCTTCCACTTTTTCCATTCAAACATCCATTGTGCATCCCAATATCTATTCCCCTTCTCCTTTGAGAAGTCACAGAACCAGAGCTTTCAATTTATAGTTTGGGGAACTGTAAGTGGGCCCATTTCACTGGGTTCTAGAGTGTATAAGGAGAACACATATGGAGGAACACAAGAAAGGTAGGCTGGAGCCAGGTTTGGAAGAGTTTTAAATCCCAATTTTAGGATTTTATGTTTTACCCTAGAGGCAAGAGAACTGAGAAAGGTTCTGGAGGGAAGTCAGAGGTTCTCCAGTAGCAGGGTTATATGGTTACGTTTGTGGTTTTGGCAACAAGGCAGAAAGTGGATTAGAGGGGAGAGAGACTACGAGTTGGGAGTCCACTCAAGACTTTTGAGTCTTCTTGGGGATTAGGGTAGTGTCTTTTTGAATGCAGAAAAGGGGACAAATGGGAGATATGTCTTAGAAGAAGAGTTGACAAGACTGGGAAATTGATTAGCTATGGGGAGAGGGGGACTCAGGGAAAGGAAAAAGTCAAGGATGAGATTCTGACGCTGCAACCCTTAGTAACTATATGGGTCTTAGTGTCCTCAAAAGAAATTTAAAGGAGGGGAGCTTTGAGCAGGGGTGGGGGATACTCAAGGGATAGATACTGATGTCTGGGTGAGTCTGAGATGCCTATGGGACATATAACTATAACTATATACAACTAAATCTATAAATATAAATTCATAAAATAAATATAAACATAAATACATAAATGTAAATAAATACACATATATAAACAAACTAAATATAACTAAATATGCTGTATTGGAGCTCAGGAAAGAACAGGTCTGGATATTTAGAACTGGGGGTCATAGATTTTGAGATGGTAATAAGACCGGATAATAATTGTGAAAGAAATGACATCTATAGAGAAAAGAAGGACAGAGACTTGGGGGACGACCATGGTTTTGGTAAAGAATATGGATGAGGACCCCATGAATGAAACAGCAATTAAATGCTCATTTACCCCTTATCTCCACCACATCATCAGAACACACTAAGCTCCAAGGTCACCAGTCGTCTCCTAATTTTCAAATCTTAATGCTTGATTTTCCGGGTCATCATTAAGTTTTTGATATCCTTGTGACCTTTGATAGTATTGATTGCTCCCTTGTCCGATTTGAAATTCTCTCTTCCCTTGGGATCTGTGACACTGTACTGTACTGGGCCTACATAGTAGGCAATCAAAAATTAACTGCTAGTTGAATAAAAATCATAATTAATTAATTGTATGAAGAGACTGGTGAATTTTCTCTCCTGCCTTAATTGATGGTTCTGGAGAGACTAAATTCTCCATCTAGCAATAGAGAAAAAGCTGTTGACTCCAAGTTCATTCATATTGAACTTGAGGTGACAACAGCATATTTCAAAGATTCAGGTGGCCAGTCATGCCTGAGTGGGGTGAAGAAGTGGATCTGGGAGTGGTGGCATCTGGACAGACGAGTACATGGCAGCCTGTGTCTTGAATTGTGGAGTCCTCCAGATGAGGTAAAAGGAGGAGCAGGCCTTCCAGTTCAATACCCAGAGGAGGCAGTGCTGCAGCTGTTAGCCAAAGTGAATGGCTATGCTACTGAAGAGTTTGTTAATTTATTTAAGCATGTTAATCATTTAGAATGATAATGAAGGTCATCTGTCACCTGCATAGAGAAATATGTGTATTTGTGTGTATACACATTTCATCTTAATAGCTGTGAATGTGTTTAGCCTGATAAATTTAGTTACTAGGGTCCTACAAAGCTTATCTTTGGTTCAAATCACTCATTTGGCTAATATTTAAAATGCAATTAAAAATACATAAAATGCAGTCCTTGGGAAAAGGTCTTTTCCTTGAAATGTTGGCTTTTTCATGCATTAGATCACTTAACCAATGCAAATGTCCCTTTTATTGAATGCACTGGATGATTTTTCCCTTGAAATTGTAGCTTCTTTAGCAAATGATCATGCTGCTTGTAAAGTGCCCTCCTTTCCTTTCCGTTCTCACTATAGAGTTTTTTTTTTGGGGGGGGCAACAATAACTCATATTACCATCTTAAGTTTAGAAAGGACTTTCCTTGACAATTTATTGGTTCCTTTTTAAAAGAGGAGGAAAATGAAGTTCAGAGAAGCTAAGCCACTTGCCTAGAGTGGCACAGCCAAAGAACTCTTTGCTAACTCTAGTGCTCTTTCCATTGCACCAAACTGCAGCAGGTAGAGCTGTGTTACATACTAAAGGGGAAATGCAGGGATTTCTATGAAATAAACACCTGTGTTCACTTTCATTGCCCCCTTCCAAACAAGACAAGATTGACCACTCTTTTCTCATCACTTATGCAAGTCATTTCTCCACTTCAGAACAATGACAATCTTGAGGAATCGATCAGGAAGCACTATGCTAAGCACTGGGAATACAAAGAAGGTCAAAAATAGCCCCTGACCTCAGTGAGCTCATATTCTATAATGGGGGGTGACAACATCAAAAGGACTCTCCCTCTCTCTATCCATCTGTCTATCTGGAGAGAGAGGGGGGAGGGAGGGAGGGAGGGAGAGAGAGAGAGAGAGAGAGAGAGAGAGAGAGAGAGAGAGAGAATATGAATGAGAATGAGTAAAAATACACTGAATCAGGACTTAGTGTTATAGTGCAGGTATAAAAGTCCGAGTATTTTATATTGGACCCTGGAGGGAATAGGGACCCCCTGGGTTACTGACCTGAGAGGTGTGATTTGTGGCACAGTCAGACTTGCACTTTAGAGAGGTCACTTTGGAAGCTGAGTGGATGATGGATTGGAGTGGAGAGAGACTTGAGGTAGGCTACTGAAATAGTCCAGGCAGAAGGTAATGAGGTGGGGGAAGTAGCAGAGGAAAGAAGGGCTTTGTAGGAAAGGGAAAATCAACAAAACTTGGCGAGAAGTTGAATATGGGGGAAGGAAGAGAGAGAAGTTAAGGATGCCACCTAGGTTGGGAGCTTGCGTCACTGGCTGTGACATGCAAGTTAAGAAGGGAGAGTTTGGGGAAAAGCTAATGTGTTGCAGTTTTGCAGGCAAAAAAGCTAACGTGTTGCAGTTTTGCAGGCAAAAAAGTGAATGTGTTGCAGTTTGGGGCGTGTTGAGTTTAAGATAACACCAGGACATCCAGTTCTGGTTGTCCAGTAAGCAGTTAGAGATGAAATACTGGAGGTCAGCTGAGAAGTTAGGGCTGAGTAAATAAATCTGAGAATCATCTGTATAGACATGTTAATTGAATCCTTGGGAGCTGAGGACTTCAGCTAGAGAAATAGTGTAGTGGGCTCAGGCCCCAGCCTTGGGGTTTGCTCACCATTAGCAAGTGAAAACTGGATGAAGATCCAGCAAAGGAAACTGAAAACCAGCAGTGTGACAGATAGGCTAGAGCAGTGTCAGGAAAATCTGGAGGACAGGAGAATTTCCAGAAGAGCCTGTTCAACAGTGTGAAATCACTCTGAGAGATCAAAAGGTAAGGACTGAGAAATGGCTATTACGTTTGGCCATCTGATCTCTTGATCATTGATAACTTTGGAGAGTGCAATTTTGGTTCAATGATGAGATCAGAGGCCAGACTGCGGACCATTAAGAAGAGAAGAAAGGAAGTGGAGGCACCCATGGTAGACAGCCTTCTCAGAGCTTAGCCATAAAAGAAAGGAGAGATTTAGGACAATAGCTAGTGGTGATGGACAAATCAAGTGAGGGTTTTTCCTTCTTTTTTTAAGGATGGGGGCGGGTGGACATGGGCATGTTTGTAGAGAGCAAGGAAACAGCCAGCAGACTGGATAATATTGAAAATAAGTGAAAGTGAATGGGATCACTTGTGCTTGTAGAGGCGTTTACTTTTTTTGGGGGGGGGGTGGTTGTTTTGTTTTGTTTGTGGGGCAGTGAAGGTTAAGTGACTTGCCCAGAGCCACACAGCTAGTAAATGTCAAGTGTCTGAGGTCTGATTTGAACTCAGGTCATCCTGAATCCAGGGCCAGTGCTCTATCCACTGCGCCACCTAGCTGCCCCCGAGGCGTTTCCTTTGGAAAGGGGAATGGCCACCTCTTTATGTGAGATGGGGTAGATAGAGGTAGTGGTGGAAGACATGAGTAATGTGAAATGCAGAGGAGGAGAGGAAAGGGAACTCTTGATGAAAGGTCTATTTTTTTTTTCAGTGAATTGAGGCAAGGTTCTTAGCTGAGAGGGGGAGGGGAGGAGGGCCTATGAGAAGTTTAAAGAAGGATGGAAAGGTTTGGGATAACTACCGTGGAGAGTGAGAGAGAGAATCACTCAGGTATGTGTAAAAGGATTGCCGGCTGAGATTATGTTACATACATTTGGATGGTCTCAGGCAGCGTGGTCTCATGATTTTCTCTAGTTTTTATCAGTAGCACGTGAATAGGAGCAAGGGCAGTAGTAGATGGTGGAAGGAATCCAGAGCTGGGGCTTTGCAGGGTAAGATTAGCAAATAGGATAAGGGAGCAGGAGACCGCACAGAAGAAGATAAGGTAGAGTTGAATTGTTCCCAAGGAGTCAGGATGGGAAAGGGAGGAGAGTACAGCAAGTTCTGGGGTGGGGATGGGGGAGTGGTCCTGAGGAAGTGCTGAGAGGCGGAGGGATTACATTACAGGCTGGTGAAAAGGAAAAACAGATTTGAGGATTGCAAGAGCAAAGGCAATGTGTGATGATCACAGATTATGATCAGATAAAGGAATTGTGGAGATCATGAATATGGAAGCAGAACATGCCAGCAAGATCAAGGGTATGACCATCTGTGTGGAGCTGAGATGGGGTGGAGGAGGACGTCAGGGGAAATGAGTAAATTGAGAAGCCGGGAAGTTAGGGTGCTTGAAGGAGTATCCATATGTATGTTGAAGTCTTGGAATATGAGGCTGGAATTAGGGAGGGAGAAAATACTGTGAGCCAGGCATTCAATTCATTGAGAAAGGAAAGAGTGTGCTGAAAGTAGGTAGAAACCAGATACCAGAATCTTAATTGGGTGATTGAATTTATGTGGATTGAATGAAGCTCAAGGGTGGAGAAATTACAGAGTACTGGAGGGAGAGGGAGAGGGAGAGTCTGGCAGTGGTAGTGAAGAAGTGAAGAGTGTCCTGCTGATGCCATTGTGATCTGTTTGGGGGCTACATGAGTGAGAGTACAAGCAGTACTGGGAAAGGGAGACTAGGGATGCCATGTCATCAATAGGGACTAGGGTTCAGTGAGTACAAATAGGTGGAAAGAGTTGAGAAATTGGAAAAAAGCAGGTGTGTTACCTGTCGAGTCAGAATTCCAGAGAGCCCAGTGGAAGATGGGTGAAGATCTGGAGTGGGATGTTGAGAGGAAGGCTCGAGTTAAGGGGGCTAGGCTTCATGGAGTGGACATTCATTGCGGTATATAGAATGGGATTTGTACAATGAGAGCTGGGGGGTGAGCAGGTAATAGAGAGGAAGCATTGAGCCTTTGCCTTCTTTACACATGGAGGTTCCAGGCAGGGACCCAACTATCATCATCATCATCATCATCATCATTATTATTATTATTATTATTATTATTATTATTTAGTGAGGCAGTTGGGGTTAAGTTACTTGCCCAGGGTCACACAGCTAGTAAGTGTTAAGTGTCTGAGGCCGGATTTGAACTCAGGTACTCCTAACTCCAGGGCCAGTGTTCTATCCACTGCGCCACCTAGCTGCCCCCAACAATTATTAAGTGGGCCTAGGTCTAGAGTCATCTCAACGTGTAGGGGAAATACTAGAAAGCTTGGGGATGGGTTATCATGGTGGGAGACCTTGCAAGGCAACTGCTGTGGAGTCTTGGCAATGTTTTGAGAGGGCCAGTGGAAGAAATGGCTGATCCATTAAGTGGTTAAGGCGTGCAGAGCTGGAATTGTCGAACCGCTCCAAATTCATTACTCTTCCTACTACCGATCTTGTTCCCCTTCCATACTTGATGTTCCTTTCACTAGGCTTTGTTTGTTTTGCATCTTGACTCTCTAGAAAGTCTTTTCTCTGCTCAATAACGTCAGTGTTTTCATTTTGGTTTTTTGGTTCAGATTTGTGATTGCATAGGTATGGGGACCCAGTGGTCTCTAAAGGTTGGCTCTGTCAGTGGAGATACTTGATTTCTCTTTAACCCATAGTTTTACAGAGTTTCCTGGGAGCTCTGAAATGCTGTCACTTCCCATGGACATAGAGTTAGTGTGCAACAAGGCAGGAGTTGAACTTCAGCCTCCTGAATCCAAGGCTATTTACCCGCTCTCTCACACTTCCTCAAACCTCAGTGATGTCTAAATAAAATGATATATAGAAACAAGGAATTCATGAACGTCCAAGTAAAGTTAGATTATGCAGGTCAGTTATAATGAAGAGAAGAGAATGCCAGAGAGATTTCCAGCAAAATATGATGATGATGCCCTGCCTCAGTGGCAAGGATGTATGTAGAGCCGATGGCCACTCATTTTTTTTTTCTGGGGCAATGAGGGTTAAGTGACTTGCCCAGGTTCACAAAGCTAATAAGTGTCAAGTGTCTGAGGCTAGATTTGAACTCAGGTCCTCCTAGATCCAAGGCTGGCGCTTTATCCACTGAGCCACCTAGCTGCCCCATGTCACTCATTTTAGGTGCTCTTTGACTTTTTCCCATTCAAGACTATTCTTCCCTTCTGAGGGAACGGGTTACTTACCCTCCTTGACTACATAATGTTAATTATGAGAGGATCTAACAAGGTCATTAGTCTTGCAATCTGTAAACCCAATTCTGATAAGGTGAAAAATTGAGTTACTTTCAACTGTATTGTTTTGGTGGAATTTATTCACCTTAGCAGTGGGAGAAGGTCAAAATTGCGTGATATCTTGTAAGGCAAGACAATTTGGACTCCCAATTTGTCCTGCATCCTTCATCCATTTTTTTTCTAAAATAATGTAATGCACTTTTAGTATTCAGTTATTATATTCAGCAGTAGTCATTTCTTTCCAAATTCTTTATGGTTTTTTCCTTTATTAAGATCACTGGGATTTTACTCTTTGCCTAATAAACATTTCTACCTCTGCCCTCTTCTTTGTTCTAGTGCTGATCCAGCCACTTCTCTACTGTACCCCCATTCTCCATGGGACGAACAGTATACATATGGAAGATAGGTAGCTGAAGTTGCACACTATCCATGGTGGGCAGAGAGTTGGTGGGTCTGGAGATGCAGAGAAAGTTAGGACTCTCAGTATTCCTTATTTATGCTTGCTTTCTTCCTCAAGTTATAGTGAACAGATAGAAGTCTTTTTTTAGACCATTGGTTAAAGGTCCCACTTCACTGAATACCTTTTTGTTGTCTTCTTCTATTTTAAATATCAGCCAGAAAAGACTTCAGGGAATTCTAGTATTTCTTTCTCCCAACTTCTGGCTAGGGAAGCTTTCCAATACGTGGCTGAGTTCCATAATACACCTTAAAACTTTTCATCATAAAAATGGAACCATTTTGCTTTTCCTTCCCTCTTTTTCCGTGCATCAGCACTATTTACCAACCCCAAGAGGTACATAGAACTATAAACTACCTTCTGTTGGGGCCTTTTGTGACTAAGAGCGAAACTAATTGCCACTCAGCTTAGTAGTGGAGTTCACCTATATTACTAGGAGCCAAAAAGGGAATGGATAGAGGCAGTGGCTTATCTCACATAAACCTTTAATAAACAGAAGATGAGGAATTTTTCCACACCGTATGTGTTCTAACCACTCTAGGAGTATTTAATGCATGCTTACTCAGTGAACATGCTACTACCCCTCAGACGTATTGAGAAGAAAGTGCTATGTGCAAAGGTGAGCTATCACTGGCGCTCTTTCTATCTTCTCCTGAGGTTGTCTTTGGGTGCCTCACAGAGGTGGTCTGATTTCTCATGCTTTGCCACCCCTTGCAAGCTCAGGCAGGTCCTCTCAAGACGAAAAGATTTTGAGTAATGGCAGAGACAGGCATGCTTAACAGATATGTAGATGACACAAAGCTAGGAGCAACAGACAAGAGGTAGATTCTAGAGTCAAGGTTCAAAAAGATCTCAAAGGACCAGAGCACTGGGTAAACACTAGTAAGATTAAAAAAAATCAAACTCAAAATATAAGATGTGGGAGGCATAGCTAAGATACCATTTGTCTGCAAAAAGATGTGGGGGTCTACAAATTCAATGTAAGTTAAAAAAGTTAATTTGATCTTAGATTATATTCAGAGAGGTATAACTTCCAGGAATAAAAAGGTAATATTTCTGTTTTATATGTCCCTGGTTAGACCACATATGGCATATAGTGTTTTATTCTGGGTGTAACATTTTAGGAAGGGCATTTATAAACTGCAGAGCATCCAGAGGAAGGTGGTGAAGGGCTTCTGCTTCACATCATATGAGTCGAATATTAAAACAACGATAACAATAATAAACTGCTAATAGTTCTGGGGCACTGTGCTCCCACCCTTTCCATTAATAAGGAGCCCATATACTCTGGACCTGGTGCATACTTTGGACCGAGTTCAGTCCTTTGGGGAGCCTGATCTCTAGTGAGAATGATTAGGCTCCATTGCTCACACTTTCCATCCCAGCAGCTTAGGGATGATTTACTTAAAGATTAGGCTTTGGTTCATTTCTAGGGTCTCCCCAAAGGAAGAAGTAGAAAGGATAGAAAACACACATCAGGTGTAGGGAAGGGTATACAGACCATTTCTATACCCAACATTGCTAAACAGAAAACATGAGCACATACTAACATAAATATTTATTTTTGTTTTGTTTTGTTTTTGTGGGGCAGTGAGGGTTAAGTGACTTGCCCGAGGTCACACAGCTAGTAAGTGTCAAGTGTCTGAGGCTGGATTTGAACTCAGGTCCTCCTGAATCCAGGGCCGGTGCTTTATTCACTATGCCACCTAGCTCCCCACTAACATAAATATTTAAAACAGATTTTTTCATAATTATCTAAGTGAGGTTGGATATTAAACCACATCAGAAAATAAATCACTTTGTGGGTCTCTTGAATAGGCATTGCTAGATTTCACCTCAGCTCTGCACTATACCCTCAAAATTCATGTCTACTGGTCAGCTAGGCCAGGTCAGGGCTTGTGCTTTTCCTCTTGTCAGAGGCTTCTTCTAGGATACAGCAATTTACTCTGTTAGAAGTCAGTTCTATCATATGAACCAAGGACTTCTAGACATTTTGATCTCATAATGGTACTTCCAAGCCTGGACATATACATCTCAAGGTCAATTTTGGGTCAGCTGTTCTTAAATCAACACAAAACAGAATAGGCAGACAGCGTCCCAGCCTTGCTTGCCTAATTGAGTCCTCCTGCTAAATGACAGTCATTGCCATTGAGAAGAGAGACAACTGAGGCAAGATTGCTTCCTTGAAAATTCCCCTGAGCCATTGGCTCTTCCTTTTTAGTGGCCCATGGTGGCTTTGCTCTGTCATCCCCCAAGCACACAGGTCCTGAGCTAGCACACACAGCTGGCTGAACAGGCCTGGAAGCTCTTCACCTACTCTGTGAAACCATGTTTACAGATCAGAAAGTCAGTTTAAGTTTCTGGGGTTTGGGGCCTGGTAAAGAGGATGAGGGGTGGGGAGGAAGACGATAGCTTGGCATTATGAGGCTGGCTTTGTTCCTCTTGGCCCCATAGGGCAAACCTAGGACCAGATGGGTGGAAGTGGCAAAGAGGCAAATGGAGGGTTTTTTATGGAGGAAGATATCCTCCCAATTAGAGGTGTCCCACAGTGCAATGGGCTCCCTAGGGAGGCACTGGATTCTTTCTTACGAGATCTCTAAGCAGAGGCTGCAGAACTTGTAGAAGGGATGGTGGAGCACTTGTAGATGATCTCTGAGATCCCTTCTAACTCTGAAAATGCCCAGAGTCATGTGCTATGAAGTGTCTCAGGCTTGATGCAGAATAGGCTCTTCCTGACCCCAAGTTTAGCACAGTCTCCAATGTGCCATGGCCTGTACAAAAGCATGGAGGTAGGAGATGGACTGCTGAGCTTGCAGAGTACCACGTAGGTCCGTTTGGCTGGAAAGAAGGGTGTGTGAAAGGAAACAATGTGAAATACATCCAGAAAGGTAGGCTGGAACAGAAAAGGGCCATTGACAAAGTGAGCAGGTGACTTATTGACCTAGCAGCAATAGGGAACAATGGAAGATTATGGAGGAGAAGCATACTTGTTTGGAACAGTTCAGATAGGCAGCCAGTAAAGGGCAGGAGAGAAAAGACCCTCAAGCAGGAGCAAGGGCCTAGCTGAGATTATGGGCCAGGGTCTTGTAGAAAGTGAAGTCCTTTAGACTTTCTCTAAACACTTAGGCGTTTTTCCCTGGAGCAAGAACAAAGAAAATAGAAGGGGGAAGGGATTAGCTAGGCATGGAGATGCCCAGATCATTGCTTCAGAGGATAGGGAGAGTAAGAGATAGTAGCTGTGGGATCTATGGTATGTAGGCAAATGAAGCAAGGACTATGTAATGGAATAGAATAGGAAAGGGTCAAGGTGCTAGAAGTTGTAATAAAGACAAAGGTTAAATTTAGTGTAAGTGGGAAAGGCTGAATGGTAAGAGGTCATGACATCTAAGCTCCAGAGAGATCAGTTGGAAACAGGAGTTCCTAACCTGGGATCCAGAAACATTTTTACAATATATTTGCTAACTATCTCAGTGTGATTTCTTTCCTTTGTGATTACACACATATTATGCATTTAAAAATATTATGTTGAGAAAGAATCCATAGGCTTTGCCAGGTGGCCATAGGGGTCTATGACACCAAAAAGATGAAGAACCTCTGGTCTAATACTACCTAGAATGTCTTCCCAGTCTGACCCATGGGTTTGCATTCGTGGGCAATGCTCAACCACACTTTTTTTTTCTGCTTGAGGTCAGCTCAGTGCCCCTTAAGAAAACATGAAATCGGGGCAGCTAGCTGGCGCAGTGGATAGAGCACTGGCCCTGGAGTCAGGTGTACCTGAGTTCAAATCCGGCCTCAGACACTTAACACTTACTAGCTGTGTGACCCTGGGCAAGTCACTTAACCCCAGTTGCCTCACTAAAAAAAAATAAAAACAAACAAAAAATACCATGAAATCAGGGGCAGCTAGGTGGCGCAGTGGATAGAGCAACAGCCCTGGATTCAGGAGTACCTGAGTTCAAATCCGGCCTCAGACACTTAACACTTACTAGCTGTGTGACCCTGGGCAAGTCATTTAACCCCAATTGCCCTGCAAAAAAAACAAACAAAAAAAAACCACCCAAAAACAAAAGAAAAGAAAAGAAAACATGAAATCTAGCCGATTTCACATAGTCCCTGTAAATTTATCTGGAGGGGCCAACCTTTTGAAGAAATAGGTAGAGGAATTTCATGATAAATTTGGTAAAGGAATAATTCAAATAAACATTGAGGAATAATCATAATATGTATTGGGGGGGCAGTTCTTTGATTTCATTAGTATTAGGAATTTCTAGTGAGGAACTTTACTGACACAGGCCTATACTTCCCTGATGCTTAGAGTATAGGAGAGTTGTGGGGCTGAATTGTTCAGAGGTTTGGACCCTGGGCTCCCAGACTCTGAGACCATATTTCTTTCCACTTTCTCATACTGTATGTATGCAAGTATATAAGTATGATATCGGTATATAAGAGTGATATATAAGTATATAAGAAGAAGAAGAAGCGAGCTCCCAGAAAGCACAACATGTTCTTCCTTTCTTAGCAAGGGTGGGGTGTGGGAGGGCAAGTGGAATGGTAAGTAATGGGATGTGGGCCAGGCCATGCCTTGAGGGGCCTGTGTGTCCTAGAGCTGCTATGGCTGTTGGGAAGGTCTTGGAGCACCCCCTGAAATTGACCAGCTGGCTTTACAAAATCATTACTTCTAGTTCCTTTGCTCTCACTTCTTAGCCCTTTGCTTTCTGACTTCTGACCTCATCATTCAACTGAAATTATTCTCTCCAAAGTGACTAATGATAGCTTAGTTACCATTACTCCTTCATAGTGTTTAGCACTATGGATCACTCTCTTCTTAGATATTCTCTCTTTTCCACATTTTCTTGGCATTGTTCTCTCCTGCTCCTCCAACCTATCTTCCTGCTTTTTCTCAACCTTCTTTTTATTTTATCATCAGCTGTATCCCACACCCTAACTGGGAGTGTGCCCCAGGGCTCTGTCCCATGCATACATACATTCAGTCCTCATCTCTTCTGATGTTCAGTCTTACATCACCACCTGCCTTTTGGGCATCTCAGACTTAACATGGCCAAAGCAGAGCTCATTTTGTGTCTTCCCAAACCTACTTCTCTTCCTAGCTTCCCTCTTTCTGTTGAGAGCACTGCCATCCCCCAAACCATAGAGGTTCACTACAATGGTGACATCCTCAGTTCTTCACACTACCTCCATACAGAAAGTAGTGGCCAAGTCTTATCAATGCAAACCTCAGCCTAGGCCCTTGTCACTTCTCACCTGATCCATTACAGTAACCTTCTAATGGGCATCACTTCCTTGAGCCTCTCTCCTCTCTAATTTATCCTCTGTGGAGCTGCCAAAGTGAAATTCCTGAAGACCATGTTTCTCCCCTGCTCAACAAAGCTCAGGAAAGGTCCCTGTTGCCACTAGGATCACATGCAAACATCTGTTAGGCATTTAAAGCTGTTCACAGTCTCATTCTAACTTACCTTTTCAGATTTGTATGTGTGTATGTGGGAATATATACATATATATATATATATGCATATACACATTTTATATAGAGTTAGATATAACTTTGTAGTACATAGAAAAGATGAATATATGCATATATTAAACTATATATTATATTAAATGTATATATTTAAACTATATATGCATATAGTTTTCCATAGTCATGTACCTCTATAGTATGTATAAAAAGATGTATACGATATACATATAGATGCATGTATGTATAGGTGTGTATATATACTCATATATACACGTGTATATATGTGTGTATGTGTGTATATATACACACATATATGTACACACACATATACGTACACACACACACATATACACTCTTTCCAGGCTTGGCACATCTTACTTCCCTTCACATATTGTCTGGTCTGGGATTCTTGGAATACATGATCCTCTTCAAGGCTCAGGTCCACGAGAAACATTTCCTGTTCTATGTACCCCCATATACCTCAAGAGCAATAGGAAGGAGGGAGAAATACCTTGAATCTTGGCTAAAGTGGGGAGGGCAGGAGGTAAAGGAAAGTCATCCTGTTTGGCCACTGACCATCCTCCCAGGGTTTGTAGCAGCAAAGAGTTAACAAGAAAAAGGAAAAGGGAGCTAAAACTGCTTGGTTCCTGCCTTTCACTCTTGTCTTCTCCAGCTTCTGCTCCCCTTTGGGAAATCTGCAATAAGAGGAAGGATCTCCCCACAGACATGGCTCATCCCCACTTTCTGGCATGTTTTTACCATTGGTCACTGGCCTGCAGTGGGGAAGAGAACAGAAAAGATAAGAGGGAGGAAAAATCCTGTCCTCCCAACCCCCTTTCTCTGAATATGCAAGAGGGAGATGGGGCAGGGGCAAAGACCTTGGTCTCCAAACTCTCCCCCTCCCTTAGCTCCTTACTTTTCTTTCTTTCTTTTTTTTTATGGGATGTTCTATCATTAGTCAATGACACCCCCCCCCCGGAGGGAAAGGAAAAGAAGGGGAGGAGGCATTTTGTTTAGGCACTCATGCCCCAGCCTTCTCCCTCAATTCTTCCTTAGAGCAAGGAGGGGCAGACTCTTGGAGAAGAGAGAGGAGAAATTTCATGGCCCTGCAGTATTGAAGTTAGAAATGTAAGATTATTATTATTCCCTTTAGGGCCAGAAATCTGCTAGATGCTGTTGGTAATACAAGGAAGCACAAGATGTCGTTCTTGACCCCAAAGAACCTAAAATCTAGTTGGGGAAACAAGGCATACATATAAGAAAGCATAACTAATGGCCATAGTGGAAGGTAAGGACCAGGTGTATTCCTCTACCAGCTTAATCCCAGGGACTCTGTTGTCCAGCAAATCTCCCTTAGTAGGCTCAGTTCTCTAGCTGCTGTTGGCCACTACCACTTCTAGGGTCTAGCTGTCTCCTGTGAGAGAGTTGTTTTGGCTAGGCAGATTTCTTCTCTCTGTAGACCCAAGTTTAAGCTCTGATCTCTGTCTGTGCTCACCTCTCTGTAGCTCTCTGAGCTCTACTCCTCTTTTTAGGTCCAAGTGCAAGGGTACTTAAGATCTACAGTTGTTCAGGAGTTTTTCAGCTGTGTCCAACTTTGTGACTCCATAAGGGGTTTTCTTGGCAAACATACTAGAGTGGTTTGCCATTTCTTTCTCCAGTTCATGTTATACATGATGAAACTTGAGACAAACAGGGTGAAGTGACTTGCCCAATGATACCCAGCTAGGAAGTGTCTGAAGGCAGGTTTGAGCTTAGGAAGATGAGTCTCCTGACTCCAGGCCTGATGTTCTATCCACTATATCACCTAGCATCCCCTTAGATATACAAAAGATATGAATGATTGAAATCATTCATCCTCAACTGAGGTGTCAGTGAATTGGTCAGCAACAAAGACCTAAGCCAAGAATCCCCTCCATGCCTCTTCAAGGAAATATTATCAGTCATCCAGTGTTTATATAAATATCTTCAAAACCAGAGCAAATGCTTCACCTTTCATTTTGTTCGCTTGGCCAGAAATAAAAATAGAGATTTAGGAATAAAAATAGAGGTAATTACTGAAGGTAAGAAAATCGATGACATAAAGACAGAGTTAAGAGAGAGAAGGGCCATTGACTGAGGATCTTACCTTGAAGTATACTCATAGTTATAGAAGCAGGAGGAATGGTGATAAAATCAGGAGAACCAGGGTAGCCATGAGAGGAGAAAGAGAGAGAGATGAAACCGTGCTATGTGGCATCTCAGGCAAGGAGCCAGAGAGTTGGGGATTAGGAAGTTGTCAACTTTCAGTGGAGCGATTTCAGTAAAGTTCTGAGGAAGGAGGCCAGATCACCAAGGATTTCAGTGTGAATGAGCACTGAGGAAATGGAGGCAGTCAGTGGAGAGCACTCCAATCCATTTGTACTTTGCCTTGGACCTCATCCGTGACATTAGCCAGCTCCCTTGGTAGCACCCTCTCAGCTTGGTGCCACCTCTTCCATGAAGCCTTTCTTGATCTCTTCTTTATTTCTCCTCCAATGATGATGGATATCTTTCCTCTCTCCATATTGTATTCTATTTCTACTCCTCATCATAAACTCTTTGTGAGCGAAATGGTTTTTTGTTTTGCCGTTGTTCCTTTGACATACAGTAGATGCTTAATGAATTCTGGCATTGTTTGAAGAAAGTGAGGACAAAGAGAGTATGATGGACTGAGAGACCAGGACAGATATGGAAGGACTGAAAAGAAGAATAGGCTCAGGAGGAGTGAAGCAGGGGAATGTATGGAAAGATGGGAGCTTACCATCAGAGAAAAGTATTTCAGAGTTCTGGATCACGGAAGATCTACAGTTATAGGACTTCTGTGGATGGCTAAGGTAGAATGAAGTTGGATATAATGGGAGTCGATGAGGTCAGTGAACTTGGGGGCCACGGTATATGAGGGAACAGCACAATGAATACTGAGATCCTTGAGTTTGAGGGTAGGGGTAGGAATGGAGAGAAACACTATTCCATTTCCAATAGCAAATAAATCTGTTGGACTTATATTAAAGACCCATTTTACAGTCGCTGTTTTTCCTTCTGTAATCTTGAATATCATGATGTTGTTAGGCATTTCACATCAACAGGGCCACTCCGTAGCTTGGTGGTGCCTCCCTTTAATACCTGTAAATACAGGTTTCACTGAAGTTGCTTAGTAACATCAGTGAGTGAAAAGCCAGACTGCATTATCCTGTCTTACACAGAAGCATACAGCTATTATCTTGTGAATAAGATAGACTAATGACCCATCATTGTTTTACATGCCAGCCACCAAACCCATTTTCCTAACCCTTCAGGAGCTGCTAGATGGAGATTTCGGCTGTGCTCCTTCTGAAGCTGGATGTGAAAGGTGTGAACCACCCACTGCTTTGCAGGGCTCTGGGGAAGTGCTGTACCTGCAACCATCTTGCCTCCCATTCTAAAAAAGGAGCTGCAGGGAGGTGGCAGAGGACATTACAGTAGAGTGTCCATCTTCTTCCTTTCTCTGGCACCCCGTCCTTTTCAGGGAGTGGTCTTGGCTTGTCAGAAGGGGCTAGGGTATAGGAATCAAGAAGAGGCACTTGGGGCAAGCAAGCAGAGCCTGGCTTTACATGCCAAGCAAAGAGCAGTTCTGTATGGCTGCATCTTTGGAAGGCCCAATGACGAGAAGTTCCCACCTGTGTCTATCCAGGGGGTGACCTCTTTCACCTTTACTGTATTTCACATCTGCTTTTTTTTTTTTTTTTTTTTTTTTTGCGGGGCAACAGGGGTTAAAGTGACTTGCCCAGGGTCACACAGCTAGTAAGTGTCAAGTGTCTGAGGCCGGATTTGAACTCAGGTCCTCCTGAATCCAGGGCTGGTGTTTTATCCACTGCGCCACCTAAAGGACATCGAAGTCATGTTTCTCTGAAAAGAAGAGAACATATTTAGGATTTTCTTCTTTTTTAATAAACAAAATAGAGTCTGATGAGGTCTTCTCCCTTTTAAAGGTTATTAAAAGAAGAGGAACAGAAATGTGAAAAGGGAAATAAGTTTGGGTGGATGGCCAGGTTTCTCTGGGTTTTGAGGCTACTGATGGTTGCATGGTAACAGCTAGAAAGAACAAGTATCCAGGTTAAGCCTCTGGCCAGCTTGTAATATTAAGATCCAGAGGAAGAGACATATCTGCATTAGCAGGAGCTGAGTCTCAATTGAATAGAAATTGCGGGATGCTGCTTGTTGATGTCTGGAAATTGGAGAGCACAGATTCGCCTTTCCTACAGGGGGTCACCCATGAGCACCTTATGTGGCACACACAACACTACATGGAAGAGGCACAGGGTGATTTCAGTAGGCATGTACGTGGAAATCTGGCCCCCAATCCCCGAGTTCCTTTTTAATACTTGCAGCCCGTGTTCTGAGTCTATAAGTACTTGGGGACTAGATGTTGACCTGGCCCCCTGTCTTTATGGTAATGAGAAAGGAAGCATCAGAAGAAATTTTTTAAAAGCCCTGAAGCAAGTGAAATCTGTTATTGATGAAAAGTATGTCAGGCCCTGATAAAGCAGTACTTCTCTTTGAACTCTTCTTGAGAATGTAATCCATGATATTCTGTGTTGTTCGTATGTTCCCATGTGTAATCAGAATAACCGAGTTTACTTCAGTTAGTGAAATGATCAAGTTTGGTTCAAATCAACTCATTGTCCTCCTTGATCATTTAAAAATTAATATTGATTGCTCTTATTTTGAGTATGTTTTCTTCAGTGGGTGTTTGCTGGCTGTTATTTATTCATAATATTTGCCTTTTGTATAAAGGTTCTAAATTTTCATATTCACACTGGTAGGTTTCTTCACCAGGGTTGTGTACTGGGGCATCGATCTGTTTATATTTATTCATTAGTGTGTTGCTAATTAAAAATGTGTTTCATTAAACTTGTAAAAAAAAATTTAAGAGAAGAATGAACATGTTGAAGTTAAGGACCCCCAGGCTATGAAATAACTTCAACAGTTGAGTTGTTAAAGCTAATGTGGGCAGCAAGAGTGTCAAAAGCATCTATCGCTTACTACAATGTACGAAATGCAAAATAAAGTGTACATGAGGATGGCTGATGAAATTAAATGGTATCCACCTAACTTGGTGTGTATCTACTCTATTAGCTTTTAAAGAAAAAGTCCTTAGAATGATCTATTTTGATAACCTAATAGTGTTGCTTGATATATACACACATATGCATATAGCTGTAAACTCATAATACAATTTGACAAAGTCTGTCAATTTTTAATAGGAGAAAGGTGACCTTTATCCTTTTGGGATCAACGGGCAGCAGCTAATGTTTAGGTTGCTTTTGGTCCCTTTGCTAACTCCATAGTGTTAAGAGTCACTGATTTTACTGTAGAATCTGAAAAGTGGAAGGAATCTTAGTGGTCATGTAGCTCAAGAGATGATAGAGCTGAGCTTGTTTGCCAACATTATGCCTTAAAAAATCTGTTAACAGATTTATGAATAAATAGAATATATTTATTGTGGAAATAGTAATGGTCTTGGAAACAGAAGACCTGACTTTGAGCCCTCATTTAGACACTTGCTATTTGGGTGACATGGCAAATCACTCAACCTTTTTGGGGTCTCAGTTTCCTCATCTGGCAAACAGGGCTAATTATCCTTATACTGCTGACCTTACTGGGTTCTTCGTAAGATCACAGACTTTGAGCTAGAAGGGACTTTAGACATCATCTGATACAACCCCCTCCCCCTTGTTACAGGTTACTAAAACACAATTCTAGAGGAATTTTGAGAGTAAATAGTGGCATATATCTTAGCTCTCTATAAGAGTTTGAATTTTAGTTAAGATTCATCTCCTAGCTGGTGTGAAGTTGCACTCGGCTTTCTAAGAAAGAAAATCAGCTAATGGATACTTTGACAGCTCTGTTTAAGGAGGTGAATCCAGAAAGTATATGTTAGACTACATTGCTTTTATAGGATTTTTTATTATATTTAAACAGCAATAGCATCACCACCACTGTGCCCCAGCTTCCTTCTGAAGAGGTCACCTCTGCAGTAAGAAAAACTTGAGTGATTGGTTTCCTTCAGAAGGTCATTGGCCATATTTCTAAGGCGGTTAGCCAAACTTCCCATCAAGGCTGATTGCATCGGTGCTTTTGGAGAGATGTGATACAGTTCACTAAGAGTGGAAGACAGACTCATCTTACCGTGGCTCCTAGGTAGTTTGGAGTGGACCTGCAGTCCCTGACTTCTCTGCTTGAGATTTGAGTCAGGGACCTTGATAAAGCGAATGTTTGCATTTCTGTTTAGTAATTTCTATCCAGCTGTTTCTATAGTTTACACCATCCCCAAGTCAAGCACTCTGAGATTGTTGCTCTATGGACTGACCTAGAAGGGATGTGGCTGTGGGCTACTAAAGATCCCCTCTCACCCTGCAAATTGACCATATTTGGGCAGATTAAGAGAGAGCTCTGACATATTCTCACACACAGTTGATTTTTCCAGATATATGGAAACTTTTTGTTCTGTTTTGTTTTGTCTGTGGCTATACCATGCCAGTCAAAGACAGTGCTGCCAGTTTCAGGTGATTTTTAGTTACATACAAGAGTATTTTTCTTTAAGTTATGTCGCACATGTTTAGGAGAGAAGTTGTATGTGTGTGAGGGGGAGGGTGGATCAAGCAAACAAACATTATTTGCAATTTGGTTCTTGGAAACTCTTTTGTCATTCAGTTTTACTTCAGAAATGAAGTCAAGTGTTTGACCACATTCTCTGCTTTACAAACTGAGCCACTTGGCACTATGCTATTACTCTAGGGTATGCCATCTTTGCCATGGATCTCTCCATGAGAGAACTCTTGTCTGGGGTCTTGGCAAATGTAACAACCTCTGAAAAAGGCATTGTTTGATGCCCACCTCTTTTGATACCCAACCAAAAATGACTGACATTTACAAAACACAAAATAGTAAAGCAACCTTGAAATGCATTCAGCAATTTATCAAAGCACTTTCTTTTGAACAAAGAATACAACCAGTCTCTCCACACCATTAAGTTACAGAGTTTCATCCATTTTCATCAGTGTTTGCAACTTCTGGATAGTGTTCAGTTCTAATACCCATCCCCAGCTGCTGCTGCAGATTAGAAAGTTGTCCACCCCCCCTTACAATCATCTCTACTGATTTTCCTCCCTGGACTCCCCGATCAGTGGTTTCTGAAAAGAGAAGGCTGTTTTTAAACATTTGGCAACATTTTTACTCGCTGGGTTTTGTTTTGTTTTGTTTTTAAAGCCCACTCACACAAAAGGTATTATGTATGAGCCTCAGCCTTGAGCCTGGTTGTAGAAAGCACAGGGTGGTTGATTGAAAATGGATGCATCCCAGAACTACAATTGAGAGCCTGTGTGCTGTCTCAGATGAACAACGCTGCATTCTCTTGGCAGTGGAAGGCAGTGGGGCATCTTAGACTGGGGGCATCCTTGACTGTCTATAGGATTATAAACCAAAGAGAACAGCCCAACCACTCTAATGGCAAATTGTTACCTTGCATCGCTTGTCTCCTACAGTCCTGTGCTTTTCTTTATTCTTTACTGGTTCCTTTTTTGTTCATTGTTGACAGGAGACATCAGGTGGAAAACGTGTAACATTGGGCAGGAAGGGGTAGCAAGAGAAGATGAGTCACATTTGGCTCTTTGGTTTTGAGTTTTAGCAATGCTTTGATCCGTTTTAACATCTTGGGGATATATTTACAGTTGTCTTGCTGTTTAGAGGGTTGGACTGCATAGTGGGTGCAGAAACCACCCAAAACTCTCTGCAGAGAGGAGGGCATTTGTTTTTATCATGTTTCCTGGAACCAATTTTGGTCAGTGCCTTTAATTGGAGTTCAGCTACCTTGGAATATAGTTTTCATTACACTATGGTAGTTCTGTATATGCTATTCTCCTGGTTCTGCTTCCTTTGATCTACATCAGGTTATGAGTCTTCTCATGCTTCTCTGAATTTGTCACAATCCTAATTCCTTATGGTAAAATAGTATTCTATCTGAGGGAAGGAGGGAAAGAAGGAAGGAAGCAAACAAGTACTTGTTAAATACCTGTGTGATCATTGATTTAGTACTTTAAGGTTTACAAAGCACTTTACAAACATTATCTCATTGATCCTCAGAACAATCCTGGAAGGTAGATTCTATTATTATCTCCACTTTATAGTTGTGGAAACTGAGGCAAACAGTAACTGAGTGACTTGTCCAGGGACATACAAAAGGTAAGTATTTGAGGTCAAATTTGAATTCAGGACTTCATGACTAGGCCCAGTGCTCTGTCCAGTGAAGCACTACCTAACTACCCCTACAGCAGAGATTGAAGAGGATTCTTGATGTTGTTTTTTGTTTTTGCGGGGCAGTGGGGGCTAAGTGATTTGCCCAGGGTCACACAGCTAGTAAGTGTCAAATGTCTGAGGCCAGATTTGAACTCAAGTCCTCCTAAATCCAGGTCCAGTGCTCTATCCACTGCACCACCTAGCTGCCCCGATTGAAGAGAATTCTTGTGTGCCCCTTTGGGGCACTGGTGACTAGGTAAATTAGGATAGAACTCATGTATTTTTCTGTCTTTTCCCTGGAGGGATCACCAGTGGCTGACAGAAGGTATTTGTCTTCATCTCCTTCCTGATCTCGGACAGCAGATTAGATGAATTGGCCAGGCATTTTACTACATGGGATCACAAAGGCATCAAGGGACCAAACTAACCAGCCTGCTGTGCTGGCTTCATAGGGCACACTGGACATGATAACATGATTGTGGGAAAAAGAACCAAACCATATATTCTGGTTGGCCCCAATTCAATAGAAACAAGCCATAAGAATGGGGATTTCCTAGTCTTTTCGTTATACACCTGTATTGATAAAATCTAGATGGGGGAAGGAAGGAGAGAAAAGGAAGGCATGCCCTTGCCTTTTGTTTCTTTGTTGTTGTTTTTATCAAGAGCTGTCTTTGGAATGGAGACAGGGAGAAGGAAAGGGCAGTGGAATAGAGTAAAAATAGAGAATAATTGGTCATGGAGGCCTCTGTTCAAAACAGAAGGGAGAGCTTTGGTAGCTACTGTAGACCTGTTGTTCATAGGTAGCCCTGAGTCTATCTGAGGACCAGGAAGGAACTAGAGAGTATCTGTAGTGAGTGTTGCTAATGGGATGAATCACACTGTATCTAGGGACTTGGCATGATGGAGACCTTGGCAACAGCCTTTTCTTTTTTCTTTCTTCTTCTTCTTCTTCTTCTTCTTCTTCTTCTTCTTCTTCTTCTTCTTCTTCTTCTTCTTCTTCTTCTTCTTCTTCTTCTTCTTCTTCTTCTCCTTCTCCTTCTCCTCCTCCTCCTCCTCCTCCTTCTCCTTCTCCTCCTCCTCCTCCTCCTCCTCCTCCTCCTCCTCCTCCTCCTCCTCCTCCTCCTTCTCCTTCTCCTTCTCCTTCTTCTTCTTCTTCTTCGTGAGGCAATTGGGGTTAAGTGACTTGCCCAGGGTCACACAGCTAGTAAGTGTTAAGTGTCTGAGGCCGAATTTGAACAGGTCCTCCTGACTCCAGGGCCAGTGCTCTATCCACTGCGCCACCTAGCTGTCCCATGGTAACAGCCTTTTCTTTCTGACTTTGGCCTCATATTCACAGCATTTGGAGGGTTGGTAGGCAGGAGTGGGACATACTTGGAGTGCCCCATCCTGAGCTGCCTGTTTGAAATCATTCCTGCCACTTACCCAATTCGAGGGAACACAGGAGTAGATAGGGTGAGGAGGAGGCACAGATATAAGGGGCAGCAGCTGTTCTTGTCTGTCTCTGTCTCTTTTTCTCTCTCCTCTCTTTCCCCTTTCCCCCTTGGGATGGCTATGGGTACCCTGTATGACTTTCCCCAACTCAAGACTTGGAATACTCTTATAGATGTTGATTCTTTTCTCTGAAAAGTTTATCAGTAGAACATCCTTCTGCCCTTCCCTCCCCCCAACATTATGCTCCACCCCTGGGACCCTGAGCTCTGATAGGTGAGTTTTCACCTTCTCTTTCTGGGAACTAGACCTTTAGATTACTTCCTGGCCAGCTCCAAACCATGCCACTTGGTGTGCTCTGCTCTTAGTGTTGGCTAATCCCCTTTTAAGCTCCCCTTTATGTGTTGTCTCCCACCTTAGAATATAAACTCCTTGAGGGGAGTCATATTGCTTTTTGTATTTGTATCCCTAGTATTTAACACAGTGCCTGGCACATAGTAAGTGCTTTAGTAAATGTTCATTCATTTATGAATTCAACATGGATAGATCTGATAAAGCTGTGCTCATGGGCACTGTCTTGCATGACACATGGTAGCAAAAATCCCCTGGGGCTTAAGTCTGTAGAGATGGGTATGTTTTGCCCCCACAGCTGTACTCTACCCTCTAACTAATCTGCCTCTTCTGGTATGACTAATATAAGGTAGAAAAGTAGATTCTTTTTTGCACCTATATAGGATGACCAGCTTAAACCCTTATGAAAGGCTTTGTCTTCCCTCTTCATTATCTTAGCTTGCATGAAATCTGCAAATATTATTAGCAGTCATAAAATTACCCAGCCCTACCAGGGACTGGCTACAGGATTAGCCTCAGTGACCTTCAGCTGCACTGAATTTCCACAGATAGGCTCTATGGATGGTAAGAAATTCTCCCTTTTTTATTGTGGCTACATTTGGCTGCCGTTAATTTCACATGACATTTTTGGTTCTCATGTTACTGCTCAGAGCAAAAAGGAGGGCCTGATGAGCTTCTCCCAACCCTTTTGTAAATTGGAATATTTCATACAAGACCATCTTGACTTTTCTTCTTTGCTATCAATTATCCATGCTCTTTCCATCATGGTACATTTTAAGCCAAACTTTTATTTATTTACCTACTACAGCAAGCATGTAATTTTTAAAATTGATGCCATTGTCTTTATAGCACAGTCATGCCCATCCCTTAGACAGAATCATCCTTTGTGACAAAATGAAACAAAAATATTTAATACAAAGCTCATATGTGACAACACATGATACTTTAGCTTAGTAATACTGCTACTTCCCCCCTCCCCCTTGGAACATGAGGGAGAGGCATTTTTTGTAGTTGCTTTTCTGGGGCCTTCATTGGTATGTCTTAGCTTTAAAAATATATTTTGATTGATTTCTTCTATTTTTACATCACCTAGTGTTCCCTTCCTTTATAACAAAGGATAACAAAGGAGGGGGAAAGTTCACCAAAATGGACAAGATTGAAAAAAAATATACTACTATATATAATATGCATAGCCATAGTAGTAGTCCCTAGTCTCTGCAAAGAAAGCAGATGTTCCTTCTCATTTGACTTCTTTGGGATCAAGCTTAGTCATATATATATATATATATATATATATATATATATATATATATACACACACACACACATATGTATGTATGTATTGGGGGGGCGGGGCAATGAGGGTTAAGTGACTTGCCCAGGGTCACACAGCTAGTAAGTGTCAAGTGGCTAAGGCTGGATTTGAACTCAGGTACTCCTGAATCCAGGGCCAGCACTTTATCCACTGTGCCATCTAGCTGCCCCCAGTCATTATATATTTTTAAAAACTTTTCCTTTTGATTGTGAACTTAAGAAACATTAACAAACACAAATCACAGAAAGGCAGAATTTGAGAGTTGAAAGGGACCTTTGTTCACTTTGGTCATTGATGAACTGCCTTAGCGGAAATGGGCCTAGCACAGTCTTAGGGTGATCCCACCTATTCCCCCCCATGGGGGCAGGGCTAGTGTTATCAGTGACTCAGATCCTGCCATATGGGATTTCTCTTGTCATGCCTGCAATAGATTTGCCTGACATCTCAATTTCAACTTCAGTTCTTTTTCAAGGTAAAGTGCTGTATTTATTGAGCATATTCTGGTGAAGTAGAAGTACAGTCCATGTGTGAAAGGAACATCCCCAGCAAGTGGTCAGATGGACTTTGCTTAAAGATCTCCAAGGAAAGAGATCCCTCTCCCCTTCCACCCTGGGCCGGCTCCCCTTATTAAGCCATCCAACTTGAATTGGTCTCTTTCCAACTGCCACCTGGTGCTGCCCTCAGGGGCCAAAGAGAACCAGTCTATCTCTTTTGCACGTAACAGCCCTTCATATACAGTCAGTTCTGTTAGAATCTTTGTTCTGAAAAGAAATGTTTTCCATCATAATTGATAATTTAGAGAACAGTTGGAGCATAATGCAATTATTTTTAACTGTTGTTGAGGAAAACCACCATAGTAGTGGGGTCTACATGGGGGTGGTAAAATCAAAGGATGAGTTGGGGAGAAGGGGGCCACCAGCACGCACTCTGGACCTTTGAGAAGAGGGAATGTCTGTCTCTGACTGGGGGAAAGCTTGGTGGCTTAGCGTCCTTGACCCAGGATTCAAAAAAAGTCATTGGGATGGGGAGTAGTAATGGCATTCTAACAGCCTGGGAAGGGAGAGGTGAGCCTGGAAGCAAAAAGAAGACTGGAAGACCCTAATGTATTCATTCCCTCACCTTAGACCCAAAGTAATCATGACTTGGACTCTTTAGCCCCTGTCTCTTCCAGTCACTTGCCCAGGGAAAAGCTGGGCTGGAGATGGTTGATGAATTGCTGTAGTGGAAATGGGCCTAGCACAGTCTTAGGGTGATCCCACCTATGGCCCCCATGGGACAGAGACCCAGATCCCATCTTAGGGGATTTCTCTTGTCATGCCTGCAGAGGCTTGGCCTGACATCTCAATTCCAACTTCAGTTCTTTTTCAAGGCCTTATTTATTGTGTATATTCTGGTGTGGTAGAAGCTGTGTTTCAAAGTGGGCTGGGCCATACCCCCTCCTCTCCCCTCAAACTTTCCATCTTCCTTGGCTTTAGGAACCATGCTAAGCTGCTGCTTGGCCCAAGGCCAAGGAGGTCACCCCTACTTATTGAAATATTTACGTATTTCTTAACCATTTAACATGTATAAAACTGCTACCATTTTTATTAGGTTCCCATCTTTTCTTTATTTGTCACTGACAAAGTTTTTAAATGTGTTGTGCCCCTATTCCATTTTCCCCATAAACGCTATGGTTTTTTGATTGCATGATTTTTCATAGTAGTAATTTTTAGGAATGCAAAGATACTGAGTTATGTCAGAACTCATTATACTTGAAGGCACTTTCATGTTCCCCCTCAGTCTTCTCTTTTCCAGGCTAAATATCCCAGTTCCTTCAACCAATCCTCATGTGTCATGGATTCAAGTCCCTGCATCATCCTGGTTGCTCTCCTTTGGATACTCTCCACCTAATAAATGTTCCTAAATTGTGATGCTGGGGGTAGAGTCAAGATGATAGGGTAACAGGAAGAATTACAGCACAGCTCACTGCTCTGCCCCATCTCCTCCTCAAAGATCTAAAAAATGAGCCAAATCAAATTAAAAATGGAAATCAAAGACAAAAATTACACATAGTCATTTCAAGTCAGCATAGGAAGACAGAAAGGTCTGCAGACACATGGGATGGGGTCTGACCAGGAGTGTGCCTTGTATGGGGCTTCCAGGGACTGTGCCTGGGTGCAAGAAATTCCAGAGGGTTCCTGAACTAGTGCAGGGTTCAGGGACAAGTCCCTCAGTACCCCCAACAAAGAACAGAAGACCCATGAGTTCAGACATTTACCCTTACCCCCAGAAGTATACAAAGCCCAACCCTTACATAAAGCCTGAAGTCAAGAAGTAGACTAGAAGAATGAACAAACATACAAAAACAACCTATCTAAAGAGTTATTATGGTGACAGGGGAGGTCAAGACACAATTTCAGAAAGAATCAAAAACATCTACAAGTAAAACCTCAAAGAAAAATGTAGCTTGGGCATAATACTGTTTGGAATTCCTGGAAGAGATAAAGCATTAGTTGTGTGGTTTTGTTGTTGTTGTTGTCCTTAAAGAGTTAAAAGTTATTTTAAAAAAACTAAGTGAGAGTGGTAAGAGAAAAAATGGGAAAAGAAATGAGAGTAGTGAAAGAAAGCTATGGAAAGAGAATAAACAACTTTGGAACAAGAGGTACAACAAAACCTTACACAAAAATTCCCTGAAAATGAAATTGACAAGATAGAAGCTCATGATTCCACAAAACATCAAGAAATATTAAAATAGTAAAAATATTTTGAAAAAGAAGAAGAAGATATAAGATCTCATAGTAAAAGCAACTGACCTGGAAAATTGAGAATTAATTTAAGAATCATTGGATTACCTGTAAGCTATGGCCAGAAAAGATCTTAGATATATTTCTAGAAATCCTGAAAGAAAACTTCCCAAATCTTTTGAAACCAGAGGGCAAAGCAAAAAGAAAAAATTTACCAGTCATATAATGAAAGAAATTCCAAAATGAAAATTTCCAGGAACAGAGCTCTTAGGTCAAAGAAAAAATGCTACAAATAGCTAGAAAGACAGAAAAGTACTGAGGAACTATAGTTAGGATCACACAATATTTAGCAGTCACCATATAAAGGAGTAGAGAGCTTGGAATATATTCCAGAAGGCCTAAAGGCTTACAGCCAGTAATAAATTAACTAAAAAAACAAAGAAACAAAATAAATAAATTAATCACCTAGCACAACCAAGCATAATTCTATGAGAGAGAGAAAAAAAATGTATCTAATGAAATAGTGGATTTCCAACCATTCCTGATGAAAATAACATAGCTCAGTGGAAGACATACAAATATGTCAAGAAAAGGATAAAAAAGGTAAACATGAGTGAGAAGTCATAAAGGACTAAACAAGGATAAACTGTTTACATTCTTATATGGGGAAATGATACATGTATTCTCTCAAAACCCTATCATCTTCAGGGATCACAGAGGATGTCAAGTTATTAGATAGAGGATCTGGGAGTGGTTCAGAGATGTTTTGATGATTTTTAAAGAAGAATGGAAATGGAGAAGAAGAGGAATTCATGGGAGGGGGGAGGGGAGAGAAAGAAGGGGAGAAATTATCTCACATAATATAGAAGACTTTACAACCAGAAGAAGGGAACAGGTAGGGGAGCAGGTAACACTTGAACCTCATTTTCATCTGAATTGATCAAAAGAGGGAAGAATTTACGGGGGGGGCGGTGGGAGAGAGGGAGAGAGGGGGAGAAGGGAATGAGAATTGAGCACGGATCTGTATTTCACTCAACAGAGAAACAGAATAGATTAGGGTTAGTCAGAAACCAAAAAAAGGGTGGGGTGGAATAGGAAACAAAGAAAAGGAAAAGTATAAGAGATTAGGTTGGAGGGAAACACATGTTTAATAATTATAACTGTGAATGTGAATGAGATAAGGATAGCAGGATTGTATTAAAAACCAGAATTCAACAGTATATTGTATACAAGAAACACACTTGAAACAGGATGGTGTGCAGAGTTAAAATAAAGAACTAGAGCAGAATCTATTATGCTTCATCTGAAGTACAAAAGGGCAGAGGTAGCAATCATGATCTCAGGCAACACAATAGGCAAAACATATCTAATTAAAAGAGATAAATGCAGAAATTGCATTTTCTGAAAGGTATCAGACAACAAGTTAGTATCAATACTAAATATATATTCATCACATGACAACATTTAAATTCTTAAAGGAAAAGTTAAGTAAGTTACAGGGAGAAATAAAACAGTAAATTACCTGCTAAATCTAAAAAATAAATGACAGCACTGAAAGAATTTTAGAAAAGTTAGATAATATAGACCTCTGGAGAAAATTGAATGATTATAGAAGAGCTTACCTATTTTCAGTCGTACATGGCACCTTCATTAAAATTAGTTGTGTATTTGGCATACAAGTTTCAAAAATGAAAGAAAACCAGAAATGACAAATGAATATTTTTCAGACCATAATTTAATAAAATTACATTCAATAAAGAGCCTTGGAAGTAAAGATTAAAAAATAAATGGGAATTAAATAACTTAATCCTAAATGAGGAAGTCAAAGAACAACCCATGGAAACAACAAATAATTTAAATAAAGATAATGACAACAAAGAGATAACATAATAACATTTTTGAAACCTAGCCAAAGCAGCACTTGGGGGGGGGAGAGTTATAGATTGGAACATTTTATGTCATCATCAAAAGAGAGAAAAAACATATCAGTGAATTGGACATTCAACTAAAGAAAAAACAACAACTAGAAAATCAACATATTAACCCCCCAATTAAACATCACAATAGAAATGTTGAAAATCAAAGAAGAAATTAAAAATTAAAAGCAAAAATTCCATTGAATTATAAATAAAACTATAAGTTGTTTTAATCTAACAAAATGGAAAAACCATTAGCTAACTTGACTTAAAAAGAAAGAAGAAAATTATATTATTAGTATCAAAAATGAAATGATAAATTCACAACCGATTAAGTAGAAATAAAATAAATTATTAGGAATCATTTCACTCAATTATATGTTAATAAAACTAATGATCTAAATGAAAGTGATGAATATTTACAGACACATAAATTAATAGAATAGGAAATAGAGGACTTAAATAATCCTGTGATAGAAAACAAAATAAGCCACAAATGAATGCTCAAATGAAAAGCCACAAAATCTGTTTGGGAAAAAAAAATAGAAAAAGAAGGCATCCCACTAAATTCCTTCACACAAATAACATCTTGATACCTAAACCAGGAAGAGTCAGAACAGAGAAAGAAAACTATAGACTGTGTCCTTAATGAGTGTTGATGCAAACATTTTAAATAAAATATTAAAAAGGAGACTAAAGTAACATATCAACAAAGATTACACACCATGACCAAGTTGGACCCATATCAGGAATGTAGGGCTGGTTCACTAGAAACACTAGGAAACATAGGAATAAACAAAGCTTTCTTTAATATAATAGGTAGTGCCCATCTAAAACCAATCTGTAATGGAGATAACCTTTCCAATAAGATCAAGCAAGGCTACACATTATCACCCTTAATATTCAGTATGATACTAGAAGTGCTAGCTCTATTAATAAGATAAGAAAACAAAATTGAGGGAATAAGCATTGGCAAAGAGGTAACAATTACTTTTTACATATGATAAGGTGGTTTACTTAGAGAAGCTAGAAAAATCACCTAAAAGTTAATTGAAAGAAATTACAAATTAACAACTTCAGCAAAATTGCAGGAAATAAACCCTAACAAAGCATTCGGATTTTTTTATTTGTTTGTTTGTTTTTGTATATTACCAACATAATCCATCAGGGAGACATAGAAAGAGAAATTCCATTTAAAATAACTACAAACAGTATAAAATATTTGAGAGTCTCCCTACCAAGATACATGAGGAAATAAATCAACACAGTTACAGAATATTTCACACAAATAGAGATAGACTTAAATACCTAGGGAAATATTAATTGTTCATGGGTAAGCTGAGTTAACATATATGACAATATATGTTAATAATATTATATAATATATATAATAATATTATATATTAATAATAATATGACAATGCTATCTAAATCAGTATACTTATTCAGTGCCACAATAAACTAATAAATGATTACTTTATAGACTAAGAAAAAGAAAACAACAATTACTCATCTGGAGGAGCAGAAGGTCAAGAATATCAAGAGAATGAAAAAAATGGAAAAGAAGATGATCTAGTAATATCAGATCTCAATACCACAAAACTGTAATCATTAAAACAATTTCATTTTAGCTGAGAAATCTAGAGATTGATCAGTGGAGCAGATTACAAACGCACTGTACAGAAACACATGAGCAAAGTAGCCTATTGTTTGATGAATGCAAAGATCCTAGTGATTGGAGCAAGAATTCACTATTTGACGAAATCTGTAAGGCATAGATCAACTTCTCACACCATATACTGAGTCAAGCTTTATATGTTTATGTGGCTTAGACCTAAAGGATGATGTCATAAGATGTATTGGGGCATGGAAAAAAAAATACATGGCTGATCTGTGGATAGGGGAAGAATTTATGACAAACAAGAGATAGAGAAGCTTATAGGAGGTAAAATGAACAATTTTGATTAAACAAAAGTAAAAAGTGAACATGTAAAACCAACTTAACTAAAATTAGAAGTAGGAAATTGGGGGAAAATCTTTGGATTTTGTTCCTCTGAGAAAAGTCTTATTTCTAAGATTTTTAGGGCACTCATACAAATTTATACTATAAATGGTCAATGCATATGAATAGGCAATTTTTAGGGAAAGAAATGCAGGGTATCAATAATCAGATGAAAAAGTGCTCTAAGTCACTAATAATTAGAGAAATACAAATTAAAACAACCCTGAGGTACCACTTCATGCCCATCGGATTGGCAAAGTTGACCCCTCAGAAAGGTTAAAAGACAAATTTCTTGAGGGGCTTTGAAAAAACAGGTCCATTAATTCAGTTGGTTGTGGCATTTTGAACTGATCCAGCCATTTTGGAAAGCAGCTTGGAACTATGCCACCAAAACTATTAACTTGTATCTACCCTTTCACTCAGTGATACCACTACTAGGTTTATACCCCCAAAGAAATCAGACAGAGAGGTGAAGGACCCATATGTACTACCAAAATCATTTATAGCATCTTTTTTCATGGTGGCAATGAATTGGAAACTGAGGGGATGTCCATCATTTGGGGATTGGCTGAAAAAGTGATGGTTTATGGCTTATTGTGTTGTAAAAAAAATTATGAAAGGATTGGTTTTAGAGAAATCCAGAAAGAAGTGAGCAGAACCAGGAGAAAAATTTAAACAATAACAACAATATTGTAAAGACAAATGATTTTGTAAGACTTGGGAACTCTGATCAACACAATGATCTGTAACAGTTCTAGAGGACTTATAATGAAGTAGATTATCCACTTCCAGCTAGAGAGATGATAGACTTAGTCTAGATTGAGGCATGTCTAAATACATACATACATACATACATACATACATACATACATACATGCATGCATGCACACACATATAGACAATGTGGGAATTTTGTTTGGTTTGACTATGCATGTTTGTAATGGTTTTTGTTTTTATTTTCTCCACGGAAGGATGGTAAGCTGGGAGGGAGAAAATATTGACCTGAAAATTTAAATAGAATTGAACTAAATTTTTTTTTCCACAGGGGATCTAACATTCCAGAGACTTTCCTGTAGATCTTCTAATATTTCATGGGCAACTGTGCAAATATTCATGCTGTCTGTCCATCTGTATCTTTAGACCTAGATAAACAGTCGATTTTCTTATCTGAAAAAATGTTACATATACATACATTCTCTCTCTCTCTCTCTCTCTCTCTCTCTCTCTCTCTCTATATATATATATATATATATATATATATATATATATATGAATGATTAAATCATGGTTTCCAATACTAAACACCATACAATAGACAATAGCCTCCCTTTCCCTAGAAGCTATGTCCTACTTGGTGCAACCCAATGAACATTTCAGTAAAGAGAGAGAAAATTTATTGCAGATAAAACAGCTTTTATCTTTTAACTTCTTTGCTTCTTTATGTCCCCTTATGAACTTCCTTTTGTAGTTTTCTGTGTTTTTGAAATGCTTTATTAGCCATCTTCCATTTTTCTTTGCATATTTTTACTACTCACCAACTTCTCACCAGCCCCTCTTGCAAGAGATAAGTATAGTTATGCAAAAAATTCATAGGTTAGCTATCTGCTTCTATTCAAGAGATCGGAAGCATCTTTTATCTTCAAGCCTTTGAAGTCATGATTGATCATTTTGTTGATCAGAGTTCTTATATCCTTCTATTTTCCTTTCCATTTTTGTAGTCTTTACTCCACATCATTTGGTATCAGCCTTCTAAAGTTTTCTTTGAATCCATCCCGTTTGTCATGTCTTATAAAGCAATAATATTCCATTGCACTTCTGTACCCTGATTTGTTTGGCTCTTGCCCAATTGAAGACATTTATTTTATACTACTTTTTGTTGTTACAATTTTTTAAACAGAAAGATCTTTTCCCTCTGTTTTCAACCTCTTTGGGGGTATATGTGTAGTAGAGGTATTATGGGGTAAAAGGGTATATGTAATTTAGTGATTTAGTGATTTATTTTCAAATAGCTTTATGGAACGACTGGATTAATTCAGAGTTCCATTAATCACGTATTAGTGTGTCCCTCCGAACAGTTGCCATTTTCCTTTTTGCTTATCTGATGTTTTGAGGTAGAACTTCAGAGTAAATTTGTGTCTCTCTTAATATTAGTAATTTGGAATATTTTTCATATGGTTCCTGGTAGCATGTATTTCTTTATTTGAAAACTGCCTGTTCATATTCTTTGACTACATACCTATTACAGAATGGCTCTTATCCTTTTTTGTTTTTATCATTTCTTGGTATGTTGGATATCAAACCTTTATCAGCAAAATTTGCTGCAAATACTTTCCCAAGTAAATGCTTTCCTTCTAATTCCCATTGCAGTGACTTTGCCTTTGCAATTTTTTTTTCATTTTTTTGTAACCAAAACTGTTCGTTTTATTTTCTTTGACTACCTCTATCTTTTCTTTGGGTAAGAACTCTCCCCCCTCCCCATTCATAGTTAGGAAAGGTATCTCTCTTCTGTCATTTGTTTATTATATGATGGGATAAAGGGATGGAAGCCCAAAAGGTAGCAGAGGAAAGAAAGGAGGGAATAGTATAAGATATAACGTTAAGGTCAATCAATAAGACTTTCAAACTTGATATATGACATAAAGGAGAGGAAAGAACGAAGGATTATTATGAGGTTTTGTAGAATGGTGAGTTGAGGAAAGGAATGGGGGAGGAATATATATATTGAATTTGGGGCTGAGTTTGGGGTACTGGCCAGATATGGAGATGAAAATATCCAGTAACAATTAAAATGCAGGGCTTGATCCCTGGCAAGAAAAAAGGAGGACAGATTAAAATTCGTAAGTCATCTGTTTAGCCTTAGGGGAACAACTAATATTTCAAGGGTGGGAGTAGGGGACTTGGAAGGAAGCTGGATAACAATGAGATCAGTTTAGCATTATGGAAACTGGGTAGAGTGAATACAAAGTAAGTGGTGGTCCCTTTATTTCATCAAATTAAACATTTTAAAGTCCCTACTGTGTGTAGCTAGGAGGCACAGGGAAAGAGATTTATATAAAGCTCCATCCATACTCAAATGGTGCTTATAGAGTAGTAGAAGGCTAAAACCCCCCCAAAGATAACTATAATGCAAAAAATACACGATGAATTCATCAGAGAGCTGGAAAGTAGAGTGTTATGGGAGTTTCTAGACAGAAAGGTTGTTACCAACTGAAGTTATAAGGAGTGACATTTGAGTATGTGAAGTATGGATCACAATTGAGTAGGCAAAGAAGGCTTCTTAGGCTTAAGAAATGGAGCTGAGAACATACGAGGACAGGGTGTATTTGAGAACAGAATAGTTAAGTTTTACTGGAGTGGAGATAAGGCTAGAAATGGAGGGAGGTGACATGATTTTTGAGGGTCTTCAATTCCAGACAATTGTATACATGCTTGATTTTGAAGGCACCAAGGAGCAGTTCAGTTTTTTGAGCAGAGGAGAGACAAGTCTAGATCAACACAGAAGGAAGATTCTTTGGACAGTGATGTAAAGAGTAAATTAGAGTGAGAAGGTCACAGAGGAGTCCAGGCAGGTGATCATTTTGTACTGGGAATAAGAAAGGAATGGATGGGAGCAATATTGCTGATGCAAAATCAACAGGACTTTCCTGTCTGTGAAGAGGCCTAAAAGGTGAAGAAGAAGAAAGAGTAAAAGCTGTATGGTGTAGTGGAAAGAACATTGGATCTAGAGTCAGAAGACCTGGGTTCTATTATTGCCTGTGGGACACTGGGTAAGTCATTTAGCCCCATTGGGCTTCACTTTCCTCATGTGCAAAATCAGGAGGTTGGACAAGATGGCTTCTGAAGTCCGTTGTGATTCTTGATCCTGTAACCCAAGGTTATGAACATGAGACGCTGGAAGAAAGGATGGATACATGGATGAGAGGGGATGAGAGAGTCAGAAGGATATTGTTAGGAACTTACTGAGAGAAGGGAAGGCTTTTTCAAGCACTGTGGGGAGTGGTGGGAAGTCAAGAGGGAATGAATGAAATGATTGCCATGAAGTACTAAGGGTCCAGATGGGAGTGGGTGGGGAATGGCTTTCTTTGGTGAAGACTATAAAACTTGTCCTGACGTTACAGAAACCACTATGTACATTTTCCCCCCTAGATTGTTGTAGATGCTGCTTCCTTTTTTGTTATCGTGATTGGTCTTAGTTTGGGGTTTGGCTGAGATATTTAATCCTCTTTAGCATCACAATTCCTTGTGCCAAAAATAAAAATAAAAAAGGAAAGAATCCTACCACCAGTCATGAAATTACCTCATCCTTCTGACAAAAAGATTTTTCTCTGGGTCATGCCCAGATGTTATAGTATCTTTCAATTTATTTTTTAGTAACTGTTTCTTGGCACATCTCTGTAGACTCAGCCCATGCCAGATGGGATCACAGTCCCCAGCTGCTGGTCCTAGCTAAGTTTTCTAGGACTTCATCACCACTTTTGGATTTTGGAATGAAGTCTTGCAGTGATTTGAATTTGGGTGTCTTTTTCCTTCATTATGCTGATATCTATTAAGTTGTCAAAATAGCTCTGTATTAGATACCTTATATTACCTGTATCTGGACCTATTTTGGGACCCGTTTGAAGCGTCACTGCTTTTGAAACACCGACTTACACTCCTAGATTAGATTTTGGCAATGTTTTATATGCCAGATCCCCTCATCCTTAAAGAGAAAATTATAGCTAGACTGGGAAACTACTACTGAACAAGTTCTAGATTCAGGGACAGCATTCATTTCCATTGTGCTATAGTAATTTCACTGGCAACTACACTGATCTCAGATGGCTTGTCCTGACATACAGACAGAAAGCTTGAGATTACCTCATCTTCTCCATGAACCAAAGCATATTGAAAACTTTGTGTTCAGAAGACATGTCTCTTCAAGTACTGAAATGATCTGTGATCTCATAAATCCAGGCCTTCTCTTCAGTTATTTGGATCACAACGCATCCATGTTTGTCCATCCTGTGTACCCCCTAAGTCCATCACAGTTCCAGTCAGTGTGCTGAGGACATCCTTCACTTTGTGCTGATATTACGAGACTGACTTTGGAACACATAAACAGTAGATGGAGTGCTGGGCCTGGTGTCAGGGAGACTTGAGTTCAAATCTGGACTCAGATATGCACTAGCTGTGTGACCCCAGGCAAACAAATTAACCTGTTTAACCTCAGTTTCCTCAACTGTAAAATGGGGATGCTAAAACACCAACACCTAGCTTTCAGGGTTGTCATGAGGATTAAATGGTGCTTAGAACAGTGCCTGGCACATTATAGGTACTTAATGAATGCTTATTTCCTTCCCTCACTAGTTATCCCTTGCTGTCAACACATGTCCACTCCACCTCTTTAGCCCTCATATATTTATTTGATAGCACCTTTCACACCAGTCTCCCATTATAACTCTTCGAAATGTGTTACGATGTGTTAGAGGATTAATATCTACCAAGGTTCTCCCCCACCTTTCCCGCCCTCCCCACACATGGTTTAGGCTAGATTTTCCCTAGCTGTGCCTCCTTTGACGCAGCTTTGGTGGCTTCTGACTATGTTAACATTACTTCTTTGTCACATAGGGGCATCAAAGTTCCCACCCACATAGGGTCAGGGCCCTTCAGACTTGGTAGATGGCAGAAGACCATGAGAGTCACCATTCCCTGCCCTGCTGATGAGATGTGTTTCCATTTGTACATTAGGAAGGCTGAGTCAGCCCCAGATAAGTGCTATTGTACATCCTTGCTATGTTAGGATTAAGTAAGCCTTTTGTCAGCTCTTCAGTGAACTATGGGGACTTCATTTGGACCCAGCACTGAACCTGAAATAATAGAGTTCTGGTGTCAGGCCTGCCCCTGACATTTGGCATAATGAATCTGGGTCAAGATGGTCTCTGTTTGCCCATCCTGGGTGCAGATCATTGGGCTAGCTAGGGCACCTTGGCACCCTGTGGCCAGGGCCTATTTCATGGTGTATGGGGAGCCTTCTCAATGGAGTAGAATGGTAAGCTCAGTGGGTGCTGGATGAAGCTGCCAGGGGGATAAAGAAACTGCCAAGTACAGCATTCCCTACTGGCTGTTGTTCATCCAGCCAGCATAATAAGACCGACATAAGCTGGCCCAGTGCATTGAAAAGCTTGAGCCCGAGCTCTTGGCTTTTAAACACTGCAGTGAAGGTGAGAGGCAGCCACTGGAGCTGCGAAGAGCTCAATGAAGAGATCTCTTGTGATGGATGGGGACCAGTGGGCCACAGCTATAAATCCATGGGACTGAGAAGAGAAATATGGTCTCTGACCTAGAGGTTTAGCTTCATCTTGCCGAGATCAGAGCCATGAGCCAGAGGAATGGGAGCAGAAGTGAGGAAGAGATTTGGGAACTCCCGTCAGTGGTTTAAAAAGAGAAGTCCCATACTTAATCTCTGCTCCGTAGGCTTTTACCACCAAGGAAGTATGGAGTTTGCAAGAGAAGCTTACACAGAAACCTAATAAATCACTGAAGCACTGATGTCTGAGGGGTGTGGTCTAAATTCCTTCATTGTTGAGACTCAGCAACCATGTTAAATAGACTTAGGGAGCCCTTGGAGGATTTACTCTTATAGAGTCAGTTAAAACAATTAGAGGCTCCAGGTGGGGACCACCCTTTCTCTCTTTTTAGGTAGGCGAGGTGGGGAGTTCTTTGCACCTGGTCCCATAAAGATGAATTTCTGTTTTACCTGGCTCTACAAGAGGCATTTGTAAGAGAAAGGATAAAATTCCTAAAGAAAATGAGTTTGATAGATTGGAACTCTGGCTACTGCTCCCCCACCCCACCTGTGGCCTGCCACCTGCTGTGATCAGCCTGCCTGGGAAAGAGGAGGGCATTAGGTGAAGCCCCAACAGAATGGCTGACTCCAGACTTTAGGTATGGGTCTCCCCTGCCATACAGATGTGTGCTGATCAACTGGTGACATTTGAGGAAGAGATTGGGACATCTGTGATGATCAGATACCGATCTCAATGTAAATAGGCACTTTGGATTGGGTGAGGGTCACAGAGGGCAGGTGGCAAAGACACCTTGTCCAGGGGAGAGCTTTGGGTGTAGCTTCTGAAATGTAGGGCTTATGAGAAAGTAATGGATGGCCAGCTGAGGGAGTGTTAGTAAAACTATAAGAGAAAATCAGCCCCAGGACAATAGAGGCCCTTCAGCCCTACTCAAGCCTCAAGTAGCCTTTAAAATAATGGGGTCAAAAGGATCTCTGTCAGCACATATTGACTTTGAAAACTACACGTTAACATTATCTATGTTGTATTGTATTTTTATTTATTTTGTTAAATATGTCCCAATTACATTTTAATCTAGTTGACATCTGTGTCCTAAAACATCTACTCCATTTGGATCATTCAGGAAAAGTTACAAAGAGCCAGACCTTCAAGGAAATAAGTATCATGGGCTCTTGAGAGTTTGTATCTGTGTTGGCCTTTTTATCAATCTCTGTGTAGGTTTCCGTGGGTAAGGCCAAAAGGAAACCTTTGTAGTTGCCTGAATCATCAGTTCAGGTCCATAGGGGAGTGAAAAATATTTCTACTCTACTGATGTAAATGAAGGAAGTTGGAGTTCGTTGTTATACAATCTCCCCTTATACTAATTCCACCTTGCCTGTAAGGAAGGCAGCTGGCACCTGGCAGGCAGCTTGTGGCCAAGTCTATGGAGCTGAACAAAGTCACTGTGCCCACCACTCCATTTGGTTCTGATCTTGTCAGCATTGCAGTCCAGGTAGTCCAGGCCTGGGGCAGTAACGTGGGGTTGCTGTCCTCACCAGTGCTTTCTGCTCTGTTTCTGTGACTGCAATTGCTTGGCAGTAGTTGGTTTTCACTGTTCTTCCCCGGGGATTATCTGACCCATCTCTCCTACTTTCCGATTAGAGTGACTAGAGTCCTGAAAGAAGTCTCTCTTCCTGAGGACAGAAATGTACACTGTGTCTTCATTGAAGACATCACGGTGACTGTGTCAGATAAGACCATGGCACTACATCAGAGGGTGACTCAGAGGAGGGTCAAGGGGTCCTTTACAGGCTGTGCAGACATAGATACTGTCCTTTGCTTGGTGGGCCTATATATCCCTCCTTGGAGGAACTCGCTTTGCCTCCCATCTTTCCTCCTATCTGGTGTGCCTGACTCCTTGGCTCCTGGAGCCCTCCCTACTAGGCCTTGCCCTTGCTTCCCAGCGGTGTACAGCACAGCAGACTCCTCATTTCTCGCTGTTGCTTCTGCATTGTAAACACACGGTGTGCTTTGTTGCTTCCAAGAGCGTTCAGCATAGTTTTACAGTGGTTTCCTGTCCTCATTGTTCTGGAGAGGCAGTGGAATAGAGTGGCTAAGAGTCCTGGACATGGCATCAAATGAGATAACATATAAAGGGTTTGCAGACCTTCCAGGGCTTTAGAAATGTCCATTATTATTCATGTGGTGCAGCTGAAAAAGTGCTGAATTGGGGGTCAGAGGCACCGAGTTCAAATCTCTTGCCTGTGTGACCTCAGGCAAATCTGCAACTCTCTGAGCCCCAGCCTCCCCATCTGTAAAATTAAGTAGGCAGTTGGAATAGGTCACGCTACACATTGATGATTTCATGAGCCTCTTAGAGGCCTGGCTTTAGCTTGCTACTCAACGACTGCTTTAGGGTCTTGCCGTTTGTTGTGTTTCAAATAATCACTTCAGTAGACTTAGGTGGAAGCAAGGTTCACTTCAGTGCTTGCGAAAGAGTCCGATATCATCTTGGACTGTCCTTCCATCCCCTCTCCTCCCATAATCCTCCATGCCAGCCATAGCTGATGTAGCATGCATCCTGCTTAATCCCTTTGACCTGATGCCACCTAATTATTGCTTTTACATCCTATTTATTATTTATTATTGCTATTACTTATCTCTATTATGCCCTACCAACGCTCCCACTGCTTGCCTGTACACGTAAGTTTTGGACAACAGCTTAGGTTTTTCAGGGGCCACCAAGACCTGCTCCCTCAGGGAGGAAAATAAAAGGGAAGAATGGAAGGTTGCTAGGATCCCAGGTCCCATCTCAGTTCCTATTGTCATTTTTGTGCAGAGTACCACAGCTAAGAGGTGGCATCCAACCTCTCTGCCCACTAGGAGTGTGGCATTTGGAAAAAACTTGGGTTTGAATCCTGCCTCTGGCACTGTCTTTTGGGTAACAGGTGTTGTGGGAAGGGCCGTGGACCATGTGGTCTTTGCAGATGTGCGCGCACACACACACACACACACACACACACACACACGCACGCACACGCACACACACACATGCACACACACACGCACACGCACACACACACATGCACACACACACAAAACTACTTCTATTATAAGCCTCATCTATGACTGTGGAGGACAGCAGTTCCTGTTAACTTAATCACACCCTGGAAGCTGGTATGGAATGTTCGGTCCATGGGGACCATGAGGCAAATATTTCTCGTGGCAGGAATTCCTAAGGATCTGCACCTGTTGGGGTTGGCCCCTGCAACTCCAGAAGGAGCCTAGACTATAAAGAACTGAAAAGATGATCTACCATGGACCAAAGGGTTGAATGAAAACTTTGCTGACACTGTCTTCAGTGAGAATTCCCTGAAGCAAGGAAGCTGTAGGATGAGATAATTGAGGGGAGGACTCAGTGAGCCCTGCCCCTATCCCACCATGATGACAGCTTTTAGCACTGAAATAGAATTTCTAAGTGGGTGGGCATGTGTGTGCACTCCAGTTAGCCAATTACAATTCCCAAATCCTTCCAGATTGACTTAGCAGGCCATGTGGTACGAGTTGATCACTGGAATGGCTTTTCATCAGATCCTTCAGATCTTGGCAGTAGTTAACCCAGCAAGGTGCTACACTGTCTCTCTACCTTCTGAAGTACACATTGGCCTTCTTGATTCATTTTTCATTACAAAGTGTTCAATTGAATTATTTTACAGCTTTCAGATCTGAAAAATGAATCCTATCATCTTGTAGCTGGAAGGGGCTTCAGTAACTAACAAGTCTAGCCTACACCTACACAAGAGTCCCCTCTCCTGAACTCCCCCAAAGTGGGCCTTTACTTGAAATCCTCAAGTGAGGGAGGAGGACACCATTTCCTGAAGCAGCCCATTTCTTTTGCAGATGTGATCAGAGTTAGGAAGTGTGTTTTTATATAACCAGCCTAAAACTGCCTCTTTCCAAGTTCTATCAATTATTCCTGGTTTGGTCCAAACTAAACTTGTCCCCAAATTTTCCCTTCTTTGAGCTAGATCTAACCTCAGCCTCCTTCAGCCCTATCAATCCATTAGCCATGGAGATAAGGGGAGGGGGGGGACAGACTAAGACCACACATTATATTCTGTGTCAGATAAAAGAAAATAGGGGGGTTATTGGGGTTCTGGAGAGGGAGGGATACTTGTACCCTCATAGGATGACATGTACATTTTTATTTTTATGCTGCAGAGTTTCTATATCTAAATATCCCTCTCTTTCTTTCTTATGTAGGAAATAGAAGTAGTTGTTGAAGTGCTGATGCCACTGAGTTTGAAAAGCAAGGAGACCAAAAAATCATTCTTTTCTCACATGTAAATTAGTAATGACCAATTGAAAATTGCATTTCTTGAGTCTTGGTTTTTTCCCCATCCCAGTTTGAATACATCATCATGCAATATGGAAATTCAGTAACAATCTACAGAGGTCTCCTGGGAGAAATTGGTATAGCATATTTCTGAAAGAGTTGTATTTTGTTGTAAATGTTGGTTCTTTATACACGGCCCACCATATGTTGCCAAAATGTGTTAGCTCCCAAGATACTTGTATGTACCTCTAGGGTAGGAGCTGCCATATTTTTAAGGTAGTTTTGCCTATTTTTAGTGTTCGTTTCTTTTTAGATTCAGATTTTTGAGGATTTTATATGCATATGTGTGATTCGAGGCAATATTTATGTAGCACCTATATTTTTCAGATGAATATCCACAGGGCTGAAATCTAAGCTTCAACTTTTATTTTTGCCTACTAGATCACTATATACAGAATATAATTCTTTATAAAATTTGGGAATCTGAATGTCTTTTGCTGCTTTTTGGACCCATCATCATGTTCTCATCCATGTTCTCCTCTACTTTTCTGGTGGGCTGTCAGATAAGCTTTTAGAACAGTCTGCCCTGAATATTAACTTCAGTATTAATAAACTCCAATAAAATAAGTTTATTAACTTCATACATAGTCCTCTTGCCATGGAGGATAGGATAAAGTCCCCAAATCTCAACTAGAGAGGTTCAGTTAGGGGGAAAAGCATTGGCTTTGGAATCTGGAGATCTGAGTGTGACTCCTGGCTCTGCAACTTACTGCGTCTACAACCTGGAGTCAGTAACTTAACCTGTGTGGGCCTTAGTCTCCTTATTTGTTGACTTGAGAGTGTTGGATTAGATGAGCTCTTAAGTCCCTTCCAACTGGAAATCTGTGAACAATTCATTAAAATAATCTTCTTCAGCAGACTGTTGAGGGTTAGAACCTGGTACACTAGTTGATGGTTTCTGTTCCATTCTTCTCATTAGTTAAACAAACCATTTACTAATTCTTACTACGTGTCCACTAGGGGCTGAGAATCCTCTTCCTTCTTGACCTCTCTGTAGCCTTTGACACTGTCCATCGCCCTCTTTTCATTGATACTGTTTTTTTCTAAGTTTTTATGACACTGCTTTCTTCTGGTTCTAGTCCTACCTGGTGGACATCTCCTTTTCAGTATCCTTTACAGGATCTTTATCCAGCTCATGTCTGTCAATTGTGGGTGTCCCTCAAAGCTCTGTCCTGGGCCTTCTCATCTTATTCTGCTATGCTATTTAACTTGATGATCTCATCAGTTCCTATGAATTCAATTAACATCTCTATACAGATGATTCTCAGATCTCTCTATCCAGCTCTGAACTCTTTTCTGACCTTCAGTCTCACATCTCCAATTGCATATTAGAAATCTCGAATTGGATATTCCATAGACACCTTAAACTTAATATGTCCAAAACTGAACTCATTATCTTTCCCCCAAACCCTTCTTTTCCCTAATTTCCCTATTACTGTCAAGAGTACCACCATCCTCCCAGGCACCCATGGCCATAACCTAGTTGTCCTCAGCTTATCACTCTCTCTTCCCCCTCCCCCCATTTACAATCTGTTGTCAAGTCTTATCTTTTTCCTTCACAACATCCCTCATATATACCCCTTTCTCTCCTCTGACACTGCTACCATTCTGGTGTAGTCCCTGATCACCTCATGCCTGGACTGTTGTAAGAGTCTTCTATTGGCTCCTGTCTGAAGTCTCTTCCTGGCGCAGTTCATCGTCAACTCACCTATCAAATTGTTCTTCTGTAAGCTCAGGTATGATCATGCCATCCCTTCCCATTATCTTCATGATCAAAGATAAAATCCTCTAGCTTTCAAAGCATTTCATATTCTGGCCCCTTTTTACCTGTCCTAATCTTCTTAGACCTTACTCCCCTTCATGTATTCTGTCTGCTTTGCTGTTTCCTTGTACAAGACACTCCACTCCACTGGGAAAAACCCTTTTTTTTCTCTCTCTCTCTCCCTCTCTCTCCCTCTTTCTGTGTCTCTCTGTCTCTCTCCCCCCTTCTCCCCTCTCATCTTTCCAGCTTCCCTTATTTCCTTCAAGTCTCAGCTAAAGTCCTATCTAATTCAGGAAGTCTTTCAGAGTCCTCCTTAATCTTACTGTCTTCCCTCCGAGATTATTACCAGTTCATCCTGTGTCTACCTTATTTGAACATAAGTGTTTGCATTTTGTTCTTCCCTATTAAATTGTGAGTTCCTTGAGAACCCAGGCCTATTTTATCCTCAGCGCTTAGGACAGTACTTGAAAAAGAGTAGGTGCTTAACAAATGCTTGTTTACTGAGTAAGTCTACAAAGACAGTAAAAGGCCCTGCTCTCAAGCAGCTTGTTATCTCTGAAGGGAAACTATAAACATAAATGACTAAAATCTCTAAAGCTCATCTAGTCCAACATCCTCAATTTTATAAACAAGGAACCCGAGGCCCAGAGTTGTTAAGTGACTTTCCCGATGTCACACCACTACTAAGGGGCAGAGCTAGGAGGAAAACCCAGATCTTTGGAGTCCAAAGTCAGTGCTCTTTTGATTTTGCCCCTCAGAGTGGTTTGGGGGTGAAAGTTATGATTTTAACATTTTGTTAGTGAAGGCTTTAGGACCTTATCCTAACTTCGTGGTAGGAAGACTAGGTAGGACATTAATGAACATCTATGTTATTCAGAATATACTGTCCTAAAAGTTTATCTGAGAGTCTTTTAAGGAGAAGAGAATGTGAATGAGAGAATAAAAATGGATTCAAATAGCAGCAGCAGCAGGCAAAATGATTGACAGAAGGGTACACTAACAACTGGAGGAATCAGAAAAGGAAAAAATGTTACGGGGATGACAGCTGAACTGAGCCTTTCATGGAATTAGGGATTCCAATAGGCAGAGTGAGGAAGGGGACTGTTCCAGAGACAAGATGGCGTGTTGTGGATACACAATAGCAAGAAGTCCAATTTGGCTGAGGGCCTCCATCTGCCCTGTTATAGAGGGCTCCTGGTTGAGGAAGCCCCCAGCATTGGCCTGTGCTTTCTCTGCAGTTTATACTCTTAGCTGTCTGAAGCTCTGAGAGGGGAAGTGACTTGTCCAGTGTTACCCAGCCAGGATGCATCCAGGCAGCTGTCCACTCTACACTGCATGGGGCCTCTGTAGTATTATTATTATTATTATAATTATTATCATTATCATGATCATTATTGTTGTTGTTGTTGTTGTTGTTACTGTTGTTGTCATTCTCATTATGTGACCCTACCTCTTCTGTACCAGTGGCTCCCCTCCCAACTCCTTAGGACAGGCTCCATCTCTTCTGGATACCCTGTCTCAATCTCCCTGAAAACCCAAGCTTGAGCCCTCCACGAGAGCACGGACTACGCTGTCACACCTTGTCTCACTATTTCAAATGGCAATAGTTTTCCTTTGCCATAACGCATTTCCCAGCTTTTGATTTCCACGAGGTAAGCAGCAACCACGATTATAAAGAATGCACTTTCTTGTCAGGGTCAAGCAACTTAGCAAGATTGAGTCCGATGGCCAATTGATAAAACTGGTCTTTTTTAAAGGACCATGTGTTAAACAAACTACTTTAGAGGAGAAGCCAAGTGCTTGTAAAAGGTAAGGACACTGGCTTGTATTCCATCTGCACCACTGTAAATGCTGTCCCTTTGTGATTCATCCCTCTGTAGCATCAGTGCTGCTTGGACCTTTGGCACTGGGGCAAGCTCATTTCTGTCTTGAATACATGTGGCTCCCTAGGGAAGGGGCCTTGTGTGAAGAGTCTCCCATCTTGCACTCTGGAGCCCTTTCCTACTTCTCACCTCCATGGAAATAGTGCAGAATCCATAATAACACAGTGCTCTGCACAGAGTGGCCATGTGGGCTGTGTTGACTAGCTGGAAAAGAGAACCCTAGGATTAGAGTTGGAAGGGACTTTAGGGGTTATTTAGTTAAACCCCTTCCTTTTCCAGATAAGGAAACCGAAGCCGGGAGAGGTGAAGTGACCGTATCAACAGGAAGTGGCAGAGCCGTGACTTGAACCCAGGTCCGACGACTCCAAATACAGAGAGTATTCTTTCTACCACACCGCTGAGGTACTGTCTCAAGTCCTTGCCTCTTTTCTCTCTACTGTTTGTCATTTTGGAGGTACTATAATCCTAGGTCAGACATATATGCTCAGAGGCCATCTGGTCTACCTTGTCCCACAACAAGAATCTTCTTTATACTCCCCCTACCCAAGTCATTCAGGCTCTTCTTGAAGATCTCCATTGATGGGGAAGTCATGACCTCCTCCTGAGATAGCTCTTTCCACATGGTGACAGCTCTCATCGTTATCAAGGTTTTCCTTTATATCAATCTAAAATTCAATTCTCACCAACTTCCACCTATTGATCCTAGTTCTGAGACCAAGCAAGACAAATCTTTCTTCCACATGTCAGTTCTTCAAAGGTCTGTTAACAGTAGCCCCTCACAAGTCTTCTCTTCTTTAGGCTAATGTCCTCCAGGTCTTTCACCCAGTACTCAGAGACTGTGGTTTCTTTGAGTTGATGACTCCTGAAACTTCATCTCCAACCCCAGCCACTCTTCCAAGCTCCAGTTCCAATGGCCTCCTGGACATCTTTGCTCAGATGTGCCACTGACCCCTGAAACTCATCATGTGTAGATCCAAACTCATCCACTTTCACCCCCAGACTAGTTTGAAGAACTAGAGCTTTTTCATAATGATGACATCATTCTCCCAGTTACCCACATGTGAAAGATCTGTCATCCTTGAGGCCTTCCCCTACCTCAGCTGTCACATCCACATAGTCACAAAGCACTATTCCTTCTTCATGCATACATCCTTCCCTTTCCAGTTCATACTGTTATCCCACTCAGACTTCATTCCAAGTCTATAGCAAGAGCTCCCCAACTGGCAGGCCTTTATAATATAGCAAAGACATTTCGAGAGCACATTATGGTTGGCCCCCTCTACTCTAGGCCCCGACTAATTTTCTAACCCTTTCTTCCCTAAGTAAGGCATTATGAAAGAGAAAGAGTTCCAAAACCAGAAAGACCTGCAAGCTTATCAACTCTGCAAATCATATAAAGCTATCAACAATATCTAATCTGATAGATAAAATTGTTAATATTCAAAATCTCCCTCGACAGCTTGGAATTAATGGGGTGAGAGTGAGCATGCTATAGTAGAAAGGACAATGGATTTTGAGTCAGAGGACCTGATTTCAAATCCTAGCTTTTACTTATTACTTTTGTGACTTAAATAATTTCATTTTACTGGACCTCATTTTCTTTTTTTTTTTGAAAAATTTTTCTATTTTATTTTTTCCAATTAAATGTAATAACAATTGTTGAAAAATATTTTATTTTTATTTTTCCAATTACATATAAAACACATTTTAACATTTAAAAAAAATTTGAGTTCTAATTCTTTTCTTCTTTCTCTCCCCTGTCCCCTTGTTGAAAAGGAACCCTTTGACATAGATTATACATGTGCAGTCATGTAAAACATATTTCCATATTAGGATTGTTGCAAAAGAAAATACAGAATCCCCCCCAAAAAAAAACCAACATGAAAAATAACTATACTTCAATCTATATTCAGACTCTGTCACTTCCTTTTCTGGATGTGATAGCATTTTTCATCCTAAGTCCTTTGGAATTGTCTTGAATCATTTCATTGCTGAGAATAGATAAGTCATTCACAGTTGATCATCATACAATATTGCCATTACTGTGTATACTTTTCCTGGTTCATATAAGTCTTTCCAAGTTTTTCTGAAAGCATCCTACATGCCATTTCTTACAGCACAATAGTATTCCACCACAATCCTATCACACAACTTGTTTAGCCATTCTCCACTTGATGGGTATCCTCTGTTTCCAATTCATTGCTACCATAAGAAGTGTTGATATAATTTTTTTGTACATATAGGTCCTTTTTTCTTTGATCTCTTTGGAGTACAGAACTAGTAGTGGTATTGTCATTTTCCTTTTGTCATATACAATTTGATAAGTGTGAGGTGATACCTTATTCAGTCATTTAGAGCATTTTTTCATATGACTATATATAGCTTTGATTTCTTCTGAAAACTGCCTTTATATGCTTTGATCATTTATCAGTTGGGGAATGACTCACATTCTTATACATTTGACTCAATTCTCTATATTTTTGAGAAAAGAGGGTTTTATCAGAGGAACTTGCTGTAAGAATCCCCCCCCCAGTTTCTTGCTCTCCTTCTATTATTGATTGCATTAATTTTGTTTGTGCAAGACCTTTTAAATTTATTGTAATCAAAATAATTTATCTTATCCATATCTTATTTGATCATAAATTCTTTATGTATCTATTAATCTGACAGGTAAAACATTCCATGTTCCATTAATTAGCTTAAGATCTCACCCTTTACGTCTAAATCATGTACCCATTTTGACCATATCTTGATATATTGTTTGAGGTGTTTATCTATGCTTGTTTCTGCAAAACTGCTTTCTGGTTTTCTCATAAATTTTTGTCAAATAGTGAGTTCTTGTCCCAAAGGCTTGAATCTTTGCGTTTATCAGACACTAGATTACTATGCTCATCCACTACTGTGTTTATATAGTTCCTGGGTTTGTCTTGGCAGGTAGACTCCCAAGATTTTTATATTGTATAAAATTATTTTAAATTCAATTTCTCTTTCTATCTCTTCCTGCTAGCCTTTATTGGTAATGCATAGAAATGCTGATGATTTATGTGAGTTTATTTTATATCCTGCAACTTTGCTAAAGTTAATTATTTTAACTAGTTTTTAGTTTATTCTCTTGGATTCTCTAAGTATACCATCATATCTACTAAGAGTGATAGTTTTGTTTGCTTATTGCCTATTCTATTCCTTTAGTTTTTTTCTTCTGTTACTGCTATTGCTAGCATTTCTAGTACAATATTGAATAATAGTGGTGACAATGGGCATCCTCACTTCACCCCTTGTCTTATTGGAAAGGCTACTAGCTTATCCCTATTATAGATAATCCTTGCTGATGGTTTTAGACGCAACTTATTCTTTTCAGGAAAGATCCGTTTATTCATATACTCTCTAGTGTTTTAATAGGAATGGGTACTATATTTTCTCAATAGCTTTTTTCTGCATCTGTTCAAATAAACTTATACTTTTGTTGCTTTTGTTAATCATATGGTTAGTTATGCTGATACTTTCCCTAATATTAAACCATCCTTGTCTTCCTGCTATAAATTCTCCCTGGTTATAGTATACAATATTTCTGATATTTGCTAGTGTTTTATTTAAAATTTTTGTATCAATATTCATTTAGGAAAATTGGGCTATAGTTTTCTTTAATCTATGCTTCCATGGCCCTTTATTTAATGTAATTTTATTGCATTATAGTCTGAAAAGTATACATTTAATATTTCTGATTTTCTGCATTTGCTTATGAGGTTTTTATATACATGGGCAATTTTGTGTAGGTGCCACATACCACTATTCCCATCCAATTTTCTCCAGATGTCTAGTGTATATAATTTTATTAAAATTTTATTTATCTTTTTAATTTCTTTCTTGTTTTATTTTGTAGTTAGATTTATCTATTTCTGAGAGGGAAAAGTTGATTTCCCCACTAGTATATTTTTACTGTCTATTTCCTCCTGTAGCTCATTTAACTTTTCTGTTAAGAATTTGGAAAAGATACCATTTGGTTCATATATGTTTTGGTATTGACATTACTTCATTGTCTATGGTACATTTTAGCAAAATGTAGTTTCCCTGATTATCACTTTTAATTAGATTTTTGCTTTTGCTTTGTCTGAAGTCAGTATTGCTTCCCCTGCTTGTTTACTTCATCTGAAGCATAATTGATTCTTTCTCAGCCCCTTCTTTTTACTCGATGTGTGTCTCTCTATTTCAAGTCTGTTTCTTGTACACAACATATTGTTGGATTCAAGTTTTTAATCTATTCTGCTATCAACTTCATTTTATGGATGAGTTTATCCTCTTCATATTCACAGTTATGATTACTGTGTATTTTCCTCCATCCTATTTCCCCTATTTATCCTTCTCTTTTTCTTATTTACCCTGTCCCTCCTCAAAAGTCTGTTTTCCTTCTGACCATCACCTAGCCCAATTGTCCCTGTATTCTATCAGCCCCCCTCCTTCTCTTATCTTCCTTCCCTCCTATACTTCCTTGTAGGGTAAGATAGATTTCTGTACCCAAATGAATGGTATCTTTTCCCCTCTTTGAGCCAATTCCAATGAGAGTAAAGTTCAAACATTGCCTCCCACCTCGACCTTACCCTCCAGTATAAAAGTTTGTGCCTCTTTTATGTTAAATAATTGTTCCTATTCTACCTTTCTCTTACCCCTTCTCCTAGTTCATACCTCTTTTTCACCCTTTTATTTCTTGAAATCATCCCATCATAGTCAACATGCCCTTACCCTATGTATACTCCTTCTCACTGCCCTAATAATGATAAAGTTCTTGGTAGTTAAAAGTGTCATAATATAAACAGTTTGACCTTATTGAATCACTTATGATTTATTATCCCTATTTACCTTTATATGCTTATCTGGAGGCTTGTATTTGAAAGTCAGATTTTTCTTTCCAGCTCTGATCTTTCCATCAGGAATGCTTGAAAGTCCTCTATTCCTTTAAATATCCATTTCCCCCCTGAAAGACTAGACTGAGTTTTTCTGGATAGGTGATTCTTGGTTGTAATCCTTTTTCCTTTGCCCTCTGGAATACCAGATTACAAACCCTCTGTTTCTTCAATGCAGAACCTGCTAAATCTTGTGTTATCCTGATTGTTGCTATACAGTATTTAAATTGTTTCTTTTTGGCTGCTTGCAATAGTTTCTTCTTGACCTGAGAGCTCTGGACTTTGGCTATAATATTCCTGAGATTTTTCATTTTGGGATCTCTTTCAGGGGGTAATTGGTGGATTCTTTGACTTTCTATTTTACCCTATGGTTCTAGGATATCAGGGCAATTTTCCCTGATAATTTCTTGAAATATGATGTCTGGAATCTTTTTTTTGATCATGGCTTTGAGGTGGTCTGAAGATTCTTAAATTACCTCTTCCCAATCTATTTTCTAGGTCAGTTGTTTTTCTAACGAGATATTTCACATTTTCTTCTATTTCTTTTGACTTCATTTTATTGTTTGTCAATATCTCATAGAGTCATTAGCTTTCACTTGAACAATTCTAATTTTTAAGGAAATATTTTCTTCAGTGAGCTTCTTTTTCCATTTGGCCAATTCTACTCATTAAGAAATTCTTTTCTTCAGTGGATTTTTGTGCCTCTTTTATAATTTCCCCAATTCGCTTTTAAGGTGTTTTTTCTTCAGTATTTTACCAAGTTGTTGATCCTCACTTCATAATTTTCTTGCATCACTCTCATTTATTTTCCCAATTTTATCCTCTAGCTCCAGGCCTGACTACCACCCGGTGAGACAGATCTTTCCTGTTGACCTCCTAAGTTGTCGTGGGCTGGAAAATTGTTCCACCTTGACCTTTTGTCGGTTCTGCTGCTCTGGAATTCGTTTTGAGGTGTTATTTTAAAGTTGTTTGGAGGGGAATGTGGGAGAGCTCAGGCAAGTTCCTGCCTTTTCTCCTCCATCTTGACTCTGTCTTCCCCCTAATTTTCTCCCTTTATAAAAGTTAATGAGGATGTTGTCCTAGGTGATCGTTAAGGTCCCTTCTAGCTCTAAATTAAATTGGAAAGGATTTTAGGTATAGTTTAGTCCAAGTACTTTATTTCATCTTAGCATTAATTTCATTTGGGATAAATGTAAAGTTCGGTATTCAGATGTAGTGCATATAAGCACTATATCCTAATCCAGAATCCCACTCTCACACATTAGTTGGGTTTCTGAGCAAGGAAGGCAATTCTTCCTCTCAGTGTGCTTCCCCATCAAGATTATCATTTGAGAATTATTTTAGTCATCCAGTCTTAAGTAGCTTTTAGAACAGGGTATTTACTGCACAGTAAGAACAGTTGGTATAACCCCCCCCCAAATTCTATGACATACTCTCCCACAAGTACATAGACCCTAGAGGAAAGTAGACTCATGCTATAATAGAGCATGTGGCAAAAAGGAAACTTCCAAATTTCTGGAAGTCCTTTCCTCCTATTCATGGAATGCTCATGAAATTCCTTTTAGACATTATATTGCTTCTTTGTTGAGATTCTTGTGGAGCTATGAATCTGCATCCAGTGTGCCTTTGGCTTTCAGTACATTACACACCACCAGCTAATCCTATGGTGTTGGTCTGATACTTATGGGAATTCCAACATCCTCTCAGGTCTTTGAAGTTCAAAACTCCCTTCTCTGGCCAAAGCTGAGGAGAGGAGAGGAAACCTGAATTGAGTCTGAGCTGGGTTCCTCCTCAAGGTGTTCAACTAGAACGTCATCCTTACTCAAAACTCTAAAATGACCAAACTCTCAGTTTGCTTGATAATTTATAGATGACCCCTAGGGCTTCACCAAGCTTCCTCAGCCTTTCTGAACCTTCTCCCTGTGCAACTTCACTTTAGTTTTGAGAATTTAGACTAAAGCATGTGATCAAGATCGTTTCTTTTTACCTGATTAGTGTAGCAAGATATTGTATCACTTACTTAAAGTGGGATATGGTCACTTGCTTGAATAAATCAGTGGAGACACCTTTATATTCTCCCTCTCCTCAGTTTTGATATTGACTGTCACCCCAAAATCTAATAAAGTATGTTTAGCAGAGTCCATAGTGCCAAATCCTGGCCTGCAGGTTGAGACAAGTTTTGACCTGCATCAATGGAAGCGTGTCTCCACATTGATTAGATCATAGCTACATAGGTGTACAGGAATATGTACTAGGAACTGGGCATTGGTAATAATAACTCACATTTATAATATCCTCCAAAGTTTTCCTTAGCTCAGAGAGAATAATTAACATATTGGTTTCAGGATGATGAAATGTCTTACTACTGTAGCTCCCAGGGACCATTTAGGTTTAGGAAGTGTGGTTCTCTGTTTCTATGAAGAAAGTCCTCATGGTGATGAAATTTTAGGTCCTTAAAGTATTGTAGAAAGGTTTACTGAATGATTTTCTCACAGAAATAACGTGTAACATCTGCTTTTTTACAGTTCACAGAAGAGGAAACTGAGGCTCAGTAAGATGAAATGACTTACCTGTGTTGAAAGAGCTGGTAAGTATCAGTTATTGTGACTCCAAATACTTTCCCTGGTTACATCTCTGTTGCTACATAAGATCCAGTGGGCTTCTAATGAGTTGGTGGAAAGGATACCCACTTCCTATGAAATCAGGAATCTTTGAAGAACCTGAGTACAAATAAGTGGTAAATTAACACATCAATAATGAAAGGGTGGACCACATAATTATTCTTTAATTTTCTAAACTTGACTTAACTTTTGAAAACCTAAATAATAAAATTCCAGAATTTTAAATGGGCTAATAAAGGGGGAAATCTCTGAAAATGATTTCTGCCTCAAATTCAGTTGTAGCCTGAATGAAATGGAAAAGCAAAACCTATGGAAGGAAAGGAAGGGGTGAAAGAAGAAGAATAGGTGGGATTAAAACTTTCCCCGTGTTTTACACATGCCTAGATTCTAGGACCATTCCCCAGATAGGGCCAATTTGTCCTTTGTTACCTTACAAACTTCATTCTTCCATGAAACTATTGGACATGGGGGGAGAAATCATTCATCTTGAAAGAGCCTTTCAAAATTGAAATCAGTCCTTTCAAAAGATATATTTCATCCTATAGATATGCTTATCTTTAAAGATGTTAATAAATGGGTATGTGCTTATAAAATTCAACCATGGACTGTGTGTTCATGACTGCAAAAGGAAAGGACCTGGTATAAGGAGGAAACTCAAGATGGTCCAGTCAACGCCATGTGGCTAAACCATAAAGTGCTATAACGATGATTAATAAAATGTCCAATTAGCATAAAAACCTGACAGGCAGTTAATGGAATGAGAAAATGCGCCAAAGACAATATCTTTTCGGTTAATATATTTTTATCTTCATTTTTGTACTGAGCTTGGATTTCCTTGCTCAGGTTATTGTAGAAACAACATGAAATATGGGGCTTTAGAAAGTCATCGTTCACCCAAGGGATCTAAATGCTGCAGTTGTCCCGGAGGCCCCTAATATACTCATTGACACGAGTACCTCTATTTTCTCCGTGAGAGTATGTTAAAAGTTGGCCAATCCTACAAGAGATCCAAGTTTTAAATGATTCTCTCTATATATACATATATGTGTATATGTCTCAATATATGTCTGCATGTGTGTCTGTATTATATATAAAATGTATGCATGCATATCTATATACATATTTATGCATACACATATGCCTATGCATATATATTTACACATTGTAACATATACATGTATGCACATGTAGACATAAACAGAGATTTGCATATACATGTATGTGGTTGTACAAATGTAACATATGTATTATGTGCATGACATGCATTGCAAACACATCTGCATGGTTTTGTGCAGTGCATATTTATATATTTATACGTGTATGTGCATGTGCATTTACATTTATACACATGTAGACCTATATTCACATACATATGCATATGCATGTCTATATAGAAATACTCATACATATATATATATATATATATGTATATATATATATATATATACACATTATGTATTACATGTATATACATAGACAGGGGCAGCTAGATGGCGCAGTGAATAGAGCACTGGCCCTGAAGTTGGGAGGACCTGAGTTCAAATCTGACCTCAGACACTCACTAGCTGTGTGACCCTGGGCAAGTCACTTAACCCCAATTGCCTTAAACATCTGGGGCCATCTCCAGTAGTCCTGATAATATATCTTGCTACTGGACCCAGATGGCTCTGGAGGAGAGAGTGAGGCTGGTGACTTTGCACAGACCTGCCTTACTTAAATCCAATTTGTTATGAGTCCTGACATCTGTCATGGTCCTCTCTGAGAATAAAAGACAAACAACAGTGATACACATAAACATACTTATGTTTATATTAGTGTATGTGCACATACATGTGTATGCACCTGTAGACACACACAAATACATAAAGACAGGAATTTGTGTAGGAGACCAGATTATCTTGGAGAGGGGAGGTTGAAGAAAACATACTTCAGACATAGACAGCCATTGTTGGTTAATTTAAAAGCAGGCCTTAAAAAATTATTTTGTATTCAGGAACTGATAGACATTAATGGGCACTATGTAGCCCTTGCTCTTTGTCTCCAAAGGCTTTGAATAGAGGCGTTACTCCTGATGAGCCAGAAGAAGGTTCAAATATTCAAAGACAGATTAAATGCATCTTCTAATTAGCTGACTGGCTGGGACTCTAGTGGTGCAGATTCTTCTAGATTATGATTTCTTAACATTTGTTGCATTCTGGATGGACCCTTTTGGCCATCATCTGGGAAGCCTGTGGACCCCTGCTTATAAAAATGTTGTTAAAGCTATGAAATAAAATACATGGGATTATCAAAGAAACCACTTAAATGCAGCTTTCAAGCTTTTTTTAAATTTCAAAGGCCACAGGGTTAGAAGCCCTATTCTAGAAAAATAGTGACCCAACAAAGACTTAGAACTGGTGAATTCCTTTCATTATAAAATGATGATTTTCACTGGTCTGATATCTGGGTGTTTGAATGCAAGAGCTAACACTTAAACCTTTTGTCTGTAAGCAAAAAGGGAGATGGTAGTCTCCCCTTCCTCTTATAGACTTGGGGGAGATGGGGATTCCAGGTGAAATCCAGAAGCTGATAGTAGAGAGAAGTCTGCAACCACATGCCTATCAGAGCAGTGGCTACCAGAATCCACAAGCTCAGTAGAGAAATGCATAGCCAAATCTATGTGCCCATTGGAACAATACTAAGCTACAAACATGTGATAGCAAGCCAAAACCACTCACCAGCCAACACAGGACAAGCAGAACACCACTTGCCAAGTAAGACTGGTGGGAAGGAAACTCAGCAGCATAATATCATCAGAACATATGGGTCACCAAGCACTAGTTACCTATATATTTGAGTGCCCTTATCCATGCACCCCTCCAGAGGTATGGCCTGGTCACAGATGTGAAGAGGGAAGGGAATACATATCTATAGAATATTTGCTCTGTTTCAGGGACTGTGCTAAGCATTCTACTAATATTATCTTATTTGATCTTTATAGCAATCCTCTAATGTAGAAGCTGTTGTTATCTCCATTTCCAGTTGAGGAAACTGAGGGAGATAGAGGTTAAAAAATGTACCTAGGGTTATACAGCTAATAAGTGACTGAGACTGGATTTGAACTCCAGTCTTCCCGACTCCAGGACTAGTGCTTTTGTTTGGTCATGATTTTTAGGAAATCTAATGATTTTTTAAAATTATTTTTATTATTAACTTGAAAAAAATCAACACATTTTAATATTTCTATATACAAAGAGCAGAAAAAAGAGGATTATATATAAAATCATAAAATCTGTATTATGTATAGAATTGAGTAGTTTAGTTGAAAGTAGGTATCTGGATAGATGGACCTAAAAGTAGTACATTATGATGGGATCCAGACCTAGAAAGGGTCTTACAGGTCATTTGGTCCAATCCCTTCAAATTATTTTATTTTATTAACTTAAATTTTAATATATTTTAAATATAAATTGTGTGTGTGTGTGTATGCGCCTGTATGTGCCTGTGGGCATGTGTTCCTGTGCATGAGCACACCCAATCTTCCTTTATCTGGTTCAGATAAGAGTGAGATTCAGATAAGCCTGTATTCCCACACCCACCTTTATATTTGTATACTCTTTTTTGGGTGCAGCGCATTTTTGATAAATATATTTTCTCCTCTTCTTCCTCATTTTTGCCATTGTATGTATTTTTCTACAACATTTTCTTTATTTTCTTAAAACAAAATAGCACAAAACTGCATCTAGGTTCTGTGTCAGTCTCTTTGACTCTTGAAAACATAGCAATTTTAAGAGAACAACGGTCTTTTCTCCCCCATTAAGCTGTAAGCATTTCATCATCTTTTAGCCAGTTCGAATTATTTAATTTTTAAAAATCTTTCTCATATCTTGGATTTACACTTCAAAAATTCTACCCAGCTCTTTTCTTTCTTAACAGAAATGCTTTGAAAAGCTTTGGTTAAAGGTGCCTTCTTTATCTTATGGTAATAATACTAAGTTTTGCCAGATACTATCCTTGGTTGTAAACCTTTTTCTCCTTCTTTTTGGTATTTGGTATTTCAAGATTTCTTATCTATTATGGTAATTGTTACAAAATCTTTGTGATTTTGACTGTGGTTCCTTGGTACTTATTTCTTCCTGGTTGCTTTCAGTACTTTTTGATTTGATTTGGAAGTTATATATCATTGCTGGTTGTATAATTTGGGTTTTTTAGAAAGAGGTAATCACTGGAATGTTTTTCTATTTTCAGTTTATACTCTAGATCTAATAGTTCTGGACAGATTTCTTTTAATGGTTTCCTGAAATATTATATACAGTGCTTTTGTTTGGTCATGGGTTTCAGGAAATCCCATGATTTATATATATCATGGTCTTGAAAAACACCAATAGACTTGAATGTTTCCATTTTTGAGAATAGCATTAAAAAGTTTTATTTGAAACTGTAAATCAATTATGTATAGATTGTTTTTTAAGTATATATCAAATTCAATATGGCAGTAACAATACTGCTCTGCTTGTCTGTGTTCCCTTCTGAACCTCCAGAAACAAATTTCTACATTAATCATGTTCCCCAAAAAAGAAAGAAAAAAAATATGTTTCATTCTGCATTCCTAGTATACCAGTTCACTATCTGGATGTGAATAGTATTTTTCATCATGCATTCTTTAAAACCGTGGTGGGTCATTGTGTCGATCAGAGTTTACTAAATCTTTCACAGTTGATTAGCCTTACAATATTGCTATTACTGTGTAAATTGTTTTCCTGGTTCTGCCACTATTCTTGGTACTTTAGTTTAGTGCAAAGGCACCACTTGCCATATATGCATGGAGATGTAAAGCCAACAGTGTCTCTTAGAATTCCAGACATGAAATCTTTCTTTGGTGGACACCAACCAGAGGTGGTGTAAATCCTTGACATGCCAAGTAAGTAAGCAAGTAAGGTTTATCATAGAAAACCATGGCTTCTATAGATTACCCAACTTAACCACCAGATAAATCTTGGTTTGCCCTGGAGAGCTGATTTGTTTCTGCAGTAAAATATGTACGTTTCTAAAAAGGCAGATAAAATAATGTCCTTTATTGTATATTCATACCCCCATGGAGATAGCTAGATATCTTATCTACCTGTACTATTGGCTCTGACACAGGGAGAAAGTCTTGTAAGCTCAGCTGGACTGCTGGGGAGGATCAGAGACTTTGAGCTAGAATAGATGGAAAGAATCTGTGCCTTTTTTGTTGTTCCTTCCTTGAAGGTCTTTTCAGCATAAGTTCACTTTCTTGGTTTTATGGAGTACTTGATGGACAACTAGTGTGCAAGCTTAGTGTTCAGAAAGTAGATGCTGAGCAGGGAACCGCCACATGAGCTTACCCTGCTGCCAGGTTTTTCCATGTTTATGATTCATTCAATTCTTGGCTTTTCCAGTGAGCATCATAGAAGAAACCAGTTATCTGTGATTTGTGTGGGCAGTGCTAACCTCTCCTCCAAGAACATAAAGAAGAACTTGCAACTCCCTCCCTTTTCCCTTTGTGGGTACCAAGGAGCTCTCTGAGAATTTCTGTTCTGCCACAGCACCCAGCTTCTCAGTGGTATCATGTCCTCTTACCGCTCTCAAGGACTCTTCAAACCCTCCTGAAGTCTGTGTCTTTAGAAGGAGACAGATAGGCCTTTAGAAATGAAACCTAGTAATTTTTTAGAATAGTAGAAATAATTTTTATTTAAATAAGAAGTTAAAAATCAGGGCCTGTTTCTCCGTGATGGGGCATGGCATGGCCTCTCAATGACTAGGACAAAGGTTTTCAGTTTCTGATGCTCAAACTTTATGGTCACTATATAAAAATAACTCTGAGAGCCATTCAAAAATGCTTTGAGCAGGAGTTCTAACATTCCCAATGATCCTACAAATCCCATTCTTGGATGCTTTTTAAGTTGTTTGGTTCTGAATCAGCAGTCTAAAAGTGTGTTTAAACACTGCAGGTAACCATTTCCCATGGAACAAATAGGAAGGAAATCAGGTTACGGTGAGGGCACCCAGCAGGACTTTTCTACTGTCTACTCAGTGTCAATGTAAACTGATTTCTTTAAGAAAGACACTCTGGGAAAAGAGAACAGATTGCAGGAAACATGTTCTGCATACAAGAAAGAGCAAAGAGATAAAATACAGGATACTCTGAGATAATTATGCAAAGACAGAAAAAAAACCTGGAGAAAGAGGATAGCAGCCGAATAACAATATTACAGCAGGTGGGACTTGCCCAGCTAGGTTTGCTTGCAGCAGCACAAAACAGATAATACATGAGCATTCTGGCTCACTTTCTTTCTTTCGTGCAAAATAATTGCTAGCTCATAAGTTCCTGATGGTTTCTTTATCATGGTTCATGTTACGCAAATTGCTATTTGCTAAGCATCAGGTTTGAGCTAAATAAAAAATGCAACATATACCAACTCCTGAGCAATATACGCATCAAGAATCAGCCTAACAAAACATCAAATTCAATGCATGTGGCTGGAAGAAATAAGAAAGAGCTCAGGAAATTGAGATATATTTGTGGTTACACCCTTAATTAGCTACATGCTACTTAAACATAGCAGTATACAGGAAGGAACAATATCTCATAAGGTAAAAATCTCCTAGTATGGTGTAGAGCACCGAATGGCAACTAGCTAATTCATTGAATAGGATGGTACAATTATAGTAGTTGGGGCACACTTTTACCTTTGAAATTCAGCAGATGAAAATGATCTGGCACTGACAAAGGTGACAGCTCTAGCAGTTTGCATGGGCTACACTAATAAATACTTCTTGCACAGTTTCATCCAGCCCACTGTATTGAGCAGATCCCTATAGGCATTTTCCTTGGGAGGAGACAGGCAAGAGACAGACACAGCCGATGATGCTGGTCATGCTCAGGGAAATCCTTCTTCCCTATATATCCCCAACGGGACACCAATTTGATTCCTTTTCAGAAGTTCCATTTGCTCCTCATGGCTCCCAAAGCCTCCCTCATTTGATCTCTGTTTTACATCCTTTACAGTTAAAGGATCATTAATGCATTCTCAGCTCTTCACTTGGCTCTTGTTTTTCAAGCCAGTTCAGCTACTGTGATCATATCTGTGAATAGGCAAGAAGAACAGGAAAACTTCTTTTAGAAGATAAGGGCAAATGTCTTTCTGCTGGAGACAGTGTGGCTTAATGCATAGGGTCCTGGACTTGGATTCATGAAGACCTGGGTTTTCCTCCTACTTTTAGTGCTTACTACTTAGGGGATTATGGGAAAACCATTTAACTCCCATGAGCCCCAGTTTCCTCTTCTGTAAAATGGGGGTTAACTATTTGGTACTAGCTAAGTGACCCTGGGCAAGTCACTTAACCCCAGTTGCCTTAAACATCTGGAGCCATCTCCAGTAGTCCTGATAAAAGTTGATTAGTAGAACAGATTTGGTAAATAAGACCCAGCCCAGAAGCAATCAAATGTGGTAGGATAGTGTTTGATAAACAGAAGTACACCATTTACTTGGGTAAGAGTTTCCTATTCAGCAAAACAATTCTGGAAAAACTGGAAAACAGTGACAGTAACTTCCAGGGCTTCTTCCCTGTTTTGGTGTTATGGACCCCTCTGGCAGCCATTTCTTTTTTCTTTTAATTTTAATTTTATTTTTTATTATTATAAAAGTATTTTATTATTTTCCAGTTCCATGTAGAGATAGTTTTCAACATTTGTTTTTATAAGATTTCCAGTTTCAAATTGTTCTCCCTCTCTTCCCCCCTTCCCAAGACAGCAAGTAATCTGATATAAGTTATATATGTACAATAACATTCAACATATTTCTGCATTAGTCATATTATAAGAGAGGAATCAGAGCAAAAAGGAAAAACCTCAAAAAAGAAAAACAACAGCATCAAAAACAAAAGAAATAGTATGGTTCAATCTGCACCCATATTCCACAGTTCTTTTTTTTTTCCTTTCTGGATTTGGAGAGCATTTTCCATCATGAACTATTAGAACTCTCTTGTACCATTGTATTGCTGAGAAGAATCAAGTCTATCACAGTTAATCAACACACAATGTTGTTGAAACTGTGTACAATGTTATTCTGGTTCTGCTCATCTCACTCGTCATCAAGTCCTTCCAGGTGTCTCTGAAATCTGCCTGCTCATCATTACTTACAGCACAATAAAATTCCATTACATTCATATACCACAACTTGTTCAGCCATTCCCCAATTAATGGGCAGCCCCTCAACTTCCAATTCCTTGCCACCACAAAGAGAGCAGCTATAAATATTTTTGTACATGTGGGTCCCTTTCCCCTTTCTATGATTTCTTTGGGGAAAAGACCCAATAGTGGTATTGCTGGGTCAAAGAGTATGCACAGCTTTATCGCCCTTTGGGCATAATTCCAAGTTGCTCTCCAGAATGGTTGGATCAGTTCACAGCTCCACCAACAATGTATTAGTGTTCCAAGTTTTCCACAGTTTCTCCAACATTTATTATTTTCCTTTTTTGTCATATTAGTCAATCTGATAGGTGTCAGGTGGTACCTCAGAGTTGTTTTAATTTGCATTTCTCTAATTAATAGTGATTTAGAGCATTTTTTCATATGTCAATAAATAGCTTTGATTTCTTCATCAGAAAACTGCCTGTTCATATCCTTTGACCATTTCTCAATTGGGGAATGACTTGGATTCTTATAAATTTTATTTAGTTCCCTATATATTTTAGAAATGAGGCCTTTATCAGAAGTACTGGCTATAAAAATTGTTTCCCAGCTTTCTGCCTGCCTTCTAATTTTGGATGCATTGCTTCTGTTTGTACAAAACCTTTTTAATTTAATGTAATCAAAATCATCCATTTTGCATTTCATAATATCCTCTTTCTTTTGTTTGGCCATAAATTGTTCTCCTTTCCAAAGATCTGAAAGGTAAACTATTCCTTCCTCTCCTAATTTAGCTATGGTATCACCTTTCATGTCTAAGTCATGTACCCATTTTGACCTTATTTTAGTATAATGTGTAAGATGTTGGTTGCTAAAGTTGTTAATTGTTTCAAGTAATTTTTGAGTTGATTCTCTAGGATTCTCTAAGTATGCCATCATATCATCTGCAGGGAATGATAGTTTTGTTTCCTCCTTGCCTATTCTAATTCCTTTACTTCATTTTTCTTCTCTGATTGCTAAAGCTAACATTTCTAGTACAATATTAAATAATAGAGGTGATAATGGGCATCCCTGTTTCACCCCTGATCTTATTGGGAAGGCCTCTGAGTTATCTCCATTACATATTATGCTTGCTGATGGTTTTAGGTAGATACTGCTTATTATTTTAAGGAAAGCTCCACCTATTCCTAAACTCTAGTGTTTTTATTAGGAATGGATGCTGTATTTTGCCAAAAGCTTTCTCTTTTGGCAGCCATTTCTGGTGAAGCCTGTGGACTCCATCTCAGAATCATGTTTTTATTTTTATTTTATTATTTTTTGCGGGGCAATGAGGGTTAAGTGACTTGCCCAGGGTCACACAGCTAGTAAGTGTCAAGTGTCTGAGGCTGGATTTGAACTCAGTTCCGCCTGACTCCAGGGTCTGTGCTTTATCCACTAGAATTATATTTTTAAACATACAAAATGAAATTTACATGATTAGAAAATACTGAAATGAATTTATATAAAGTAAGTTTATATAAAGGTCATGTTTTTGAGGTTAAGAACCCCTGATTAGATGAGCACTCCTTCCATATACCACAATCAGCTGCAAATGTATATATGGCCTACATCCACATGGATATAAACATTCATACTATACACAGATTAAAGGAGAAGGGCAGGCAGGCAGGAGGAAGCATTAATTATGCATTTACTTTGTGTGCCAGGCACTGTACTGAGTGCTGGGCAAAGAAAAGACAAAGGTATTCCTTGCCCTCAAGGAGCTTATGTCCAGACGGAACATGAAGGCAGTAAAAAGAAGCTGAAAGGGGTGGGATGGACAAGGTATCCGCAAGAGAGTAAGATGGCAGAGTCTGGAGAATCAGCCAGAGGCCAGCCAGGAGGGGATCATCTTTAAAATGGGGCCCTGGAAGGAATTCACCAATGGGAGCAGAAGGCTGTGTTCCAGGATGAGAAAGCCCCAGGCCATGAGGGAAGCCCTGGGGTAGGAAGGCAGCTGATGCCCCATAGCAAAGTCCAGAGAGCTAGAAGCACAGCTGATGGCCAAAGGAAATCCTCTTTATGACTATGGACAAGGGAAGAGGAATCCTTAAATAAAGAAGGGATGGAGGGGATCACGGTAGATGAAATAGATGTTTTCAGTTACATAAAACGGAAAAGGGTTTTGAAAGGAAAATAAATGCAGTTAGAATTAGAAGGAAAACTTTTAAAGAGGAATAACTTTTACAACAAATATCTGTGATAGAAGTTTGATATCCAAGGTGTGTAGAGCTGATATAAATATATCAAAACAAATAACATTTTCAAATAGATCATAGATCAAAGGAAGGTAGTTTTCAAATGAATACATGTAAACATCATCAAGTAAAAACCTGTTCCAAAGGAGGCATGTATTAAGCACCTACTATATGCCATATAGTAAGCAGTTGTCCTAAGCATTAGGAATGACAATATAAAAGCAAAGAAAGCTTTTGCCTTTAAGGAGTAAATGGGGCCCTCTCTAATAGGAGAAGACATCATATATAAGAGTAGTGGTCAAGGAAGAATATGTTGGTTTGCAAAGAAACTGGGATTGTTGAGTGGATCCATATGGGAATAAATTGACATACCCAATAGATTAACAGTTAGGGATCCAGAACTGGATAGGGTGACAGAGGACAGAGGATAGAAGCACAGCAGCAAAGAGATGAGCATGGAATTAAGTGAGCTATGCCTATATGTAGTGGGAGACAGTCTACTAACCACAAAATATGACAGGGCAGGAGTTTCAGGGATGAAAAGGTTAATTTCTTCAAAGGCAAATTTTCATGTTGGTTGTTAAGGCTGCTGCTGAGAAAATGGCCAGAAAGTGAATCAGTGATAAGAGAAATGCAGTTTTAAACAACTATGAGCTTCTGCTCCATACTCAACAGATTGGCAAAGATGACAAAAGTTGAAAATGGAAATTTTTGGAGGGGTTGTGGAATGACAGGCACACTGATGTACTTTTCTAAAAAATATATTGTTTTCTTCTGTTTCTTACATCCATCACAGTTATCTCTAAATATTCTTTGCCCTCCCTGTCTCAGAGAGCCATCCCATATAACTAATAGCATTGTACTCATGATTGATGAGTATTTGTATGCAGGTTTATGAGAGAAATGGATATTTTGTAATTATTCTATTGGCTGATCTTTGGAAGCTTACTAGTGGGAGTTTGTAAGCTGCAGTATTTTTTAAGTCATAATTTTATTTAGATTTTAATTTTTCTCCCCAATTACATATAAAAACTATTTTAACATCCATTTTTAAAACTTTGTGTTCCAAATTCTCTTCCTGCCTCCCTCCCCACCCCCCCTTAAGAACTCAAGCAATTCAATATAAGATATATGTTTAGTCATCCAAAACATTTCCACATTAGCCAGGCTGTGGAAGAAAACAGACAAAAACAAAACCAGATAAAGGAACTAACAAAAAAATTATGCTTCAATCTGTATTCAGGTGCCATCAGTTTTTTTCTCTGTAGATGGACTGCATTTTCTTAAGTCCTTCAAAGTTGTCTTGGATCATTGTATTGCTGAAAGTAACTAAGTCATTCATGGCAGATCATCTTACAATATTGCTATCATTTTGTATACAGTACATTTCACTTTGCATCAGCTCATGTAAGTCTTTCCAGGATTTTCTGATAGCATCCTGTAAGCTATAGTATTAATAGTAGCCATCCACAGAAACCCAGAGCAATAACTACATAAGGGGGTGTTACACACAGGTATATACAACTGTGTGTTTAAACTATATATGTGATATTTCTGTGTGCATATCAAAGGCAAAAGTAAATAGACACCTGATCTCAAAGATTTTACATTTTAATGAAGGAAAAAAATATGTGAGCCTATAGTGAGTATATCTCTTAGCATAGTGTTTGGTACATAGTAGGTGCTTAAATGTTTATTGATTGACATATACATATATACATACATATATGTACACACATTGTATGTGTATAAACACAAAAACATATTGTTTACCTCATTAGAATGTAAATTCCTTGATGCTAAGGAGTTTTGTCTTTGTATTCTGGGCACTTTGCACACTGTTTGGCTCATGATAGGTGTTTAAAATGCTTAATGACTGATTACCCAAAGCTACACAGGTAGTAATGACAGAGTTTGTGTTCAAAATTAAGTTTTCTGACTAATTCTAATCCTCTGTAAAATGTGACTCAATAAATATTTGCAAAGTAAAAAAATGACTGTCTTATAAGAGATCTATTTTCACCCCTTTTCCCCTTTTCTAAGCAGAGGGAAGGCAGAAAATAGAGCATATTTTTCTCTCTGGACTTATTAATGCTATTGAGAGTTTGAGATTCCCACGTATTTCCAATGGAAAACTTACAAATTCACTGTAATAGGCAGAACCAATACTATGTTTATACATTTTATACCATATAAAGCATATCAGAAAATGCTTTCAATTTGGGTGAGAGGGTGCCAAAGGAACTTGAATATTTTAATGTACAGTGTTTTTCACTGTTTTAAAAAATAGTCAATTCATAACAACTTAAGTCAGTCATTTGCCCAATCCTCCCATTATGTGTATGACTTCTTGAGTGCATGGAAACTACATTGACCCCTAAGCTAACTTTCACTCCATCCTAATTCATCTTCCACACAGTTGCCAAAGTTATTTTCTTAAAGTATAATCCAGATCATATAATCCCTTACTCAGTAAATTCTAGTGACTTCTTATTACCTTCAACATAAGATATACATTCCATCGTTTGGTATTTAAAATTCTTAATAACTTGGCCCCATCCTATTTTTCCAGCTTATTGAATATTACTCCTATTCACACACTCTACAGTCTGGTTCAGACACACTGGCATTAGTGTTTGTTGCTCATGATCACTGCTCCATTTCCCATCTCTTTGTCTTTGCACTGGATGGATGTCCCCTACACTTAAACTGCATTCCATCCTCATCTTGGTCTCTTAGAATCCATGATTTCCTTCAAGATTCATTTCAAGCATCTCATTCTACATGAGGCTTTCTTGATTTCTCCAGCCACTAGTATTTTCCCACTGCCCCTAATTACCTTATATTTATTTTGAATCTATTATTATTTGTAATGAAGAGGGATGGAGCCAGGTTGGGAAAAATGACATCCTTGTCCTCCTTTTAGTTGCTAGTCCAACATCCTAATTTTATTTTCAATTTTTTACTAAAAATGGACTTTAAAACTGTCAATAAGCACAAACATTTCAATATAAAAAGAACACAAAAACATCGTACATGAAACTGAATTCTTGGGGTTTTTAAATTGCATGTTAAATATAGGTAGTAACACAATTTCTCCTGTGTGTCCCTTGTGAAGATTTAATTTTATGTATTTTTAATGTTTTATTGATTCTCCTTTTTTATCTCTTTCATGATTTCATAAAAATGAATTTCATAAACTTCTCAACCTCCATAGAAGCTCTCTTTTGTAACAAACAATTATTGAGAAATCAAAACATTGACCATATATGGAAATATATCTTATTCTGTAAATTTCATCCCTTATCTTTCTGCCGAGAGGAGTCATGTTTCTGCATCAGTCTTTTCAAGTCATGATTGGTTACTCTGTTGATCCAGTTTCTGAAATTTTTCAGAGTATTTTTTCTCCTTTACATTATTGTAGTCATGTTATAAATTGTTGTCTTGCTTTAGCCTAAGTTCCTACAAGTCTTCTTTAGTTTCCCTGAATTCTCATATTCAAAATTTCTTATGGTACAGTAATATTCAGTTCATTATATTCACATATCATATTTTTCAGCAATTCTCTAATTGATAGTCACTTTGTTTCAAGTTGTTGATACCACAAAAAGTGCTGCTATAAATATTTTTATGCATTAGAGTATTTTCCTACTGTCCTTGATCTCTTTGGGGCCATATGCCTAGTAGTCAGTTGCTAAGTCCAAGGGTGTGCACCATTAAATGACTTTTTGGGCATTGTTCTAAATTGCTCCCCCAAACTGTCAAACCAGATCATGGCTGCATCTTTCACAGTCCCTCTAAGAACTGTCATCTTTGTTAATTTACTAGGTATAAAATAGAACCTCAGAATTGTTTTCATTTACATTTCTCTTATTAGTGAATCAACTAACATTTATTAAATACCTACAATGTGCCAGGTGTTTTGGAGCATGCATTCATATACTTGGGTTTTTTTGTTTGTTTGTTTGTTTTTAGTGAGGCAGTTGGGGTTAAGTGACTTGCCCAGGGTCACACAGCTAGTAAGTGTTAAGTGTCTGAGGCCGGATTTGAACTCAGGTACTCCTGACTCCAGGGCCAGTGTTCTATCCACTGTGCCATCTAGCTGCCCCCCATATACTTGTTAATAACATAAATCTCTTCAGTCATAAACATTGACCACTCATTTATTAAAGAGTGGCTTACTCATACATATTTGTATCAATTCCCCATATAGCTTGGATTTTAGGCCTTTATCAGAGATATTTGTGGTAAAGATTTTCTCCAGTTAAATGGTTCTCTCTAATTTCTAACTGCATCAATTTTGCTTCTACAAAAGCTTTTTAATTTTATGTAATCAAATTACATGTAAACTTACATTTTATGTAATTCAAATTATATTCCATACTTACTGGTGGATCACCTACCTCTAGTCTCTCCCCATTCCAATCAAAGCCATCAAAATGATTTTCCTAAAGTGTATTTCAACCCCCTTCTGCCCACTCCCCATGCACTTTTCTTTCTTTTTAAAACTATTTATTTATTTATTTTGCAGGGCAGTGAGGGTTAAGTGACTTGCCCAGGGTCACACAGCTAGTGAGTGTCAAGTATCTGATGCCAGATTTTAACTCAGCTCCTCCTGAATCCAGGGCCGGTGCTTTATCTACCATGCCACCTAGCTGCCCCCTCCCCATGTACTTTCAATAAACTCCAGGAGCTCCCAATCGCCTCTAGGATCAAATATAATAATCTCTGTGTGGCATTCAAAGTCCTTCATAATCTAGCCCCTTGCTACCTTTCTAGCCTCCGTATACCTTACTTCCAGCCATATACCATTTGATCCAGTGACTGCCCTCCTGGCTGTTTCATGAACAGGATGCTCCATCTGTTGACTGCAGGCATTTTCTCTGGCTCTTCACCTCTACCTGTTGACTTCCCTAGCTTCCTTTAAGTTTCAACTAAGGTTCTATTTTCTAATAAGAAGACTTTACTAACCCCTATTAATTCTAATGCCTTCCCTCTCTTAATTATCTCATATTTATCTTATATATAGCTTCTTTATGCATATTTGTTTGCTTCTTGTCTCCTCATCCATCAGATTGTGAGGTCCTCGAGGACAGGTACTATCTTTTCCCTCTCTTCATATCCCCTTTGCTTAGCATAGTGTCTTACAAATAGTAGGGGCTCAATAAATTGTGATTGATTGAATTATGGAGGAGAAAAGTGCTAAGACAATTTTAAGAGGTTCTATTTTGGGGTTTTCTTCAGCTCTAAAGATTAGGGAGCCTTCATTTACCTATGCAACATAGGAATACTGAGGACTCTTGATTGTTAAGTGTGGCACTTAATTTGAGTGTTAGAGCTTCTAATATGAGAGAAGCAGGGGAAAGCGAGATCTATAGTGATAAATGTCAGCAATGGACATTAGGGTCCAAATTATCTGCATCTGTGAAGACAAATGATAGGAAACTCAAATATTTCAAGTCCATTAGAAATCTTTGATAGAGGGGTCAAGGAGCTAGTGTGGATCGTTCCAGTTTGAGGGCCAACCTAGGATGTATACCAGTTGGGTTCCATTGGAATGGATCTTAAGAGGGATTCTTCATTGAGATGGAGTTTTGCCCATACCAAGGGACATTGTATTTCAGGTTTGCTAGCCATCAAAATTTAGTGAAGAACCTAATAGTGAAGGTAAGAATCTGAAATGAAATTATCTGCCATTTGGGGTAACTTTTATTTATAAATGATTTGCAGTGATTTCAGAAATTTCCAACTTTGCCAATTTTTAGTGATCAAATTTTTAATGGAAATTAATGGAACTTCCTGAATTGGAAGCAGGATGTCCAACTCTCCCACATAATCCAAATAGAAACTACAGTAAGTGATATCTTCCGTGCCAGAATTGCACAAGAGGTCAGCCAGCGGCCTACAAGCAATAAAACCCAGAACTGTGTTGTTCTAACCAATCTTGTCTGTAAAGGACTATGAGCACAAAATGTTGAATGTACTATCAGTCTCAGTTGATGTATTCTGAACTGCTTCCTTTTTTCTTCCCTTTCTTAGTTTATATAGTTACTTACTTAGGCTACAAGCCATGGCTCAGTGGGAAGGGGAAGTGAAGAGATATTAATAAGATGAAAATTATATAAAAACAAATTATATCAAGAAAATTTTGAATGCTCATGTTTCATAGTCAATTAGAACTATATTCTTTGAAACTTAAATGATATGGAATATCTTCATTGTCTTTCAGTTAAGCTTCAGTGAGCTATAGTAGACACACAGTTGGGTCACTGCAGACCTTTGTTGCTTGGTAGAACCTGCTGGAGTATGTGCACTACTGCAGAGGAAAAGAATATTTCAGCAGCTGAGGAAGACCTCTTATTCCTTATTTGGAAACTCATCACATTAATCTATTTGATTGAAGAATGCATGAACCCATTGCTAATCTCCTTTGAGGATATTGTAAATGTTTAAGAGGAAATTTTTCTCAATGAACATGGCTATATTTTACATGAGTCAAGCACTTCCAAATTGCTGGCATATGGCATAGTTTCCTTTTTGTTTTAAGGAGTTAGAGAATAATATCTGATATGTACCTACTGCTTTAAAGTTTTCAAAGCTTTTCCTCATTTGAAGCTCACTGATCAGGCCTATGTGAGGGAGATCTTAGACCCATTGTACAGATGAGGAAGTCAAGGCTGCAGGGTAAAGTTCCTTGGTTGTGGTAGTATAGTTAGAAAGGGAACTTCTTGTCATAAAGAGCCAGTGACCAAGGCAGTGGGCACTAGGCAAGTCCTGGCCCTGGCATTTAACTCTGAAAGGCTTTTTTAAGTCATTTAACTTTCAGATTCCTTCAAGTCCCTTCTTAGACCATGTGATGGCAGCATAGAGGCAGCCTTGTCTGGAGGGAAAGGTAAGTAAGTATTCATGAAAGAAATAATGAAGCTCCTGTGTTATAGAGTATGGTACCAGATAAAGGGATGCAGTAGATAAGGCAGTTGAAGTGTGAGTAAAGGAAAGAGTTGGATAGGCTAGCCCCCAAGTCTAGGGAACAGCATAAGATATGGAGGTGAGAAAAAGTAGAGTCTCTCTGTCTGTCAGTCTTTGTTTCTCTTTCTCTTTCTCTCCTTCCTTTCTCTTCTCCTTTCTCTTCTCCTTTCCTTTCCTTTCCTTTCCTTTCCTTTCCTTTCCTTTCCTTTCCTTTCCTTTCCTTTCCTTTCCTTTCCTTTCCTTTCCTTTCCTTTCCTTTCCTTTCCTTTCCTTTCCTTTCCTTTCCTTTCCTTTCCTTTCCTTTCCTTTCCTTTCCTTTCCTTTCCTTTCCTTTCCTTTCCTTTCCTTTCCTTTCCTTTCCTTTCCTTTCCTTTCCTTTCCTTTCCTTTCCTTTCCTTTCCTTTCCTTTCCTTTCCTTTCCTTTCCTTTCCTTTCCTTTCCTTTCCTTTCCTTTCCTTTCCTTTCCTTTCCTTCCTCCCTCCCTCCCTCCCTCCCTCCCTCCCTCCCTCCCTTCCTTCCTTCCTTCCTTCCTTCCTTCCTTCCTTCCTTCCTTCCTTCCTTCCTTCCTTCCTTCCTTCCTTCCTTCCAAACAGGTCCTTAGTGAAATTACCTTCTCATGCCCAAGCCACCTGGTTGAGTATAGGATGGGCAGCTCAGCAACAAACCTTGCAAGTTATGTCCTTACTTTTGCCACTAACTTGCTGGGAGAGCTAAGCAAATCTTTTCCAGTACCCTCTGTGCATCCAGTTTCTTAGCTCCAGAAGGAGGCCTAATGTAGTTTTCTACCTATGGCTTCATAAATATTTAAGAAGGATTAACAAGTTGGTGAGTCAGATGCACGTCATTAGGGTATCATTTAGCACAACAGCTCACTCTTGGTTTATTCTATCCTGCTACCTTAGTGGCCCAAAGTGCCCCCAAGTATACCCTGGTAGCAGCTTTCTAATCCAGCAGGTTCTGGCCCAATTTGTGGGCAATGCTAAGGAAAATACAGCAGTAATGAGACCCCAGGGGGATGTCCTCTCTAGGTTTGGGGGGAAATGGAAGGGGTAGAAGAGGAAGAGGGAGAAGAAGAGAAAAATCCCTAGAGGGGTGAAGCCTGGATTCTTTGCTTCAGTCTGTTGGCACAAGCTGCAAGGGGTATTGGATCCATCTCTGCTTTCTGGGCATCCCCACTGAGGCTGGAATCATACACCTTAACTTGAGTCACTTGTCTTTGAGAGTTCAAATATTGGAGGTGGCAATGAATGTTGGCTACTACCTACATATAGGTCAGTGACTGTTCAAATGGAGCAAAAATACAAGTTGAGTTGTTATTTTGGAGGAGGGAGCAAGCACAAAGACCACAGAGTAGGAGACAGGACCCCAAGGGGATGGTGATAGTGTGGGAAGGTATGGGGACACCAAGTAGTATCTTACAGAGCTAGGAAAAGTGGAGTTTATAATATCTGTTCTCACCTTTTTCAGTACAACTGATTTAAATTCTACCCCATGGAAAAGATGAGGCAGATCACATTCTCAAATACTCACTTGAGCAACACTGGAGAGAATTTGGCCCAATAAAACATCCCACACTCCTTTTATTTTAATTGGGTATGATGAGGTATTTAGATTTACAATGGGAATATGTAAGAGTCTATTATGCAAATCAGTCCCCAAGCTCTACAATTGACAAAAGATATTTGTGTGTTTGACCACCCTCGAGAAAGGGCCTGTTATTTGGTTCCTTAAAGCAACTGGGTCTCTGTAGCCTAGGTTTCCCTCCAGGGTAGCTAGGCCCCCAGGGACTTCAAAGGCCTGGCTATTGAAGGAGGCAGCGACACCCTGGTAGGACAGAATTCCTAGACCTGCCTTCCTTCTGTATGTGCTAAAAAAATCTTCAGATATTTGAGACCTTTACATGTGTATTTCTCCCCTTAATAATGGTCCCCTTGGACCATCTCAACTCTAAAGGCTTCTTATTTTTCTGGCCAAAAGAACTTTTAATTTAAAGAATGCCAACAAGGCCAATTGAAACCATGCCACCTTTTGGATAGTAAGCCCTAGTATGCAGAGATATGTTTTCTCAACCCAAATTTCAGAGTTGAATCTGCTCCCTGCTGTGTTTCATGTCACAGAGGTTAGTTCTCTTGTGGTTTGGGATGAAATAGCTAGTAAAAAGTGTCTATTATCTGTATCTAAGACCACAAAATAATTCCAGGTGGTGAGCTTTTTTCCCCAACATGCAGGTGCTGAGATATGATAAAGAATCTATGCAATATTGCCATTTATAGGAAACTCATAAATTGTGCTAGTGGATATCCGTAACACATTATTTCCACAGATATTTTCAGGTTTGTGAAATCAGGATCCCTATATTGAAAAAAGGTAAAAAGGTAGTTAAATTTTAAATAAAAAAAATACTAGTCTACCTCAGGTCTTTATTTCTCTTTGTTTTCCTAAAATGCAGAAATCATTCTCTCAGCAAGTACTTATTAAGTACCTCCTGTATATGAGGCTGAAGGGACAAAGACACAAGAGATTGTATTCTTTCATCTATTTATCTATCTATCTATCTGTCTGTCTGTCTGTCTATCTATCCATTCATTTATTCATTCGTTAATTTATTCATTCATTCATTCATTCACTTATTTATACATTCATTTATTCATTCATTCACTTATTTATTTGTTTATTTATTAGCTTATTTTTTATTTTGGGGGGCAGTGAGGGTTAAATGACTTGCCCGGGGTCACACAGCTAGTAAGTGTCAAGTGTCTGAGGCCAGATTTGAATTCAGTTCCTCCTGACTCTAGGGTTGGTGCTCTATCCACTTTATCCCCTGTGCCACCTAGCAGCCCCCTACATTTTAATGGAGGTGGTGCCATGCATATATCCAGGGCCATACAGAACAGGTACAAGGTGAGTTTGAGAAGGGGAGAATGAAGAAAGGCTGCCCCTAGAAGTGGGCCTTGAATGGAGTCTTGATGGAAGCCGAGGATTCCAAGAAACAAACGATGAGGGAGACCATTTCAGGCAGGAAGGAAAAGCTGGAACAAAAGCATGGCCATTTGGAAATCACAGTAAGAAGGCCTTCCTGTCCAGACTGTAGCAATAACAATGAACAACGATGAGAACACATGTGCAATCAGAAGGCTGGAAGGTTAAGATGGGACTATGTGAGGAAGAGCTCAAAATGTCAGATAGAAAAAGTGATATTTGATCCTGGAAGCAGGAGGGTGACACGGTCAGGCCTCTTCCTTAGGAAGATCACTTGGGTAGTTGTAAGGAAAGATGTGAGGCACGTTGACCAATTAGACCATTTCAGTCATCCAGCTGAGAGGTCCTGGTGGTGTCTTTGTCAGTGGAGAGAAGGAGATTGTTGTGTGTTGGCATTTCTTTGGTGCTGCTTTTAACCCATTTTTGTCTGTATTGATGTATTTCTGTAGATCTCCCACATAGAAACTACCATACATGCTGGAGGCCTTCCCTGGGGCTGTTTTTTCTAGAATACTAATGGAACCCCCAGTCTGCCAATCTGTTTTCCCTCCTTTGTGCTGCATCACCAGCCAACCGCCTTTTGTGGTTACACATTTCCTCAGTGATACTCCTTAAACTACTTACTTGATGGCTAGACAAAGAAAAGAGATGATCTGTACACTTAAGGAGCTTCCATACCTCCTAGAAGGTTAGGACATGCCTTCTATAAGGTAGATAGAAGATAAATATGAGGAGGGAGAATATTGGAAATTGGGGAGGATCAGGACATAATTGCTAGCACCCAGGCTAAGCCTGTAGGGAAGCTAGGGATTTTTTTTTTTTTTTTTAGTGAGGCAATTGGGGTTAAGTGACTTGCCCAGGGTCACACAGCTAGCAAGTGTTAAGTGTCTGAGGCCGGATTTGAACTCAGGTACTCCTGACTCCTGGGCCGGTGCTCTATCCACTGCGCCATCTAGCTGCCCCGAAGCTAGGGATTTTGAGAGGCATAGAGTACAAATGCAGAGAGCTGGGAAATCAAGTGCAAAATTTGAGTAAGAGTTAGTAGTTCAATTTGGCTACTCTGTAGAGTAGTATGTGAAAACAATCTGGAAGCTCCAGCAAATAAGCCAAAACATTCCTGGAGGAAGAGCATAGAATGCACCTTCAAATGGACTTTACAATTTGTGATATGAAAAGTCTATATGAAGTAATTAAAACCAATTTCATTTGATTTGGAATGGAGGACGTATGAGTTATACCTTAGGACACTAGCCCTGTGGACAGAGAAGCCTCCTCACTATAAGGTTGTGTGGTGGGGCATGAAGTTCACAGGTTAATGAAGTAGCTCACCGGAAGTATGGTCTTTCAGGGAGAAGAAGAGCATTATCTAGTTGCTTCATGCTTTAACATTCTTGCTAACTACGTACTAAGCTTGGTTGTTTCTTATGCTGCTGAAAATGTGCTAGAACTATCTAAATATAAATGCAACACTCAGCAATTTGATAATTCTTTGAAGTAATTATTTTGTATTTTTGTGATTTCTAAATTTCAGTGCTGTGGGCAAAAGTCATGGTTGCCTCACCCTGGTTAATGCTGTGGAGAGCTGTAAATATCCTACTGAATCCTTCTGTATTTTATTTTAGAGGAAACGATTAAACGAAGATTGTTGAGCAGGGAAATGACATGGGTAGATCTAGGTGTTGGAAAGGTTCATATGGTAGCTATATAGAAGATGGGTTTGAGAAGCAGGATACTAGAGGCTCCAACCATATCTGTGGAGAGGCATTAAACTAGGCTAGGGACTAGGTGTTAAATCCTTAGGTGTTAAAGATGAGAAGGATGTTAAATCAACAAGATTAGAATAATAATTCCTAAGCCTTAAAGTTTGTCCTTTGATCCTCACACAAACCCTGTGAGATAGGTGTACTTATCCTCATTTTCCAGATAAAGAAACAAGTCAAGTAAATTGCCCAAGGTCACACAACTAGTAAGAGTCTGACCCAGGAATTAAATTAAATTCAGGTCTTCCAACACTCTGACCTTTCTACCACTTGCCTGTTGAAGGAAAGGTTGAAGTCAAGGAAGACTCTGAGGTTTTACTCCTGTGTGGCTAGGGGGAAAGTGGGGCCAGTGTAGAGGAAAGGTAGGTGAGGAATGATCATGATGAGTTAGTGATGCCTCTGGAACATTTTAGTGGAGGTGACACCAGAGTGGAATCAGTGCAGTGGGGCTGGAGTTGAAGAGAAATATTAAGGCTTCACACATAGCTTTGGGATTCAGCTGGTTAGTGCAAATGGAATCCATGGGGGCTGATGACGTTGCCAATGGACAGAGTTTATAGTGAGATGGGAAGAGGGTCCAGTATAGAATTTGAAGGGTAGCTGTGTTTAGGGGCTGGAAGATCTGTAAGGAACTAGTGAAGAAGAATCAAAAAAAGCCATCAGATTGCTGGAAAGAACAAAACAAGGTAAGATAGATCCTGGAGTACAGAGGCAATCTGCAGTGTCAGAGGAGGCAGCTAGATAGAGCCCTGGACCTTGAATCAGGAAACCTGAGTTCAAGTCCAGCCTCAGACACTTATGTGCTGTGTGACCCTGGGCAAGTCACTTAAGCTGCTTCTAGAGAAGGAAACAGCAAACCCCTCCAGTATCTTTATCAGGGAAAACCCTATTGACACTATTATTTCTGGGATCATGAGAATATAGATATGCTTGAACAATAATACAGTATCAAAGGATTCAGAGATTTTGTGGAGAAATGAAAAAAGGTCATTGTGTTTTACAGGTAAATGATTGTTGGTAATGTTGGAGAAGATCAATCCTTTCAGTAGAGTGGTTGACTTGAGATGTGAGTGGGTGGGAAGAAAATGGATGCAGTAAGAACAGATAACTTCCGGGAGAATTGACAATGAAAGGAAAGAGATTTTTAGGACAATCTCAAAGAAATGGCAAGATGAACTAAGATTTTTTTCAAGGATGGTGAGACCTGATCATTTTTGTAGGCATCAGAGAAGGGGCCATTTTTCCTCATTATAAAAGTATTTAATTATTTTCCAGTTAAATGTAGAGATAGTTTTCAACATTTGTTTTTACAAGATTTCTAGTTTCAAATTTTTCTCCTTCCCTCCCCTCCCTCCCCCCCAAGACAGCAAGTAATCTGATATAGGTTATATATGTACAATAATATTAAACATATTTCTGCATTAGTCATGTTATAAGAGAAGAATCAGAGCAAAAAGGAAAAACCTCAAAAAAGAAAAATAACAGCCCCCAAAACAAAAGAAATAGTATGGTTCAATCTGCATCCATATTCCACAGTTCTTTTTTTTCTTTCTGGATTTGGAGAGCATTTTCCATCATGAGTCCTTTGGAACTATCTTGGACCATTGTATTGCTGAGAAGAATCAAGTCTATCACAGTTGATCAACACATAATATTGATGATACTGTGTACAATGTTCTCCTGGTTCTGCTCATCTCACTCATCATCAGTTCATGCAAATCCTTCCAGGTTTCTCTGAAATCCTCCTGCTCCTTGTTTCTTACAGCACTATAGAATTCCATTACATTCATATACCACAACTTGTTCAGGCAAGACACAATGGCTGGGTCAAAGGGTATGCATAGCTTTATAGCCCTTTGGGCATAATTCGAAGTTGCTCTCCAGAATGGTTGGATCAATTCATAGATCCACCAACAATGCATTAGTGTTCCAATTTTTCCACAGCTTCTCCAACATTTATTATTTTCCATTTTTGTCATATTAGCCAATCTGATAGGTGTCAGGTGGTACCTCAGAGTTGTTTTAATTTGCATTTCTCTAATCAATATTGATTTAGAGCATTTTTTCATATGGCAATAGATAGCTTTGATTTCTTCATCAGAAAACTGCCTGTTCATATCCTTTGACCATTTCTCATTTGGGGAATGACTTGGATTCTTATAAATTTGATTTAGTTTCCTATATATTTTAGAAATGAGGCCTTTATTAGAAGTACTGGCTATAAAAATTGTTTCCCAGCTTTCTGCCTGCGTTCTAATTTTGGATGCATTGCTTCTGTTTGATCAAAACCATCCATTTTGCATTTCATAATATTTTCTATCTCTTGTTTGGTCATAAACTGTTCTCCTTTCCAAAGATCTGAAAGGTAAACTATTCCTTCCTCTCCTAATTTACCTTTTATGTCTAAATCATGTACCCATTTTGACCTTATTTTAGTATAAGGTGTAAGATGTTGGTCTGTGCCTAATTTCTGCCATACTATCTTCCAGTTTTCCCAGCAGTTTTTGTCAAATACTGAGTTCCTATCCAAGAAGCTGGAGTCTTTGGGTTTATCAAACAGTACTTTACTAAAGTCATTTACTACTGTGTCTCCTGTGCCTAGCCTATTCCATTGATCCTCCACTCTATTTCTTAGCCAGTACCAAATAGTTTTGATGATTGCCGCCTTATAGTAGAGCTTCAGATTTGGCATAGCTAACCCACCTTTCTGTGCATTTTTTTCATTATTTCCCTTGATATTCTTGACTTTTTGTTTTTCCAGATGAATTTTGTTATTATTTTTTCTACCTCTGTAAAATAAATTTTTAGGTAGTCTGATTGGTATGACACTGAATAGGTAAGTTAATTTAGGTAGAATTGTCATTTTTATTATATTAGTTCAGCCTATCCATGAGCAATTGATATTTTTCCAGTTATTTAGGTCTGATTTGATTTGTGTGAAAAGTGTTTTGTAATTATATTCATAGAGTTCCTGGGTTTGTCTTGGCAAATAGACTCAGAGAAGGAGACATTTTAAAGGGAGAGGTTGAAGATCATAGAGAGGGTCTGATCCCTGGGCAAACTCCAAGAGTAGATGAGGTCAGCTGTAGAAGTAGACAGCTTAGCCTTGATTTAGAAAGGGCCAGCTCCTCATCAGTGTCTAGGATGAAGGAGGAGAGGACAGGTCTGAAGAGGTATAGTGTCTTTGATACGTAGGAGAGATGGAGAAGTTGTGATGGACAGTTTTAATTTTCTCAGTCAATTAGAAGGTCAAGTCATGTCAGTGAGAAGGGATGGAGAAAGTCAGTCAACCATCATTTATTAAGTGCTTACTATGCTCCAAGCTCTGTGAATATAGAAGGGAAAAAAGTAGAAAGACTGAGAACTTCTGTCCTCAAGGAGTTGACATTCCAGTGAGGGAAGACATACCTAAAAGGAAGCTGAAAGGGGAGGACAAGGACATGTGGCAGAGAGGAGTGAGGCAAGGCTGGGGAGTTCTCCAGAGGTGGGAGGCTTTTCACTGGAGGGCTCCAGGCAAAGGCTGGCTGAACACTTTACCAAGTATGTTATAGGGAGGACTTCCTTCACCTGAAATTTGGACTAAGTGGCTGATTCTCTGTGATCCAACTAGATCAGGGAGAAGAAAAGAATTTTCATGCTATGATAAGGGCCTCATCGACTTTAGATAAGCTGAATTTGTTGCTAACAAATTGACACTTGATGTGATCATATGAATGACTTCCTTCAGTAGTGTCTAGCCAGATGGTAGGAAAGACTCAGGCTTAAGGGTTGGCTGTGCTTGAACAGGGGTAGGACAAGGCAGCAGGAGATGCGAAAATCAAGGACAGTGTAGAGTGGAACTGGTTGACCACAGCGTTCTAACACTGAAGAAAGAAGAATAAGGCAAGGGTTCTGGATCAGAAGGACAGAGGCACAGGTGAGGAGGGTAAGGACAAAGACTAGGCTCTGGACAGCAAAGCATTGGCAGAGTTGTAAAGATAGGACATCCGGGTCTGGAAGAGAACCTCCAGAGTCTTGGTTGCTGAAGAGACCTAAAACATAGCAATTCTTTGGGCAGCCATGGTGGAGTCATGGTAATGAGGTAGATCATCAGGGCAGTTAAAGAGGTTGATAAGCTGCAAGGCCAGGCTGTCTGTAGGATATCCACATGTATATTGACAGTAGGGGATGGGGGATAAAAGAAGGCTTAGAGCAAGGGATTGAATCCCTTGAGATAGGAGGGGGAGTGGCCTGGAGGCAACAAGAAAGATCAAGAGGTGGCCCCATGAGCCTCTGAGGCAGAGAGATTGCTGAGTGTGTGGTAGTAGACCAAGGGAGAGGTCTTATGGTAGAGGCAGTTGGAACTTTGATCTAACTACTCAGTGATCTGCCTTGCAGAGAGGGAGTCAATCCCGAAATGATTCCCACATCAATCGCTAGGCCTTCCTCATCTGTTAAAATAGAATCAATTTCATTTTGTCTGATTTCTGTGTACAGGAATATGTGTGCTTATGTGTGTTGTTTACTGTATCTAGAACATTGCAACTCCCTAGAGAAAGTTTTGATGTTATACACAGGAGAGTCTGCAAAGCTTTGGCCTCTTTTATTTCTTATTCCAAAACTCTATTTTTCTAATATTTTTCATCATCCCCTCCTGAACCTCCCTTCACAGTTTGTTATAGTACAGAAAGAACCCTGTAATATCAGAGAACTTGTCATGTAAGATACAGGGCTGCAGTCTTCTGGGGGTATTGTTTTCATACTTAGATTTCTCTCACACCAAAGTAGAGTTGCTTTTTGTTAACCCGTAGAGTGCAAAAGCTGGAAGGGACACACAGTCATTTCTCCCAGCATCCTCATTAACCTTTGGTTATGCTTGTGCTTGTTATGGTCACGTCCAAGAGCCCTTTGGAAGCCTGGTAATCAACATCTGTGAGTCACCTTTGAACTCCGTGTATTTCTGAAGTTTGAGCCCCCTTTACCCTGGACTCTGCATGTACATGTCGGAAAATAGGCCAGGGATCGGAGAAGGTTTTGTACTAATTTGTCTTTCTGTCCCACCTTAGTAAAAAAAAAAAGCTAATTAATGAAGCCCATTTGATTCACTGACATCAACTGATAGTCAATTGAAATTACAAAAGTGTGGGCTCTTGGGCATTAACAGCAGAATGACACTCGCAAACACTCTGAGGGGGGAAGTAGCCAGCATAGCTCTAAAAACCTGACCTGCCAGTATGAAAATGAGCTATGCATGACATGATTTACTGTGTCATGCTTAAGTCTTGATCAGTATGTGTTTGTGAGTCCTAGTTTTACATTTTAAGCATTTATTTTATGGAGAGGAAATGAACAGCCATCCCACAGCTGATCTGCATTGTATAATGAATACTTTGCTCCTACCTGTTTCAGGAGCATAGACATGAGCTGAACTGAAGCTTTCTTGTGTGGTCGGACCACTCCTTATTTGCTGGGTGATCTGGAGGAAGTCATATTACCTCAGTGGGTCCCAGTTTCTTCATTTATAATAAAAAGAAGTTTCTGGGAGACTTAAAAATTCTGATTGTCTCCCCATTCCCTTCCTTGTTGTATTCCATTTTTTCTGTATCTAATTTCCAGAATTAACCAGAATTAACTACTTTCTTTTTTTGTTACTGTCATTTTGCTAGGACTATAAACGTATATGATTTTCAAACAAAGAATACTTCTTTTTCTGTGAGGCAATTGGGGTTAAGTGACTTGTCCAGGGTCATACAGCTCATATGTGTCAAGTGTCTGAGGCCAGATTTGAACTCACATCCTCCTGACTCCAGGGCTGGTGCTCTATCCACTGAACCACCTACCTGCCCCAATTAACTACTTTCAACTCATTGTTTTGTTAGCTTTCTTATGGCTGCCTGTGGTATCAGTCCAAATTTGTATATAAGCCAGACCCCCAGACCTTCCATCACCCATTCTTACCTTGATTTAGCATCTTTGTTCCTCCCCTTCTCTCAATACTACCAATCTATCAGTCTGATTTACCTTCCATTTTCCACACGTAACTTGTTCTGCCACCATACTTTTGCTCTCACCAGTCGCATCTCTTTGAAATGTCCTCTCCTTTCCGACTCATCACCAACCTCTGTATTCCACAGTCTTCTAAAATAGATTCCCACCAGCCTATTGAGTCAGCCCTGTACTCAGCACTCTTTGGCTCTCAGGCCCCGTTTATTCTGACATATATTCTTTGGAAATTACTGATTTGTTACTTTGTAAATGCCATTCTCCATTGTTTCCTGTATGTGTTTCATTTGTCTGGATTTTTTGACCCCTCAAGGACAGGTGACATACTTCTTAATTCTTCTGTCTTCCTCCATGGTGTCCCACATCATGGTAGGTAATTAATTGCTCCCATTGACTGACGATCATCTCTTTCTGTGATATGGAGTAGGGTTTGAGGGGAGACACAAAGGTGGACCTGGATATCATTGCTACTAGTTTGTCTTCATGTGGCCCTCCTCTTGCCTTCTTAATGCTGCTCTTTGTGTCTTTCAAAATCCTGTTAAAATGCAACATTTCCCCTTTTCCACCCAATAATCTGTTTCTATTAGGAAAGGAACATTAAGGCTTAGAAATGAAAAGTCCAGAAACTGGAACCATTTAGAAATGCCCATAGTGAGAAAGCAGCATTGTTTTTTTCATCCTTAATGAGTTTTTAACCATGTGCCCCTTCCTGCTGCATTGCAGAGACCAAGGTGGGGAAAGGGAGAAATTTGATACATGCACCAATTCAGAAAAAGATCTGGAATCCATCATTTTGTTTCTAATTGACAGTGAGTTAAAGCCAAATACTCTCCAGTCCAGTTACATTTGTTGTTTTTGGATGCCTTTATTGGCATTAGACCTATAAACACCAGCCGGCCATGATTAGAAGCTTGTGGCCTGGATGGAATTCAGTTTGCCATTAACGCCCCAGCCCCAGCATCTAACCAGTAGCACAGTATCTTGCACGGTACTAACTGGTTGGGTAGCTTTGTCACATATACTCAGCTCACTGTACTTTTTGGCCTCCTCACTAGCCTCCTTCTGGCCTTGGCGAAACCTCCACTCTCCTGATGATGGGTGATGCTGTAACCCGGCCCACCATTCCATGGAAGGCCCCAGCTATGCTCACATTTACTTCTTGTTTACCTCACGCCTTACCAACTGCTTCACCACCTTCACAGGGCATCCCTCTCCCCCTTTTTTAGCCATCCACTGGGATGTGAGCTCCTTATTTGCTTTTAGCACAGTGCCATACACATAGTTCTTTTTTGGGAGGGCGGGGAATGAGGGTTAAGTGACTTGCCCAGGGTCACACAGCTAGTAAGTGTCAACTGTCTGAAACCAGATTTGAACTCAGGTCATCTTGAATCCAGGGCCAGTGCTTTATCCACTGCGCCACCTAGCTGCCCCCCCCCCCATAGTTAGTTCTTAATAAACGCTCACTATCTTTCACAATGCTCTTGTTGTTTAGTTGTTTCAGTCATGTCCAACTCTTTGTGACCCCATGGGATTTTCAAGTGGTTGGCCATTTCCTTCTCTGGCTCATTTCACAGTTGAGGAAACTGAGGCAAGCAGGGTGAAGTGACTTGCCCAGGGTCACACAGCTAGTCACTGTCTGAAGCCTGATTTGAACTCAGGAAGATGAACCTTCCTGACACTAGGCCCAGCACTCTATCCCCTGCAGTGCCACCTAGATGCCTTACAGCAGCAATAGCCCTGGGAGGTAGGTGCTACTATTATTCTCATTTTACAGTCGAGGGAACAGAGGCAGACAGAGGTGAAGTGACTTGTCCAAATTCACATGGCCAGTATCTGTGGCCATATTTGAAACTGGTCTTCCTAACTCCAGATCCCATGCTTTATCTGTTATTGTGTCACCTAGCTGTTATATCTGTGTATGTGTATATGCGTATATACGTGTATGTCTATATGTATGCATCTGTGCCTCTGCCCCCCATGCCCATCCCCCTCTTCCCCCCCCTCCCTTTCTCTCTCTCGACAGACCTTCATATGGTTTCCTTTATCGAAGTGAGGGTAGTCCATGGCAGGTACTATCGTATCGTTAGAGTAGCCTAGGAAAAATGCCATTATTCCTAAAGGAAACCTCTTGTTAAATCAAAAGACTCTGTGTTGGTGTGGCTGGGATGTGCTAGATGAATATAATCCAAATTGGGATTTAGTTAGAATATATACTAACTCATATTTCAGAAGGTGATCCACTCCATATTTAGTGCATCCATTCCACTGGAGTTCTGTAGGGTGAGAGGCTTCCAAGCTGGGCAGGAGAGGCCATGTAGGCTGTAGTCTCCTGACTCCAGTCAGGGAGTTTGAGTGATTTGTCCAGTACCGATGGTTTGCCTAGCGTGGTTTGGGTATCTTTGGGGTGGGGGGAGTAGGAGGTGGGGAGGAGAGAAATATAATATGCTTTATATCCTCAAAAAATGTCTAAACTAATTGGGAATAGAAGTGGAACCTATGTGACACAAATAGAGAGCATGTTGTGATTAGAGGAGAAACCAGTGTCACTGGGGTTGTTGGAGAGACTGTGGAGAAAACAAGGCTTGAACTGGGACCTGCTGACTTAAAAGACAAATCGGATACAAAAGAAATCCAGTGTCTTTAGGGCTCACTTAGCTATTTTACCCCCCAGGAAAGAAACACGTGTTTATGAAGCTCCTGTTATGTACTAAGTGCTTTAGAAAGATGATATCATGTGATCACTGGAATGCCCTGAGAAGGCACTAGGGAGGCCTCCTTTTGGAACATGGCCGAGGGCAGAAGCTAAGCCAGCAGCATCACTTAAACTGCTTCCCTCTTGCTATGCCCTTGTCATATCCCCATTAGGTGCTGCCATACTCCTCACACGTTACGTCACCATTGCAGAGCCACTCAGAGGCGTAACGAGGGAATGAGTCTATCCCTCCACCCCCACCCCCCACCTTGCCCAGTGGTCTCCCGTCACGCTGAGGTCAGGACGCTCACACTGTGTAGGGGGGTGACTTAGACTTACCGTGAAGCTTTCCAAATGAAAGGGTAACACCATTATTGGATTTCTTTCAATTAACCTTAATGTAACTGAACAGCATGGACTATAACGGTTGGTGCTGGAGTTATTCTTCCAGATGTAGGATTCTTTGATAAGTTCATGAATCAAAATAATATATTCAGTAAGTGCAGAGAGTCCTGAGTGATGAGGCTAAGGAATGTGCCTGGCTGTACTATTGCTGTTTCGAGCGGTTTCCTTTCTCTGGTAGCTGGAAAGCTCCCCCTCCATATTCCTAATGAAAGTTTGTGTCCAGGGAATGATCGCCTCTAAATGGCAAAGCTAGAAGAAGTACTACCTCTCTTCAGCTGGCATCACTGGCCCCTGAGACTCGAATCCCTTGAGACTTGTCTTAGTGCTGTGCAACTTCCAGAGGTCATAGACTTAGACTGAAATTTCAGTGTCTCTATAGAGGATGATGGTGATTGATGATCAAGGTCCTGAAATACCTTTCCACTCATTACATAGTAGGGCACCTCATGTATGACACCTGGGAATAGGTCGCTCAGACTGAAGTTGAAGTCCCAGACCAAAACACAGTTCCAAGAGGCAGAGCTCACACTCAAGTCCCATGGATCCAGCTTGGGAGTCCCTGAGGAAGTCCTGATGCTAACAACAGGAGGGAAGCAGGAAGTGGGTCATATATCTTTGCAGGTGGTCGGTCACATTAAGGAAAGATAGGGATCGATTTGTGAGTCTCCTTCAGAGGTGGTGAACTTGATGGTGACCTCACAGAATTAGAGTCTTGGAAAGAACATCATCAGCTGTCCAGTCCAACCCACACGTGAGATGAGTTGGGGACAGAAACTTGTTTCACAAGCTCTGGACAAAGCACCTGAAGGAACAGAGTTCAGACAGGCTGAATTGGCTGGCCCCTTCTCCTTAGTGGTTGCTTCCCCAGATGATTACTGTGAGGGCTGGGCTGGAAGCAGGCTTGGGGTGGGGGTGGAGAACACAATGTTCCCAAGGCTCTTGGGTTCAAGGTCCCGAATGTTGGGTACCTCCTTAGAATGGGAATTCCTTCAGAGCAGGGCCTGTGCTTTTGCATTTCTTTGCATCTTTAGCACTCAAACCAGTGCCTGACACATCACTTCATAAGTATTTGTTGAGTGAGTGACTGACATCTACCAGTTCATGATGCATTTCATCTAGGCCAGGTGACCTGGATTTATCAAAGGCAGCCAGATGCCCTCTTCCTATCTTGTTACTCATCTCGGGGACCAACTCTCAGATAGTCATTTTATTCTATCATTTCTAGTCAGTTAGTCAGTTAGTATTTATTAACTGCCTACTATGTTCCAGACAATATGCTAAACAATGAGGATTCAAGTAAAGGTAACAAACAAACAAAAAAGAGGACTGCCAATATTGGTCTTAGCTTCCCTTCACCAGCTCAGTCTGAGCTTCAGCATCTCTGGTACTCTTTTTAGAGGACCTTGTTATTTACATTCCTACATTCATCTTCTGTTACATGGTCTGGACTCCATCTTCTGTATATATTTTTTAAAATTATGAACTTAGCCAATACAAAAGCATGCTTTTCTGTGTACAGAATAGAACACATGACCGTTCACACTGTTCACATTTTTAAAGCATGTAAATTCTGTTGCTTTCAGAACTACCCTGCTTGTCTGTGCTTCCTCTTTCCACTTTTGAAAATGTTTGTTTTTTTATTGTTGTTATCATTATTGCCATCACCATCTCAGCCTCTTGTGCTTCCCCTTGCCTCCTGTAAATAAAAACAGAGAAACAAAAACCTTGTAACAAACAAGCATAGTCAAGCAAACTAAATTCACACAGTGGCTGTGTCCAATCGGTGAGAATTTATTAAGAGTGTATGCTAAGTGTTGCAGTTACAAAGAAAGGCAAAAAGCCAAGCAAACAAACAGTGCTGCTCTCAAGAAGCCTACAGTCTAACAGAGGAGACAATGTGCAGTCAACCAGGTACAAACAAATGTCTATACAGGATAAATTGGAGCTCATGTCAGAGGGAAGGCACTGAGATTAAGGGGCCTGGGGAAGCTTCTTATAGAAGTTGAGACTTAAGCTGAAACTGGAAGAAAGCTAGAAAAGGTGGAGATGAGGAGGAAAAGACCCTAGGGCAGAGCCTTAGGGAATGTTCGTAGTGAATAGGTAGGACATGCCTGAGGATCCAGCAATGAGACTGAACCAGAGGAGCAGTCAGGCAGACAGTTGGTGGGGAACCAGGACAGAGAAGTGCCACACAAACCTAGAGAGAAGAGATTGTCAAGAACAAGAGGATAATCAGCAGTTTCAGCAAGTTGAACAATGTTAGAAGCCTGTCTGCAGAGGGCAAAGAAGAGAGGGAGGGGGGAAGAAGCATGGGCACCAGTTATACACGGCCTTCTCAAGGAGCTTATTTATCTCTGAAAGGGAGAGAGAGAGAATGATAGCTAGCAAGAGTAGATAGATCAAAGGGGCCCTGTTTGAGGACTGGAAATGTGGGCATCTTTGTAGGTTGCAGTCTGCTGGAGAAGGTGGGATGGAATGGGATCATGTGTGCATGTAGTGGAGTTTACTTTGGCCCAGAGAAGGGCAACGTCTTCATGTGAGACAAGGGGAGAGGAGGCCCTGGTCGGTAAACATTTATGAAGTGCCTAGGTGCCAGGCAGTGTGCTGAACTCCCAACGGAGTGACGTGGTGAGATGGAGAGGGTAGAACAAAAGAGAGCTCTTGGCAGATGGTCCTACCTTGAAGCCATCATGCGTCTGTCAAGATGTGGGTAACATGCCTTCCCATAAGTCCTCTGGAGACATAGTTTGTCATAGAATTGCTAAATTGTTCAAACTTCCTTTTCTTTACAGTGTTGTTGTGGTGGTGGAAGTCACTCTTTTGGTTTAGATCACTTTACATATGTTCCCAGGATCATAGGAATCTTTTAGAGGGCGTGTGTGTGTGTGTGTGTGTGTGTGTGTGTGTGTGTGTAAGCGTGTGCAAGTGTGTGCAGTAATATTCCATTATATCTATAAAGCACTTTCCCAATTGGTGGATATGCTTGGTTTGCAATTCTTTTTGTATTCCAGGAGTAGCAAGTTTGTTTTCCTTGAGACTATTCTCTCCATGATATTATCATTCCTCAAACAGCTTCTCTTCCTATCCCTGCATGTTTTTGTGGAGTTTGATGTATATCTATACCAAATTGCAGTGTCAGTGTGTGTATGTGTGTATGTGTGTGTGCTCACACACGTGTGAGTGTGTTTACCCCTCCTTTGTTTCATCTAATCTCTCCCCCATCCTATGCACCCTAATTATGAAAAATCATAGAATTTCTTCCCCTTCATCCTTCTTTCTACACTGGTAATTTACTCTTACCTTCCCTTTTTCTTTTTTCCCTTTAAAACCATCAGAACAGGATTAATCCACCAGAATCCTCTGTTTTTCTTAATTAGCTCCCTCAATACCCTTTGCAGACATAAAGGTTCTAAAGGGAGACTTGCTTATTCTCCCTATCTTAGAATGTTAGCAATGCATCATCATATTGCCCCCTTTTTCTTGCTCAAATAAATGTACCTTGTTCCATTTCTATTGAGTTTTTTATTTACATTTCAAAGTTCCTACTCAGATGTGGTCCTGTAAATAACTTTCCAGGGGAAGTTATTCTTGATTGGAAGCCTTTACATTTGGCATTTGGAATATCATCTTACAAGAATTCCTCCCCTTTATTGTAGTTGCTATCAAGTTTTATGTCATGCTGTTAGTACCTACTGGTCCTGCCCCAAGTTCTTTGGTCCTTGCGCTCGTTTTGTCTGGCTGCTTACAGCATTTTTTTCCTTGACTTGGAAACACTGGGTTTTATGATGTATTTCAGGAGGTGTAGATTCTATCTTCACTTTCTTCTCTGATTTCCACAGATATGCAAGGTTTGCAATGACAACTTCTTGAAATAGTGTCCAGCAGCTTTGAAAGCTACATACTTAAAAAGAAAAGCATAATAGAGATTTGTAGATTCATATAGAAACCTCTTTTTTATCCTATTGTGTATGATGTAAACAGCCATTTTATTTGGTGTTTATTAAGCTCAGACTAAAAATACATTTTTTAAAAAGAAAATATAATGTTCATGTTTTTTTCTTTATCATTGTTTTCAGGAAGTCTGATAAGCCTTAAATTCTCTCTCCTTGACCTGTTTTCCAGGTCTGTTGTTTTTTGACAGATGTCTTTTATTTTCTATTCTTTTTTCAATATTTGGTTTTGCTTTAATATTTTTTTTTGCTGTTTTATGAAGCCCTTGATTTTCATTCAGCCTGTTATAGTTTTCAGGGACTGCATTGCTTGGATCAAGTTTACTGTTGCTTTTTGAAGCTAATTATTCTCCTTCCAATACTTTGATCTGGAACTTTTATTTCAATTTTTATCTTTTGCTTCCCTTCTAGGTATTGATGTAGTTCTTGTAGAAAATAACATTTTTTTCTTTTGACTTTATTATAAAGCTTCTCTTTCTTTTTTTAGAATTTTATTGATATGTTTTGTTTTTACATCCTTTGAATTCTCCTTTCTATTCTCCCCTCGCCCTCCCAGAGAACTATTTCATATAACAAATATTATTTTTTAAGAAAAAAAAGTAGAAGAAAAAAATCAATCAGCAAAACAGATCAATACATTGAAGAAATCTAAAAACATACATTGAAGAAATCTGAAAATATATTCAGTTTTTCACCTCCATGGACCTCCCACCTCAGGAAAGCAGTGGCAGAAGGTATTTTCTTATATCTCTTTGAGGCCATGCTTGTATTTATAATTTTGAAACATTTCCTTTCTTTTTTCTCATTTGCATTATGCTGTTCATTTTTATTTGCTGTGGCAACACTATGTGTTACATGAACACGATACCTTATAATCATGCCACTTTCCTGACCCTGTTCAGTGGGTGCAAGCACAGAAAACATAGTCAAATCCTTTGTTACTTTGGCCAATGAAAATATCTGTTTAATTTTTCTTTTGTTTCCCAAAGTACCCAACAACAATAGTTCACATTATAATGGAGAATATAATGTGTGCAGGGTTCTTTTAAAGCTGTTAAATTATGGAAATGTGTTTTACATGACTTTACATGTATAATTGATATCATATTGCTTGCCTTCTAATTGATTGGGGGGTAGGGCTGGAGGGAGAGAGAATTTGGAACTCAAAATTTTTAAAAATGAATGCTAAAAATAAATAAGTAAATAAAATTAGGGAAGGGTTTAAGGCCCTAAGGACAGTATATTTTTCTAGATTTATTTTAATTTTTTTCAGTTTAGAACATTTCATATGTATTTCTTTTATGTTAAAATACCTCAGAGCATTGGAGTTAAATGTACTCATAAAAAAATGTACTCATGCTAAAGCAGCTAGATGACAGCATAGCAGAGAGAACACCAGCCTGGAGTCAGGAAGACTCATCTTCCTGGGTTCAAATCTGGCCTCAAACACTTACTAATTGTGTGACCCTGGCCAAGTCACTTCCCCCTGTTTGCCTCAGTTTCCTCATCTGTAAAATGAGCTGGAGAAGGAAATGGCCAACCCACTGCAGTATCTCTGCCAAGAAAACCCCAAATGGGATCATGAAGAGTTGTAGACATGATTGAAATGACTGAACAACAACAATGATCGAACAAAGATTCCTAAAATGAAAGGTTGACAAACTCTTCCAAGGAAAGCTTGATAATGGAAGGACTCTTAATAATTGTACATCCTAAGATATTGCATAGCTTCCCTCAGTGGAAGATTAATCAAAGCTTCTTTATACCCTAACCCACTACGTGCATAGGATGAGTGATTTTCTTTTTTAAATTTTTATTTATTTTAAACAAATACAAAATAAGAAAAGAAAAAAAAGAATATCCCCATGTACCCAGCAGAACATGAGAGAGGATTCCGGATAAAACAATCCATTTCCATTTCCATTCTCATTTCAAGAAAACATATATGATCAGTTCTGCACATTGTTTTCAAAGCTGCCCAGCTTTTCTTTGCTCCCTTCTTGGTTTCCTTTTGTTCCCTGCTGTGCACTTCTTACTTTATTCCCCTCCCCCTCCCCTAAAGATGACTACAATTAAACACGGGTATATGTGTGTGTGTGTGTGTGTGTGTATGTATACACACATAGCTATCTACAAACATGCACATATATACATGCATACACATATCTGTAAGACTGTGTATTATGCATGTTTCTACATATTTCATCTCTTTTCTGAAGGTGGGTAGCATCTTCCTTTACAAGTCCAAGTCTTACCATGTTTTTCTGAACCAACCAATGGATGAGTAATTTTATCTGTCTCCTTCAAAGTTTTCCCTTCACATTGACAGTTATTATTTGTCTCCAGCCTCTCTTCCTGCAGCCTCTCCAACACTGAATAGTCCCATATTTTGTCTCTTTGGAAATTTTCTGGGTGTGAACTGAAACCTAAAGTTTATTTTGAATTGCATTTCTCTTATTAGTGATTTTGGATCATTCTTTGGTATAGTTAATAGTTTTCAGTTCTTTTTGGTCAGTGTATCCTCTTATTGATTATATTTGATCCTTTCTTTCTTAATTGTGAATTTACATCAGGTATAGGCTTTTTTGGGCTGTACTTTTGAGTGGGTGTGTTGGTCTTCCTAGATTTGGTCCTCCCTGGATATTTGGGGTTCAAACAATTGGCTCTTGAGGGCCCCGACTAGTGTCTTAGTACAGAGTCCTTAGGGACCTTGGAGTCCTTGCGCCTGGGGTGCCCTGTTTTAGGCACGTTTATTCCTGAACTTGTCCTTAATGCTCTTGTGCCACATCTTCCAAAGGTTTTCTTGCAATTTGTTTCTTTGTATTGGTTTCCAATCCTCCCTGCTCTCCCTGCCTCCAGGTGTAGACAGGTGCAGGTTGCAGGTCTCATCATCTCAGGAGGCTTTGACCTCTTGTTATTGCTCATGTGGCTGACCTCTTGTGCACTCGTGAGCTGCCAGAGTAATTGTTATAATTAGTCTTTATGGTTCCAGACCCTGTATCCTACACATTAGCCCAAATTTTCTGAAGGCCCCAGTCTAAAGGAGGGTACTGAATTGGGGGTTAGGCTTGTGACTACTGAGTTAAATCATTTGCCTCACTGAGCCTCAGTTTTTCCATTTGTATAATTGAGGTTTTTATAGCTGGAGTAAATGATTTGATCTTCCCAACAACTTTATGAAATAAAATACAATTTTTAAAATACTTTTAAAAAAGTGAGCTACCACTACCACGACCACCACCATCACTGCTGCTGCAGCTAGGTGCTGAGTCTGGAGTCAGTGAATTCAACCATGAAGCACTGGAATTAAATGTATCCATGGTGAAACAGCTAGGTGGTACCCAGATAGATAGATCACTGGGCCTGGAGTCAGGTAGCAGATAGATCACTGGGCCTGGAGTCAGGAAATCTCATCTTCCTGAGTTCCTATCTGGCCTCAGACACTTCCTAGCCATGACTTCTGGACAAGTCACTTAACTCTAATTACCTCAGTTTCTTCACCTGTATAATGAGCTGGAGAAGGAAATGGCACTCATGTCTTTTCCAAGAAAATCCCAAAAGGGGGCACGAGGAGTCAGATATGACTGAAAAATTACTGAGCAACAATTATTGTTGTTGTTATGTCTCATCCTTGCACAAAATCTTCCTTGACCCCATATTATATCTAAGAGAAACTGTAATCTCCCCAGCTCGTGTTTACGGCCTTCACAATCTGGCTGCCACCTATCTTTTTAGGTGGCACAGTAGTTAGAACACTAGAATCAGGAAGACTGAAGTTTCAACCCAGCCTCATATTCTTTTAGCTGCATGACCTTGGGCATGTCACTTCATCTTAGTTTTTCCTCAGTTTCTTCACCCATAAAATGGGGATCATAATAGCACTTATCTCAGAGGGTTGTTGTGAGGATCCAATGAGCTAACATTTGTTAGCACAGTGCCTGATACATAATTATGTTACTGTTGTCAGTTCCTATCTTACATCACTGTCCTTCTTGAACTCTTCATTCTATGCAAATCTTACTAGCTGTATCCCAAACTTTGCATTCCCATGTTCTTCCTTTTAGTTTGGTTGGGATGACTTCTCTCTTTCCTTATCTCTGCCCCTTGAAATCCATATCTTCCTTCAAGGATCAGCCTAAGCCACAGTTCCTCTCTGAAAACTTCCCTAATTTCCTTCCTTCATCCCTCTCTCCCCTTATCCCTATTAATATTTGTACCCTCTTCAAATGAGCTGCCATTTACTTCTCTGTGGTGGAAATGTTTTATTTCCACATTAGAGTATAAACTCTATGAGGGCAGGGAGGGAAATACTTTGTCAATGTTAGCTACAAACCTATCATTTTCCTTTGCACAAGGTGTTCCAGTGGATAGAGCACCAGCCCCGGAGTCAGGAGGACCTGAATTCAAATCCCACCTCAGACACTTGACAATTACTAGCCGTTTGACCCTGGGAAAGTCACTTAACCCCTATTCTCCTGAAGAAGTACACCATGTCTGAATTATGCTCTATTGCCACTGATCTACATCCTCCTTCTCACTTTTGCTTTGCCAGGAAATCTGACAAGATGAATTATAGTGCATATTACTGAAGTATCTCAATTGTGAGAACAATTGCATTGCTTCTTATTAACAGGGTCAAATGTAGGGTGAGGTGTTTTTTTCTTAAGGCAGTAGAAGATCTTCTAGAATTGAGTGCTTCAAAATGCCATCAGTGAAATAGCCAAACAAATGACTAGAAAATTTGCATGTAAAGCAATCCTCAAAAATATTCTACCCTGAAATTCCAGCCAGGATCTGATGACTTCCTGTTGTCCTTGCGTGTGCTTATCCATGTGTGTAAGCACATATATGACCTGCCTGTGTTTTGATATGCTAATCTCACTGAACCTGGGACTGTGTATATGGGCACATATATAATATGTGTGTGTGTGTGTTTGTGTGTGTGTGTGTGTTTGTGTGTGTGTACTTATTTCAGTGAACCTGGAACATAAGGAGGGCAGTTTGTGGATAAAGCCTGAGTTCTGGGATCAAATTTTAAAAGTTTCTCATCTTTCCTGATTCAAATCATTAAGTCATAAAAAGGCTCAGAGGATGCGGCAAATGTCAAGATCCATAGGACTTAGGGAGCTAAGTAAATGAGCCTCCAGATATTTTTTGTACCATCCAAGAGAGATAAAATTATTGGCTTCCCATCAGGAAGAACTGGGTTCAGATCCTACTTTTAACACTTACCATCTCTGTGACCCTAGACAGTTAATTTCTCTTCACTGAGCCTTAGCTTTCTCATCTATAAAATGGAAATAATAATAATAATACCCATAGTTACCTATCTTCGGGGTTCTGAAGCTCTGATGAAATAATGTCTGTGCAATGTTTTGTAAATTTTGAAATACTGCATACATTTATTATTAAATTATTATTATTAAAATATCAAATGGAGTTACAAAGAGTTGAACACAACCCAAAAATGACTTGATATCAACATTTATTTGCCAAAATACCCAGAAGACTGAATTTTTGAGGTAATAACCTGAGTGTTTTGTTATTACATAGGTGTTACATATTTCTTTTATTACCATCACCAAGCACTATCCTCAGGTAGAGATTAAAATGATCTTATCTGGGGTCAGCTAGGTGGTGCAGTGGATAAAGCACTGACCCTGGATTCAGGAGGACCTAGTTCAAATCTGACCTCAGACACTTGATATGACCCTGGGCAAGTCACTTAACCCTCATTGTCCCTCAAAAAAACAAACAAACAACAAACCTGATAAAATTGATAAAATTAAAATGATCTTATCTGCCATGACCTGACTAAATTTTTATACTATAATGAAATTCGACTTGTGGCCATTCCCCTAATACAAATTCTACTTGACTTTATAATTGACAGTGAGCTAGTGAGGAAATGGTAGCTATATATGAGCAGTGATTTTATTTGAAAAGGTAAATCATCATCCAAAAAGAGTTAGTAAACACCTAGTATGTATAGGGCGTTGTTCCAGGAGTTGGAGAAATTGTGTTTATATAATAGAGATTCCCTTCCCTTGATGGATAAAATTAATAATGATTAAAGACTTCATATTAAAACAACTATGAGGTACCACCTCCCACCTACCAGACTATCTAAGGTGACAGAAAAGGAAAATGACAAATGCTGGAGGGGATGTGGGAAAATAGGAACACTCACACATTATTGATGGAGCTGTGAACTGGTCCAGCTCTTATAGAGAACTATTTGGTAATATTCCCAAAGGGCTATAAAAATGTGAATGGGGGGGGGACAGCTAGGTGGCACAGTGGATAAAGCACCGGCCTTGGATTCAGGAGGACCTGAGTTCAAATCCAACCTCAGATACTTGACACTTACTAGCTGTGTGACCCTGGGCAAGTCGCTTAACCCTCATTGCCCAGCGCAAAAACAAAACAAAAATGTGAATAAGTACTCTTTGACCCAGCAACAATCTAGCACTAGTAGGTCTATATCCCAAAGTGACCCAAGAAAAAAGGATAAAGGCCCATATATTAAAAAAATATTTATGCCAGCTCTTTTTGTGGTGGCAAAGAATTGAAATTGGGGGGGGGGATGCTCATTAGTTCAGGCCTGAACAGTTTGTAGTATATGAATGCAATGGAATATTATTGAGGAATGAGAAATGATGAAGGGGGAATGGTTTTAGAAAAGCCTGGGAAGACTTGCAGGAACTAATGCAGAGTGAAAGGAGCAGAACTTAGGAGAACAAAATTTACACAGGAACAGCAATATTATAAAAATAATCAACTATGAAAAACTCAATAACTCTAATCAGTACAATGATCCATGACAGTTCCAAAGATCTCATTGATGATACATGCTGTCCACCTCCAGGAAGAGAATTGATGGACTCAGTGCAGACTGAAGCACATTTTCTTTTTCTTTTTCTTTTCTTTCTACAGGGTTAATGAGGGAATTTGTTTTGCATGACTATACATATTTGTAATGGGTTTCACATTTTTTGCCTTCATGATAGGTGGGGAAGTTAGTGGAAGGGGAGTAAAATCTAGAACTGAAAATAAAATTGAATTTAAAAAATGGAGTTAGAAGCCAGATTATCTAGTTAACAAGAGAGAGGAGAGGAAATGGAGGCATTTATTATAGACAGATTTTTCTAGGAGCATGCCCATGAAAAGGAGAAATAGGGGCAGCTAGGTGGCAGTGGATAAAGCTCTGGCCCTGGATTCAAGAGGACTTGAGTTCAAATCTAGCCTCAGACACTAGCCATGTGACCCTGGGCAAGTCACTTAACCCTCATTGCCCCGGGCAAAAAAAAAAAAAAAAGGAGGAAGAATAAAGGACAACAGTTAACAGGGATTATTGAGTCTAGTACAGGGTATTTTAAATTAGGCCTAGAGACAGTTGATGGATGGGCAGCAAATTTAGGTGAGAGGCCCAAGTGGGTGGAGTGATTTCTCTAAATCTTGTGGGAGCCATTGGTGATAGGAAGTGGTACAATAGCGCCACCTACTACTCTCTGTCCATCTTGCAGCCGGGGCACTTGCTTTGAACCTCCAACGTGGTCGAAGGCGTCGAAGCTGCTGGGCCAAACTTCCATAGATCTGCAGTAGAACTCATTGTATCAGCTGCGGCGGCCGATCTCCAGGGTTCTCGGGACTCACTAGGGTAATCTTGACTCTCATTTGACATTGGGTGCCACCGTCTCTGGTTCCTGGACACTTGGGCCTAGTGGGTGAGTCGTGCCCCGACCCATCTCCTCCTCAGCATCCCAGGGGTCCCCCTCACTTCACACTTGCAGCATGGCCAGTAGCAGCAGCAGCTGCAGCAGTAATATACTCAGCTCCGAGTTCATTGTTGGAGGGAAATATAAACTGATCCGGAAAATCGGGGCAGGTTCCTTCGGGGACATCTATCTGGCTGTCAATATCACCAATAATGAAGAATTGGCTGTGAAGCTAGAATCGCAGAAGGCCAGGCACCCCCAACTGTTGTATGAGAGCAGGCTCTATAAGCTTCTGCAGGGCGGGATGGGCATCCCCCGAACCCGTTGGTATGGTCAGGAGAAGGAATATAATGTCCTTGTCATGGATCTTCTTGGACCTAGCCTTGAAGACCTTTTCAATTTCTGTTCCCGGAAGTTCACTCTGAAAACCGTGCTGATGTTGGCTGACCAGATGATTAGCAGAATTGAATATGTGCATACGAAGAGCTTTATACACAGAGACATTAAACCAGACAACTTCTTGATGGGTATTGGGCGTCCTCGCAACAGGGCCGGAGCTGGAGGGAAGAGAAAAAGAGGCCCAGCAGCTGCTAATAGGAATCAAGACCCGTCTTTTACAGGATTGAACCAGTTATTCCTTATTGACTTTGGTTTGGCGAAACGGTACCGAGATAACAGAACCAAACAGCACATACCCTACAGGGAAGATAAAAATTTCACCGGCACCGCCCGGTATGCCAGCATCAACGCGCACCTTGGCATTGAGCAGAGCCGTCGGGATGATGTGGAGTCCCTAGGTTACGTCTTGATGTATTTCAACAGGAGCAGCCTGCCCTGGCAAGGAATAAAGGCTGCAACCAAGAAGCAGAAGTATGAAAAGATCATTGAAAAGAAGATGTCCATCCCTGTCGATGTTCTGTGCCAGGGCTTTCCAGCAGAATTTGCCATGTATCTCAACTACTGCCGTGGCCTTCGCTTCGAAGAAGCACCTGATTACATGTACCTCAGGCAGCTCTTTCGTATTCTCTTCAGAAGCCTCAACTACAAGTACGACTTCCTGTTTGATTGGACACTGTTGAAGCAGAAAGCAGAGCAAGAGCAGGCAGCCTCTTCCTCCGAGCAGGGTCAGCAGACACAGCCCCCGCCAGCACCCAAAGTCACTAGAACAAGAAGAATAGTAACAAGAAGAATTTCCAAGCAGGAAGAGCAACAGATGAAGTAAAGCTGATGATCCAGAGTTCAACTCCTTATTCCCCAAATTCAGAACTTTGAGTTCATATGTCTACTTGCCAAGTGGTTGTGAGCAACCATTTCCTTGTTGAAACTTCATTTCAGCATAAATTGGCTGGTCAGCATTAGTGATGAGTTATAGCCACTGTAATTGTTAATATTGCATTAACTATAAATGTTAATACTGAGATAGTGAAACATGGTTCTAGTTTTCTATTGCATTTTTTTTTCTAGTGAAAAGTTAACTAAATGTTTGACGTACAGATGGTGGAAAATTGTGCAGATGACAATTTGGGGATATTTTTTATTTTGAACTGTACTGTTTTGAGATCTTGTTTCAGAAGTATAGCATCAAGTTTTCAACTACAGTTGTTATAATTGTAAATGCTCATAATTGTGCACTCTTAGGGTATTTCCCCTCCTTGGTGTTTCAAAGTTGTAAACGTAAACATTCTTAAAATTGTTGACTTCAATGTGCAAGCCAGCTGACAGGGTAGCAACCAAAGATTCCAGTTTTTAAGCATATGAAAGACTGTGCCTGCTTACTGTGCTAGAAATAACAGCATTTAAAGTGAAGATTTCAGAAAAATCTTAGTGACTACTAGATTATCTTTAGGATTCTGCATTAAGTCTAATGTTCTTGGTTTAAAAAAGAAAAGCAATATGTTTGTCCCAGAAATTTAGTTAACATCTTAGAACTGAACATATGTGCAAGTTGCTTAGATAAATGTAAGTACTGTGAACATCTCTATGACCTGGGATTTTGTTTTGATTTTGAAACTGAAAATTATTTGCTGTAAGGAAAATACTTTAAAAAAGAAAGAAATGCTTTGCTAATTTACTATAGAATCAATATCTCTTCAATGTTTAAATAAAGTGTTTCTTGACAATTGTTGAATAAATCATTCCTTTGCAAATCATTTTCTATTTAGTGTTATGTCTTTTTTAGATCTTGAAAAAAATTGAAGGGCATAGGAGATGGGCAAATTAGCCAGTAGACAAGGAGAGATTGAAAATGAGGTGGGGGTGGCAGGGGAAGAGAGGGATGATGGATTGGGGAAACATCTGGAGAAGAAGGGAATGGATGTGATCAAGGTCATATGTCAAAGGGTAGGCCTTGTTGGGGAGAAGGGAAGGGGCCCCTTCTTCATGTGAGAGAGGGGTGAAGGAGAAAAGAGTGTGTACCAATCTCGGGGGTATGAGATGAAGAAAAGGGGAAAAATGGAGTTCATGGTAAATGCCCTCTATCTCCCTAATATAGTAAAAGGTTGGGTCCTTTCCTGAGAGGGTGGGGTCAGAGAATGCCACAGAAGACTGGAGAAAAGAAAACAAGAGAAAAAGGGGATAAAGTCAGAGATTATAAGTTAACAGGATTCAAAGAATGGAAGGAAGATCCAAATTTTGTATGGCCGAGATGCAGACATAAGACCATCCAGGAAGGAGATCTCATCTACAGGAAGGCATCTGAAAAGTATCTGGAATTTGGAGAGACTTTTCAACCGGTAACTCACACCAAGATCTACTGAGGTAAGTTACTGGCATCAGTCACTAGAAGGTGGCTATACCAGTGGGAGGAGGGAACAGGCATGGCATCACCAAGTTACAGAGTTAGTTAAGCTGTGACTGAAATTAAGGTCTCCCAATTCTTAGCCGAAGGATCATTCTGTTATAGCATACTGACTCTTGATACTAAAATGCCTGAGCTAGAATTCTGTAGGTCCTGGGGACTGTTTTTACATTGCCTTCATTTTTGAATGTATCTTTTCTCTCTCTCCCCCAACCCCTACCCCAGGCAGTGAAGCATCCATTTTAACAAGATTTAAAGATGGGTGGGGTAGGGTGCCAAGCAGTTCAGCCAAACCTACAGAAGTGTAAACCACCTCTGACAGGACAATCGATATTCTAAGACCATAGCCCCTCACCTCTGCAAAGAAGGCAAGAAGATGCATTTTCTCAACTCTCAGGTAAAGTTTGGCCAGTTCTTGTTGTCATTTATATTTTTGCAGTCATTGAAGTCTTTTTCTGGTTCTGTTTACTTCACTTCACCAAATACTAAAAAAGCCTCCCATGTTTCTCTAAATTCTTAATATTCCTTATTTACAGAGAATTACTAATACGCCATTTTATTAACGGACCACAGTTGGTTTAGTTATTCTTCAAATATTTTGGTGTTATAAGAGACATGCCTAACAGGAGGATCTCTGGGTAAAAAGGTATGGACATTTCAAGTCATTTTTTTATTAGTCTAATTCCAAATTGTTCCCCAGAGTGGTTGGACGAATTCTTAGCTCCATCAACCATATGGAGCCAAAGGGCCTCTCCAATATTCACTATTGCCAACTTCGCTACCCTTTGCCAATTTGATGAGTGTCAGCTAAAATCTCAGAATTGTTTCCATTTGCATTTTTGAAAAATAGATTTTTAGATTTTTTTTTGCTTTTATATCTCTCAGATTTCCCTTGTACCCCTCCATCTCTACCCTTCTACCCTTCCAGAGAGCCATTACTTAGAACAGTGAATTTTTTAAGAGATCTTTAGAGGAAGAAGAGGGGGGAAATCAGGAAAAGTGATTAACGCATCCCTCATCTGCCAAAATATGCAGTGTTCCACATCTACAGACCCCAACCTTTACAAAGTGGTAGGGGAGGTATCTTCTCATCTCTCATTTTTGGAGCTTAGCTTGTTTTTTATTATTTTGCAGCATTAATTTTGGATAGGTTTGCAGTTGTTACTCTTTCCATTTACATATTTATAGTGATTTCTCATATTTTTCCTAGCTCTATTTCCTTTACTTCTGATCAATTCATGTAACTTAGCTAGATTCTCTAAATTCATTATTTTCATTGTTTTTTATAGCTCAATAATATTCCATTGCATTCGATAACGTGATTTTTTAAAGCCATTCTGTAATCAGTGGCCATTTAGCTTTTATGTATCTGCTACTTCAACAAGTACAGCTATAAGTATTTTCATATCTATGGGGCACTTCTTTTTTGGAGTATATGCCTTAGAGTGGAATCTCAGTGTCCTGGCCACTATCTCCTGCCGGTTTATTTGTTTTCTAGAATGGTTGTCCTAATTCAGAACTCCAAAAACAATATCTTAGTGTGCTTGTCTTCCTCCAACCCCTCCAACACTGATTATTCCCTTCTTTTGTTGTCTTTGCCACTTTGCTGTGCTGGAGGTGAAACAGGAGGGATGCTTCTGATTTGCATATCTTTTAATTTTAGTGATTTGGATCATTCATCCATGTAATTATTAATAGTCTGTCATTCTACCTTTGAGAACTGTCTGTTCATATCCTTTAAACACTTCTTCGTTGAGGAATGACGTTTGGTTTGAAATATTTGTTAATTATCTACTTACTTAGCTATCCCTTGTTTGGTTAAGAATTCATCTCCTTGAGCAGAACCAGAAGAACATTATACACAGTATCATCAACATTATGTGTTGATCAACTGTGAGAGACTAGATTCTTCTCACCAATACAACGGTACAAGATAGTTCCAAAGGACTCATGATGGAAAAGGCTCTCCAAATCCAGAAAAAAAGGAACTGTGGAATATGGATGCTGATTGGACCATACTATTAGAAATGTTTAATGTTTTATATATATAATCTATATCAGATTACCTCCTGTCTAGGGGAGGAGGGAGGGAGAAAAATTTGAAATTTGAAATCTTATATAAACAAATATTGAAAACTATCTCTACATGTAACTAGAAAATAATAAAATACTTTTGTTAAAAATAAATAAATAAATAAGGAAACTGAAAAAAAAAACAAACAAACAAAAAAAGAATTCATCTCCTACCTGGAGCTGTGAAGGGTGTGTGATGTGCTTTATTTCTAATTTTTAATGATATGTTCTGGATATTCAGGTTATGTAACCATAAGAGGTTGGTCTAAGCATAAGTTATCCCAGAAGGGATGATCTAATAAGGATTTTATTCCGAAGTAAATTATGTTTGATGGTTTATCAAACCCTGGGTGATCCAGTCCAATTGTTTTTAATTCTTTGTTCCATTGATCTACTTTTCTGTTTTTTACCAGTACCAAGTGGTTTTTATGATGGCTGCTTTATAATATAGCTTGAGGCCTTCAAGTACTATTCCCCCCATATTATTCCCTTTTATTCTAGAACTCTTTCCCCTCCAAATGAAGTGTCTTATTGTTTTATTTAACTTTGTAGAATATCTTATTGGTAGTTTGATTGGTATAGCATTAAAAATGTAAATTGGCTTTGGTAAATGGATTCCTAAATATTTTCCACATTTTATAGCTATTTTGAATGGCATTCCCATGTTATTATTATTGAGACATTCTGTTATTTTTGTGGGTTTATTTTGTAGCTTGCAACTTTGCTGAAACTATTAATTTTCTCAGTTAGTTTAGTTGTTGATTCCCTGGTATTTTCTAAGTAAAACTATTTTGTCAGCAAATATAAATAGTTTTGCCTCATCTTTATCATTCCTCATACTTTTAATTCGCTTTTGTTGTGATTATTGTGATTGTTGGCATTTCTATTTTTATATCAAATAACAGTAGGGAGAGAGGGAATCTTTGCTTTATTCCTGTACTGATTGGGAATGTTCCTGGTATAATTCTATTTTATTTGATGCTTGCCTTTGGTCAGTTATTCAGCAAGCATTTCTTAAGCTTTATATGGCAGGCACTGTGCTAAGAGCTAGGGCTAAAAAGAAAGGCAAAAACAGGCCCAACTTTCAAGGAGCTCACATTCTAATTGAAAGTATATACATACACGTTTGTGTGCGTATACACATACACATATATATACATATGCACACACATATACACACACATATACACAAATATATAAGGGGAGAAATTTTCTTGTAGAAGGTGGGTTTTTGACTGACACTTGAGGGAAGCCAGGAGGAAGATTTAACGAAGAAGAACATTTCAGTCATGAAGGACAACCAGTGAAAATGCATGAAGTTGGGGAGATAGAGTATATTAAGAACAGTAAAAACATCAGTGTCACCAGATTATAGAGTATGTGGAGGGAAGATTGGAAAGGTAGTGAAGGGATTAGGTTATGAAACCAAAGAGTATTTTGAGTGGGGGAATGGGTGACATGGTCAGACTATATTTAGAAAGATCACTTTGGTAGATAAGTGGATGGAAGACTGGACTGGGAAGAAACTTAAGGCAAGCAGAGAGAAAACCAGAAGATAGAGGAAGATGCATAGTGGGGTTGGTTTTAGATCGATACATTTATGATATTAACGTTTTTTAACATGTCTCTGCCTGTATTTTTTGTAGGATTTTTTTTTTGGTGAGACAATTGAGGTTAAGTTACTTGCCCACAGTCATACAGCTAGTAAGTTTCAAGTGTCTGAGTCCAGATTTGAACTCAGGTCCTCCTGAATCCAGGGCCAGTGCTTTATCCACTGTGCACCTAACTGCCCCTATTTTGTAGGATTTTTAAAAAAATGCATATTTGAGTGTTGTAGTTTTTCAAAGTTTTTTTTTTTATATCTTCAGATAGTCATGTGGTTTGGGATGTATTTGTTTTTAACATTCCATTATGTTGATTCTTCCTAATGTTGAACCATCCTTATATCCTAGTATGAATTGATCTTGGTTATAAATGTTGTAATATTTTGGACAAAATTTTATGTAAAATCCTAAAATGATATTTATTAAAGATACTGGTTTCTGATTCTCTTTTTTAGCTGTGTTCTTCTATGGTATAAGCATTAGGATTATATTTGTGTTATACAAGAACTTTAGTAGGATGATTTCTTTCCCAGTTTTTGAGTAGTATTTGTATAGTATAAGTATTAATTAATATCTAAAAGTTTGATAGAATTCTTCTGTAAATCCATACAGAAAGATACCTTTAGTCATTTCTTTACATGTAGTTCTATTTTCTCTTCCGAGATTATATTATTTTAAGGGCATAGGGATAGTGTGGGGGAGAGGATAAGGGAGGGACTTTTAGAAGGGTGGGTAGGTCAAGGTAATGTGTAGAAGTAAAGTAGAGCAGTGAGCAGTGAGGAGGAATAGGGTAAATAGGGTGAGGAGGATAGTGAGGAAAAAAAGGAAGGAGGGAAATACACAAGTAATTGTATCTTAGAATGTGAATGGTATGAATTTAACCAAAAAAACCGAAAGAAATAGCAGATTAAAAATGTGAATTCAACAATAAGTTGCTTTTAGGAAACATTATAAAAATTAGAGTCACATAAAGATAAAATAAAGTGCAGGAGTAGAATTTATTATGGAAAAAGTAGGGATAGCAATCATAATCTCAGACAAATTCAATTAAAATAGTTTTAATCAAAAGAGGGACTGCACTATGTGTCAGCTATATTATTTTAGACTTTTAAAAATAACTAGATACTATAGAATACTTGAGCATATACCTTCTAATGCAGACACATGAACTATATGAACATAAACATAAAACATTTTTATACAAATAAACTCAGATCCAAATAATTGTTCATGGGTCGGTAAAGCCATATATAATTTTTAGAAATGACAGTTTTGCCTAACTAATCAACTTATTTAATGTCATCCCAATTAAGTTACTAAAAATATTTTACTGAGTTAGAAAAAAAATAATAACAAAGTTCATTTAGAAGAACAAAAGGTCAGGAACTTCAAAGAAACCAGGGGAAAAGATGTAAAGGAAGTAGATTCATCAGTAACAGACCTTAAAATATATTATAAGAGTATAGTTGAAGTTACACTTCAACTATAATTTTGATTATTTTAAATTCACATTTTCTTGTATAAATTAAATAAAACTGATGCAGCCAAGAATAGAAGGAATGTAGAAAATTGGAGAAAAGCTTTCACATGCAATCTCTCAGATAGAATGATTGGGTTGGAATATTACTTTGAAGAGTGGGTTGATTTAGAAAAGCATCAAAAGACTTGGACTTGTGAAGGAAGATGCTGTCTACCTTCAGAGAAACAGGTGACAAGTGGAAATAACCATAGTATGGTCTTAAATATATATGTATGAGTATATATGTGTATACTTATAGATATCTAAGCATATGTATATATGTACATGTATATATATGTATGTGTGTATGTGTATATATATATGTATGTGTGTATGTGTGTGTATATATATATATATATATATATATATATATATATATATACACACACACACACACACACATATGCTTAATTGAAGACTGGGTAAGTCACTTCATCTCTGTTTGCCTCAATGAGGATAATGACAGCATCTACCTTGCAGGGCAGTTGTGAGGATCAAGTGAAATAATAATTATAAGCCACGTAGCACAGTACCTGAAATGTAGTAGGTACTATATAAATATTAGCTATGACGACGATGATGATGTCTCCATTTCTATATGTGTCTTTTGTTTTTCCTCCCAGAAATGATTACTATTTTTATTATATTATGATCTCTAAAAGATACATTTATTATTTCTGGTCTTATATTTATTAGCAATTTCTCTGTCTTAACACATGGTCACTTTTTGTAAGTAGCATGTGGTCCTGAGAAATATGTGTATTATGTAGTGGGTCCATCAGAATGTATCGTAAGTCTTTTTACTCTGATTTCTCTAACAATTTGCTCAATTCTCTTTTATCGTTCTGATAAATTTGTTCTACTGTGAGAGAGGAATATTCAGTTTCCTACTATCATTGAGTCACTATTGATGTCTTTTTGCAATTTATTTAATTATTCTTTTGTGAATTTAGATGATATGACATTTATAGCATAAAATGTTGATATTGATATTGATTTGTTGTCCCTAGTTCTTTTTAGCTTATTGAATTTTCTTGTTTATCTCTTTATACTGTGAATTTTTCTTTTTTGCTTTGTCTGATACTGCGATTTCAACTCTTGCTTTTTGGATTCACCTGAAGCATGGTATATTTTTTCCAGCCTCTCATTTTTATTCTCTGTGCATTTTTCCTTTTTTCATGTTTCTTGCAAATAATCGTTTTGAGGTTTTCTTATCCAGTCTTTCCCTCTCTTTCATTTTATTGACTGGATTAGTTAAGCTTATTTTTTCCTCCATTAATGTCACTAGGATTGTTTTTTTTTTTAATTAGGATTTTTTGTTTGTCTCCCTTCCTCTCTTGTGCAGCACTCAGCCAGTCAATAAACATTTATCAAGTACCCACTATGTGCCAGGCACTGTGCTAAGGACTGAACATGCAAAGAAGAAAGGCCAAAAACAGGCCCTGTTCTTGGGCTCAGAGACTAATAGGGGAAGCAACGTGCAAACAACTGTATGCAAACAAGCTATAGACATAATAAATTGGAGCTAATTGCCAGAGGGAGATCATGAGAATTAAGGGGGATCAGGAAAAGGCTTGCTATAGAATGTGGGATTTGAACTAGGACTTGAAGGAAGCCAGATAAGCCAAGAGATAGAGGTAGAGAGGCCATGCCTGGATGGGAGATAGCCAGTGAAAGTGCTTGGAGTTGGTAGATGGAAAACTTTGTTTCTGTGATTAGTTTTCGTTTTGGTTAATCTGCTTTAATAGGTTACCTTATTCCCACAGCTTCCTCCCTCCCACCCTCCATCTGTCAACTCTTTTCCTGGTTTGGATATGTTACTGTTACTTAATTAATTTAATTCTTAACAGCATACACACACACACACACACACACACACACACACACACACTCTTTTTGTGCCTTTTTCTAAGAAGGATTTCTTTATATTTTTCCAATTCTCTTCCTTTTTTGTCTGTTCTGAACTTTTATTCTTTGGTTTATGATCGATCTTTATACTTATTTATTCCTTCTTTAGCCTCTTGTTGTCCTCATTGAATGAAAGCTTCTAAAGTGCCAAGTTTGAATTCCCTCTCCTGACCAATTTCTGCGTTGCTACCTTTGTAGATCTTGGCCCCATCCCCTTTTTCTGTTGTTTCTCATTATTAAGAAGTACCAATTCATGAAAAAATTCTCATTAATTATCATTCCCTTTCTTATTTGCCATTTCTTCTTTGTTTTTCCATCTGGTTCAGATGAAATTCACACAGTGCCTGTTCCTCCTACCTTTCTTCCATATTGGTATACTCTCTTTTTTTTTTTTCCTTTGGTGAGGCAATGAGGGTTAAGTGACTTGCCCAGGGTCACACAGCCAGAAAGTGTTAAGTGTCTGAGACCGGATTTGAAGTCAGGTCCTCCTGAATCCAGGGCTGGTACTCTATCCACTGCACCACCTAGCTGCCCCCATATTGTTATACTCTCTATCTCATGCATCCCTATTATGTGAGCTAGTGAGTTCTCTCCCCTTCCTCCTCATTTTCTCTCCAATAATTTCTTCATCTAAACCCACCAAAACAGAACAAAACCACGCCAATTTTATTTTACTTTCTATAGGAATCTTGTAGACATTAGGGTTCTGAGAGCACACTTATTTCTTCTTCCCCATTAGAATGTACACAGTTCGTCCTCACAGAAACGCATCTAATTGATGAGATATATTGACCTTTCTGTTTCTCTGAACTCCTAATATGGCCTGGATGCTGCTAATGGTCCTGTCACCTGCCCTAGGTAGGCTTTGCCTTCAGCCTACCCTGCCTCTATTCAGAACATCTTTAGGAGTTCTATCCCCAGTTTCTTCTGTATACATTTTGTGGGTTCGCAGTTGTTTGCTCTATTAGATTGTGAGCTCCTTGAAGGCAGGGGCAATCTTTTGCCTTTCTTCTTTTTGTGTTGTCCTAGCCTAGATGGAGCATCTTAAAGCTATTTCTCTTCTCATCATCATTGTATCTTCTAATGTATTTTTGAGTCCTTACTCGGGGATGCCTGTTGGGGGATCTGGTCTCCTCTAGGGCTAATCATGTGATATCTTCTCACAATTCCTGTCCTTTTTGATTAAAAAATGCATTGTAAAGAAACTCTAGTACTTCTAGTATGCATAGACTTTGGTTTTAAACTTGTCTTGACACTTCTAGCTATGTAACCCAAAATAACTCTTTTTGAGACTCAATTTCCTTGTCTGCAAAATGAGGAATAATAATAACTGCAGCACCACCCTCTCCAGTTGGCTGTTCTGAGGCTCAGAAGAGATCATGCATGCAAAGCCCTTTGCAAACCTCAAAGCATTAGCTAAATTCCAACTATTATTTCTGAGACACAACTTCAACCAAGAACAAATCAACATCTAGAGCTTCAGGCTGACCACTTGACTCTTAAATGTGTATATTTTCAAAGGGGCCTGAGCACTAATACTCTACTGCTCCAAGAATGTGAACCTGAGCAATGTTTGGTTTAAACATTACCTTTTAAATGATTTCATTTAAACAAATATAAAAATGTTTCTGGTGTGGATTTTATATGAAAAATCATGCTTCAGGTTAAACATGTACGTCAATCCATCAATATATAGGAGTTTATTAAATCTAGATGGTCAGTCAGGCCAGCTAGAGGGATTAAAAGTTCTAAGGGCAAAGAGCAAGGGGCATGCTTCTCTAGGAACATGTCAGAAAGCAGTTAGGTGGTTCAGTGGATAGAAGGCTTAGATAGGAGTCAAAAGAACTGGGGTTCAAATCCTGATAGGCAGGCATTAGCTATATGATCCTGGACAAGTCGAGCTATTACTATGTACAGTTTTCTCCTTTTTCTACTCATTTCACTTTGCATCATTTCATGTAAACCTTTCCAGGTTTTTTTTTTTTCCTGAAAGCATCCTGCTCATCATTTCTTATAGTACAGTAGTATTCCATCACAATCATAAAACTTGTTCAGCTATTCCCCAGTTGATGGATGTCACTTCAGGTTCCTTTTCTTTGATCTCTTTGAGATACAGACCTAGTAGTGGTATTGCTGGGTCAAAGGGTATGCACAGTTTTATAATCTTTTGGGCATAGTTCCAAATTGCTCTCTAGAATGGTTGGATCAGTTCACAACTCTACCAACCATGCATTAGTGTCCCAATTTTTCCATATACCCCCACCATTTTTCATTTTTCTTTTCTGTCATATTAGTCAATCTGATAGGCATGTTGGTACCTCAGAATTGTTGTAATTTGAATTTTTCTAATCAGTAGTGACTCAGAGCATTTTTTCATATGACTATGCATAGCTTTGATTTCTTCCTCTGTAAACTGCCTGTTCATATGCTTTGACTATACCAATTTGGGAATGACTTGCATTATTATAAATTTGATTCAATTCTCTATATATTTAAGACATGAGGCCTCTATCAGAGAAACTTGGTATAAAATTTTTTCCCAGTTTTCTTCTTTCCTTGTAATCTTGGCAACAGTGGTTTTATCTGTGCAGAAATGTTAGTTTAATTACACCCCATAATGCTCTTTATCTCTTGTTTGGAAATAAATTCTTCCCTTATCCATAGATCTGAAAGGTAAACTATTCCATGCTTCCCTAATTTGCTTATGATATCACCCTTTATGTCTAAATTGTGTAATCATTTTGACTTATTTTGATATATGGTGTGAGGTGTTGGTCTATGCCTAGTTTCTGCCATACTACCTTCCAGTTTTCCCAGCAGTTTTTGTCCTAAAAGATCCTTGCATTTATCAAACACAAGATTACTATGGTCATTTCCTACCATGTATGGTGTACTTAATTTATCCCACTGATCCACTACTCTATTTCTTAGCCAGTACTAGATTGTTTTAATGATTACCTCTTTGTAATACAGTTTGAGATGTGGTACAGCTAGGGTTCTTTCTTTCACATTTTTTTCATTAACTCTCTTGATGTTCTTCATCTTTAGTTCTTCCAGATAAATTTTATTATTACTTTTTCTAGCTCCATAAAATAAATTTCTGGTAGTTTGATTGGTATGACACTGAATATGTATATTAATTTAGGTAAAACTCATTTTTATTATATTGTCTTGGCTTACCCATAAGCAATTGATACTGTTCCAATTTTTAGATCTGACTTTATTTGTGTGAAAAGAGTTTTGTAATTATGTTCATATAGTTCCTGGGTTTGTCTTGGCAGGTAGACTCCTAAGTATTTTATATTGTCTACCGTTATTTTAAATGTAATTTTTTAGTTCTTGCTCTTGGACTTTATTGGTAATATATAAAAAGATGATGATTTTTGTGGAATCATTACATAGCCTGCAACTTTGCTAAAGTTGTTCATCATTTCAACTAGTTTTTTACTTGATTCTCTGGGATTCTCCAAGTATACCATCATATCATTTGCGAAGAGTGATAGTTTTGTTTTCTCATTGTTTATTATGATTCCTTTAATTTCTTTTTCTTGTCTTATTGCTATCATTACCATTTCTAGTATAGTATTGAATCATAGTAATGATAATGGACGCCCTTGCTTCAATCCTGATCTTTCTGGGAAGGCTTCTAGCTTACCCCATTACACATAATGCTTGCTGTTGGTTTTAGGTAAATGCTACTTGTTTTAAGGAAAGATGATTTTATTACTATACTTTCTAGAGGTTTTTTTTTTTAAGTAGGAATAAATGCGATATTTTGTCAAAAGCTTTTTCTGCAAGATAATCATATGATTTTTGTTGTTTTGTAATCAATATGGACAATTATACCGATAGATTTTCTAATATCAAACCAGCTTTGCATTCCTGGTTTAAATCCTACCTGGTCACAGTGTATAATCTTTATGATATCTCTTTACTAGTATTTTATTTAAAATTTTTGCATCAATATTTCTTGAGGAAGTAGTCTATACTTTTCTTTTTCTGGTTTTTTTTTTTTTTTGTCTTTCTGGTTTAGAAATCAGCACCATATCTGTGTTGTAAAAGGAATCTGGTAGGACTTCTTCTTTCACTATTTTTCCAAATAGTTTATATAGTATTGGAATTAATTGTTCTTTAAATGTTTGGTAGAGGGGGTAGCTAGGTGGCACAGTGGATAAAGCACCGGCCCTGGATTCAGGAATACCTGAGTTCAAATCTGATGGCAGACACTTGACACTTACTAGCTGGGCAAGTCACTTAACCCCCATTGCCCCACCCAAAAAAAATGTTTGGTAGAATTCACTTGTGAATCCATCTGGTCCTGGTGCTTTTTTTTTTTTTTTTAATCTTATAGAGCTCATTGATAGTTTGTTCAACTTCTTTTTCTTCCCCCTCTTCTGGTAATTTGGAAAACTTTTGTTTTTGTAAATATTCATCCATTTCACTTAGATTGTCAGACTTATTTGCATATATTTGGACAAAATTCTACAATTCTGTATTAAAAAGAAATACAGTTTGTGGCTCTGAGACTGCTTCCCACTTATGAGGATGTTTCTTGTGCTTGGACATACTGATTTAAGCTGTGTTTACTTGAACACCAGTCTTCCCCAGTTACAAGATAAAAACCATGAGATAATCATATGATTTTTCTTGGTTTTGTTATTGACATGAGCAATTATGCTGATAAATTTCCTAATAAGGAACCAGCTCTGGATTCCTGGTATAAGTCCTACCTGTTCACAGTGTATGGTATTTGTGATGTACTGATGAAATCTCCTTGATAGTATTTTAAAATTTAAATTTTTTGCATCAGTACCCAGTATGGAAATTTGTTTATGTTTTTTTTTTCTATTTTTGCCCTTCCTGATTTAGGTATCAGCACCATATCTGTGTTATAGAAGGAATTTCGTAGGACTCCTTCCTTCTTTGCCTATTTTTCCAAATAGTTCATATAGTATTGGAATTAATTGTTCTTTATATGTTTGGTAGAATTTACTTGTGAATCCATCTGGTTCTGATGGATTTTTTGGGGGGCGGGGGTGTTGTTTGGTTTGGGTTTGGGTTTTTTACAGTGCTTATTAACGGTTTGTTCAATTTCTTCTTCCAAGATAGGGTTATTTAAGTATTGTATTTCCTCTTCTCTTAATCTGGAGAATTTATATTTTGTAAATATCCGTCCATTTAATTTAGATCGTTAGATTTATTGGCATGTAATGGGGCAAAATAGCTCCTAATAATTGCTTTCATTTCCTTTTTGTTGTTGGTGAATTTACCCTCTGTATTTTTTGATATTGGTAATTTGGTTTTCTTTTTTAAAATCAAATCAACCAATGGTCAATTTTATTAATCTCTCCTTTGATTTTCAGGATTTCCAAGTTTGTATTCAATTGGGGATTTTTAATTTGTTCTTTTTCTAGTGTATTTTAGTTGCATGCCCAATTAATTGATATGCCCTTTCTCTATTTCACTGATGTGTATTTACAAATATATATTTCCCTGAAGTACTGATTTGACTACATCCCATAAATTTTGATATGCTGTCTCATTGTTTTCATTCTTCCTAATGAAATTATTTATTTTTTCTATGATTTTTTTCTTTAACCCATTCATTCTTTAGGTTTAGATTATTTAGTTTTCAATTAATTTTTAATCTATGTTTCCACAGCCCTTTATTGAACATAAATTTTATTGCATTATCATCTGATTTTCTGCATTTGGTTGTCAGGTTTTTATGCATTAACACATCGTCAGTTTTTGTGTAGGTGCCAAGTCCCACTGAGAAAAAGGTATATTAATTTCTATTCCCATTCAGTTTTCTCCAGAAATCTAGCATATCTAACTTTTTCTAAAATTTTACTCATCTCATTAATATCTTGTTTATTTTGTGGTTAGATTCATATAGTTCTGATAGAAAAAAGTTGAGGTCCTCCATTAGTATAGTGTTACTGTCTATTTTCTCCAGTAATTCATTTTCCTGTAAGAATTTGGATGCTATACCATTTGGTGCATATATGTTTAGTATTGATATTTCATTCATAGACTTCATTGTCTGTGGTACTTTTTAGCAAAAATAGTTTCCCTGCTTATCTCTTTTAATTAAATCTATTTTTGCTTTTGCTTTGTCTGAGATCATAATTGCTACCACTGCTTTTTTAACTTCAGCTAAAGCATAATAGATTCTGCTCTAGCTCCTTATTTTTACTCTTTGAGTGTCTCTCTAATTCAAGTGTGTTTCATGTAAATAACATATTGTAGGATTCTGGTTTTTAATCTACTCTGCTATGCACTTCCGTTTTATGAGTGAGTTTATCCATTCATTTTCACAGTTATGATTACTAACTGTATATCCCTCCATCCTATTTTTTCTTCTGTTTATCTTTCTCTCTTCTTTCATCCCTTCTCTCTTCTTTCCCTCCTCAAAGCTGTATTGCTTCTCAGCTCTTTTTGTAGTAGCAAAGAATTGGAAATGGAAGGGATGCCCATCAATTGGAGAATGGCTGAATAAGTTGTCCTATATAAATGTAATGGAATTCTATTGTACTATAAGAAATGATGAGCAGGCAGATTTCAGAAAAACCTGGAAAGACTTAAGTGGACTGATGCTGAGTGAAGTGAGCAGAACCAGAAGAACATTGTACACAGTAACAGCAATATTGTGTGATGATAAACTGTGATAGACTTTGCTTTTCTCAGCAATACAATGATCCAAGACAATTCTAAAGGACTCGTGATGGAAAATGCTCTCCACATCCAGAGAAAAAGCTATGGAGTCTGAATGCAGATTGAGGCATACTATTTTCACTTTTTTTTTTGTTTTTGTTTTTGTTTTTTCGTTTGTCTTTCTTGTGGCTTTTCCCTTTTCTGATTCTTCTTTCATAACATGACTAATGTGGAAATGTTGAACATGCTTGTTCTGTATAATCTATATCAGACTGCTTGCTGTCTTGGGAGCAGGGAAGGGAGGGAGAAAAATGTGGAACTCAAAATCTAACAAAAATGAATTTTTAAAACTAGCTTTACATGCAATTGGAAAAAATAAAATAAAATATTATTAAAATTGTATTGCTTCTGACCACCACCTCCCCCTATCCGCCATTCATTGCTTTCAATTGGTCCAATAATTATTAAATGATCTCTCCTGTATCTATTTTCCAGGTCAATTGTTTTTCCAATGAGATATTTCCCATTTTCTTTTATTTTTTCTTCTTTTGATTTTTTATTGTATCTTAATGTCTCATGAAGTCATTAGCTTCCATTTGGGCAATTCTAATTTTTAAGGAATTAGTTTCTTCAGTGAGTTTTTGTACCACCTCTTCCATTTGGCCAATTCTGCTTTTTAAGGCATTCTTCTCTTTGTTGTTTTTTATGCCTCCTTTACCAAGCTATGGATTCTGTTTTTCATTATTTTCTTGTATTCTATTATTTATTTTCCCAATTTTCTCTGCCTTTTAAATTTGATTTTTAAAATCCTTTTTGAAGTCTTCTAGGATTTTTTTTTTGTATGAAACCAATTCTTATTTTTCTTTGAGGCTTTGCAGTTAGCTGTTTTGATGTTGTTATCTTATTCTGAGTTTGTCTTCATCTTTCCTGTTCCTATAGTAACCTTCTATGGTTAAATTATTTTTTGTTGTTGTTTGCTAATTTTTTCTTACCCTGGGACTGCATCCTGGGACTTTGTATTATCAATGTGACAGTGCTCCCAGTGCCAGCAAAGGGTCCTCTGTGATCTCTTTCTGACCAGTTGACCAACCCCTTTACCAGCTGTGGGCTGAGAGCTCCAGAAGCTACCACTGTATATTCATCTGTTCCCAAGGCCGGCTGCTGGCTTGATGGCTTGTGGCTTGTGCTGGACTGAGCTTGACTCTGACCCCAGTGAGACACACCTTTCTTGCTAACCTTTGAAGTTGTCTTGGGCTGGAAAACTGTTCCACACCATCCCTTTGTTGGTTCTGCCACTGTAGAATTAGTTTTGAGGCATTATTTTAAAATTGATTGGAGAGGAATTTGGAGATGCTCAGGTGAGTCCCTGTCTTTACTTATACATTTTGGCTCCACCTCACCCTAAATCTGTTTTCTTAAAAATACTAATCACGTTATGTCTTTGTGTCCTTTGTTCACATGCTGGACATAAATGGGAATTCTATACACAAAGATCAAGGTCTTTATGAGGTAACTTTTATAATGATTGATTCTAAGAAAGAACCTTCTTTTATCTCATTAGCTAGATCATTTTGCAATGTACTATGCATCACATCTGAGAAAGAGACAGAAGGTTGAGTGGAAAAAAAAACAACTCTTGGTTCAGCTATCCAAGTGTAGGCTTGATTATCAACGGGTTTGCTGGAGACAGTTTCTGTTTACAGCAAAAAAGAAAATCAATCCATGCTACTGAGTAGATCTATTTTTGCTTCTCTCCAAGTACATTAGCTAGAGGTATATCACCTAACCAATACTATGAAACTGACCGTAAAATCATCTGTACATTTGAAATTAAAGTTTATTTCTTTTTCTAAAAAACATTATTGTCATTTAAGCAGCAGTACTGGCCATACCATTTTTTAATGTCCAGAAGGGCACATAGAACTATGCTTGATGGTGGTGCTGAAACACAGGGGTCAAAGAAATACCATAGTATGAGTCCAGATGAAATACAGCAGTTTTTGAAAATAACCCCTTTCTATTTTAGCTAGTACTGCAGTGACACAGATTATATATGCTAACCTCCCATTGTGGGTAGGGGGAAGACAAATTTAAGAGGCAAGTTCTCTGGTCATTTGGTTACTCCTTTGGCATCCAATTCAATATAATGGCGCACACTAGCTTCATCTTAATTTTTAAATTAATTGTAATGTCTTGAATTCACACAGTTCCTTTCTTTCAGGGAGCTAAAAGTCTCTTAAGGCTTCAACATTAGCTCATTTGTGAGGTGTGAAACCAAATTGCTAAGTTGAACACCATGTGAATCAACTCAATTTTGTGTCTTTGGAAATGCAAAGCTTTCCTGTCTGTGTATACACACAGCTTTTTTCCCCCTTGAAATGTTTATCCTTCCCCTCTGAGACCATCTAGTTTCTGAATCGACCATTTTCTAGTTTAATCAAAACTGCCGTTTTCCTGTTTTGTTTGTTTTAAGATATGTTTTGTCTGTTTGATGTCTTGTCATTCTGATTGAAATTGACCATTACCCATGATGACTGATTTTTTTCACTGAATTCAGTAGTTTAAATATATTGAAATAATACATCAACCAGTTGTTTGGTGTTAGGCCATAGCCATTACAGGTAAAATAAACAGACTCTGGAATACCTGATACAGTCACTTTTTGCTGTCACCAAAAGTTCATATTCTCCTGCAATTGATTTGTATGTGGGCATTAGTATCAGTTGTGAAGATTGTCAGGATTGCATTAGTGTTCCAATGATCCACTTGGGCAACTGGGTATAGGCATGACTTTTGTGCCAGTAGGGAAACTGGAGTACTCTGTTTCCAGTTTGCTCATTTTTGGATTGTAAAGGGCTCCCATAGACTATTCCTTCCTCTCCTAATTTACCTCTGGTATCACCTCTTATGTCTAAATCATGTACCCATTTTGACCTTATTTTAGTATAAGACATAAGATGTTGGTCTATGCCTAACTTCTGCCATACTCTCTTCCAGTTTTCCCAGCAGTTTTTGTCAAATACTAAATTCCTATCTCAGAAGCTGGAGTCTTTGGGTTTATCAAACAGTACATTACTAATGTGATTTACTACTGTGTCTCCTGTGCCTAGCCTATTCCATTGATCCTCCACTCTATTTCTTAGCCAGTACCAGATAGTTTTGATGACTGCTGCTTTATAGTAAAGCTTCAGATTTGGTACAGCTAGCCCACCTTCCTGTGCCTTTTTTTCATTATTTCCCTTGATGTTATTGACCTCTTGTTTTTCCAGATGAATTTTGTTATTATTTTTCTAGCTCTATAAAATAATTTTTAGGTAGTCTGATTGGTACGGCACTGAATAAGTAAATTTTATTTTATATCCTGCTGTTGTTAATTGTTTCAAGTAATTTTTGAGTTGATTCTCTAGGATTCTCTAAGTATACCATCATATCATCTGCAAAGAGTGATAGTTTTATGTCCTCCTTGCCTTTTCTAATTCCTTTTTCTTCTCTGATTGATAAAGCTAACATTTCTAGGACAATATTAAATAAGAGGGGTGATAATGGACATCCCTGTTTCACCCCTGATCTTATTGGGAAGACCTCTAATTTATCTCCATTACATATAAGGCTTGCTGATGGTTTTAGGTAGATACTGCTTATTATTTTAAGGAAAGCTACTGCTTATTATTTTAAGGAAAGCTCCACCTATCCCTGTGCTCTCTAGTGTTTTTATTAGGAACAGGTGCTGTATTTTGTCAAAAGCTTTCTCTGCATCTATCAAGATAATCATATGATTTTGGTTACTTTTCTTATTGATGTGGTTGATTCAGAACATATTCTTATAAATAGTTGTTCAATTGAATTATTAGTATTATTGTAGCTCAAGAAAAATTGGCCAGGCTACAAAGTTGTGTGATCAATTACCCTGTGGTAATTGCTAGGGACAACAAGACAGAGGCAAATAGTCCCTGTCCTCAAGGAGTTGTCATTTTACTGGAGAAAAACAATTGCTTGGGAACTATTGGAAAGGGTTGGTTGGGGCTGGGTGAGTTTCTGGTGGCACTGGGAAATGGGAGCGAGCAGGAAATAGATATAGGTTCCCTTAGATACTGTTGAGACTGCCCTGAAAAGACTTCAAAAGTACTTATAAAGTTATTACCCAGGCTGTGTGTAGCTTTGGCATTTGCTAACCTGGTTGCTTTGGAGCAGCTGATGGGGCCTTTCTTGGGAGTTATGTTTGGCAGTCAGTGGTGCACAGAAACGAAATTTACTTCATGTTGGTGGGATTTTTTTGCCTTTACCTGTTCTTTTTCTGATTCTGTGATGAGTTCATTAAGATGTTCTCATAAAAGCTGTCATGCCTCGCTACATACGTGAATCTTGAAGAAATGTAAATCTTCTCTGAGAATATGTCTACCACGCCAAAGCAAAGTGAAGATTTGGACTTAGCAATTTTCTCAATGTAGATAGTCCATTTGGATAATCCAGGCTTCCTGATCCTAAACCCTGATGAACTACTTTACCTTTTGGTATTAATAATAGTCAAATCTCAGCAACCCTTTACACTCAGTAGCCTTAGGCCATGTCTGAATGACCTAAATAATCCAACTGTGGCATAGGATTCCTGTTATTTTAGCAACCTTAAAAGCCAATTTTTATCACCCCATGACTGATTTGGGTTGTTGCATGGTCGATACAATCAATTTCAAAGAAATCCACCATTCATTTGGCCAAAGTAAATAAACTAACTGTGTTGCAGTTAATTCAGAAGCCATGCAGAATAGCATGGGAAAGAAAAGGAAGTTAGAAATCCAAGAAGCAAAGCAAGGAGAGCAGTATCAACTTACTTTTTATACTCTGAAAGCATTCTGGGATGATGTTTTTAAGCCAAAAAAGTTGATCTATTTCTAAGTATCTGAGAGGCCAAAGCAGTACACAGCAGGGGTGCAGGGGTGCCAATGGATTCTGACCAGTTGAGTGGCAGTATGTACGTAGGGCATTTGGATTGCCAAAACAGTAGGAGGCAGAAACTGTTTGTTTTGTGCCAGTGCCTTGGACAGTGGTTGCTTATGGTACACGCTGCGAATGTGTAGATTTGATTATCATTTTTTTTTAGAGGTTTTGGGGTTTGTTTGTTTGTTTTATTTTTTTATTTTTTTTAGTGAGGCAATTGGGGTTAAGTGACTTGCCCAGGGTCACACAGCTAGTAAGTATTAAGTGTCTGAGGCCGGATTTGAACTCAGGTCCTCCTGACTCCAGGGCCGGTGCTCTATCCACTGCCCCACCTAGCCGCCCCTGATTATCATTTTTGATAATGTATGAATGCATATTTTGATTTTGAGCAAATGATCTTCCTCAACCCAAATCCCACTTTCTTCAGGAGGTAATCCCTTTCTTCTGTGATTACTTTCCATGTACACTCCATATATATTGCATGTCCATAGTTATCTGTGCATTAGAGCTCTTGGACAGATCAAGAACCAGGTTTCTGCCTTTCTTTGTTTCTCTAGCATAGAATACAATATTATATTCCCACCATTTAATATAGTACCTGTATACAGCAAGCACTTAATAAATGCTCGTTGACTAACTTGCCTGAAAGAAATGAAGATGATATAAGAACATTAGATATCAATATTTTTTTTAAATAGAAAGGAATCTTTTTTTTTTCCTGCACGGGGCAATGAAGATTAAGTGACTTGCCTAGGGTCACACAGACAGTAAGTGTCAAGTGTCTGAGGCCAGATTTGAGCTCAGGTCCTCCTGAATGCAGGGCTGGTGTTTTATCCACTATGCCACCTAGCTCCTAGCTGCCCCCAGAAAGGAATCTTGAAACCCAAAAATTGACTCTTCCTCTTATTTCTAAATGTTTAAAAATATATTTTATTGATGTCTTTAAAAATATATAAGTATATCAGCATAATTTCCCCTAATAACCCTCCCCCATCTACTCCTCCTATAGATCCCATGTAACAACACATTTTTAAACTTTACCTATAGTTTTCCACACAACTTCCCACCTCCCCCCAGGGCAATGAGGGTTAAGTGACTGGCCCAGGGTCACACAGCTAGTAAGTGTCAAGTGTCTGAGGCCAGATTTTGAACTCAGGTTCTCCTGTATTCAGGGCCAGTGCTTTATCCACTGTGCCACCTAGCTTCCCCCTCCACACACATTTTTAAAAAAGCATTTCCATTTATTATTTAACATTTTCTCTTTTTTAAAAAAAATTTGAGTTCCAAATTCTCTCCCTCCTTCCCATACCTGCTGAAAAGGTAAGCAATATATCAGTTATATGTGTGAAATCACACGAAATATTTCCATATTAGCCATATATCAAAATAAGCAAGAAAAATAAAGGAAATAAGAAAATTATACTTCAATTTGCACTTAGAGTTCATCAGTTTTCTCTCTGGAGGTAAATAGCATTTTTTTTGATTATGAGTCCTTTGGAATTGTCCTGGATCATTATTTTGATCAGAGTAGTCAAGTCTTTCACAGTTGATCATCATTACAGTATTGCTGTTACTGTGCACAATAACTTCCCAGTTCTCACTTCACTTTGCATTAGTTCATACAGTTCTTTCCATGTTTTTCTCGAACCACCACCCCTTGTCATTTCTTATATCACAATGGTACTCCATCACAATAATCTGCCACAACTTCTTCACCCATTCTCCAGTTGATGGACATCCCCTCTATTTCCAATTCTTTGCCACCACACAAAGAGCTGGTATAAATGTTTTTGTACATATTATTTTTTATCTCTTTGTGTGATATTGCTGGTTAAAAGGGTATGCACATTTTTATAGCCCTTTGGGCCTAGTTCCAAATTGTTCTCCAGAATGGTTGGACCAGTTCAGTAATCCACCAGTAGCTCACTGGCATGCATATTTTCCCCTCATCCCCTCAAGCATTTGTCATTTCTGATAGGTATGAGGTAGTACCTTTAGAGTTGTGTTCATTTATATTTCTCTAAATAATAGTGATTTAGAGCATTTTTATAGGATTATAATTTTGATTTATTCTTCTGAAAATTTTCTGTTTATATTATTTGACCATTTATCAGTTGAGGAATGACTCTTTTTTACAAATTTGACTCAGTTCTAAAATTAGTATATATTTGAGAAATAAGGCCTTTATCAGAGAAACTTGTAAAAATGTTTGATGTTACTTCATTGTCTGTGGTATTTCCTAGTATAATATGTTTTCCCTGATTATCTCTTTTAATTAGGCCTATTTTATCTTTTGCTTTTTCTGAAATCATTATTGCTCCCCCTGCCTTTATAGTAAAGCTTCAGATTTGGTACAACTAACCCACCTTCCTGTGCATTTTTTTCATGATTTCCCTTGATATTCTTGACCTTTTGTTTTTCCAGATGAATTTTGTTATTATTTTTTCTAGCTCTATAAAATAATTTTTAGGTGGTCTGATTGGTATGGCGCTGAATTGGTAAATTAATTTAGGTAGAATTGTCATTTTTATTATATTAGCTCAGCCTATCCATGAGCAATTGATATTTTTCCAATTATTTAGATCTGATTTGATTTGTGTGAAAAGTGTTTTGTAATTATGTTCATAGAGTTCCTGGGTTTGTCTTGGCAAGAAGACTTCCAAGTATTTTATATTGTCTACCGTTACTTTAAATGAAATTTCTCTTTCTATCTCTTGCTGCTGGAAAATCATCTTCTTAATAGTATCTAAAGGGTATATAGTGGTGGATATGAATTTGTGGGAAATATGTAAACTAAAACAATTGGTGATAATTACCAACTGATTAATTTCAGTATCTTACTATAGTTTTTGAACTCTCTATAGTGACTGGAAGCAGAGGGTCAAATCTAGTCTCTTTGGAAGTGACCTCAGATGTCTCCAAAAGGGATGTAAGACTTCTTTCAGCCGCCCTTGAAATGGATGAAGAAGTCACGGTTAGCAGTTTAGTAGTAGCTCCACCTTGTAGATAGCGTGCCATTGCAGGACTGCTATTGAAGAAACACCCAGAAAGCCTTGGAAGTCTGAGGACACAGGCTGACTCACAGTGTGGCATGGCCCAGCCCTGCACAACAGCCGTCTGTGAGATTGCACCAATTTATTAAGCCTCAGTGCTTATAAGAACCACTTCAGGAAATACTTATTGCCAGCTGTTGTGAATAAAAAAATCAAATGAAATAAAAGCATAGCAGCTTTAGGCAGCTCTGAAGTTTAGATCTTGCCTTTTGGCCACAAGGCCTCTGTTTAATGACAGTCCTCTCATGATCTCAGCCTTCCTGGACTGTCTTACACATTCATCATCTTAGGTGGTTAATGGCATAGTTCTTGCAAATTAGTGGAGGGAGGGCATGAGGAGGGTTAAAAAAGGTCTTGGAGCTTAGAGGAGTAAAAAGCAGGTTGTCTTGAGTTCTTTATCTAGTCCTCTATGCCATTTCTCTTTCTCCATATAAATGGAAGAGATACAGGATGTGTCTCCAGGGCCATCCGAGCCACCAGGGAAGGCTCAGCTAAGGAGGCCTTGGAACTGATGCAACCTACTTGGCACATTACTTCATGGAGTAATAAGTTGGAAACATGCTTTGTTTCCAAATGGTGTTTTCTGTGGCTTATCACCCAGAGAGGGGAAAACGAACGTCAGGGAGATTGCTGTTGTCATTCTGATGGTGTCCGAGCTGGGATCATCATAGTGGACTTCTCACAAATGGAAACTCTCAGCTCCTGGGCCATCCAGCTGAGGGCTTTTGTTGGGATGGGATGGTGGTGGAGGAACAGTGAAGCAACAACACTTCTCAGTGTGCAAAAACCCATCCTTTCAGGGACAGTTAGGTGGCACAGTGGATAAAGTACCGGCCCTGGATTCAGGAGGACCTGAGTTCGAATCTGGTCTCAGACACTTGACACTTACTAGCTGTGTGACCCTGGGCAAGTCACTTAACCCTCATTGCCCCCCAAACAAAAAACAACATCCTTTCCACTGGGATGCTCTCATGAGATGCTTGTGAGAGCCCCATACCACAGCTGCTCTCATTTCTTATAGGAGACAAGTTCACTGGCACTTTCTAAGTAGAACATACATTGTTCAACATGTCCAGGGACTGTTGAAACATACTAATTTGTGTTCCTCCAATTTTAATTGTATGATTGATATGTTGGCTTTGTGGCATACTGTCAGAATAATTAATTTACAAAGTCTTAAAACTAAGTATATGGTGGGGTTATTAATGCACTCTTAAAGAATAATGAAACTTTCAGATGGGCTTCAGTGAATTCTGATGAGGTGAAGTGCATAAGATGGATAGTTTTTGGGTGTGCACAAAATAGTGCAAAGAGCCCCAAATCACTGCTTTTAAGCTGGCAAGCCTCTCTGAATTAATCTGATTTACTTTAGCTATTGCATTTCCAGGCCAAGGAATGGTTTGGGAGCTCAGTATAATTAGGACTGTCTCTATTTGATTTTGGTACTCCATATTCTCCATTCCTGCTACTTTCTGTGTTGACAGCATGCATCTATTTAGAGCATCTTTCTGAATGTGTCTTGCTAATGTTAAGAGAACGCAGTCCCTCTGTTTGTGGAGTTCTGTGATATTGTAGAGGAGACGCACAACTTGTTCATAAAAACACATAAAAATAATGATACCTCCATTAATGGCACGAATGATGAGCTAAAGATAGAAGAAACTTTTAAAAATTCATGATATAGGTCGTTTTCCCCAACCCTCCCTGCAAAAATGCCCAATGAAGGCAACATATATAAATTCCAAGTGGATTGATTATTTGTATGGTGTAGCTCACCACCCTCAGAGGCCCTCAATAAAGAATCGTTACACTTTGGTCTTATTTTCATTGGCACATTTTAAACCCATTTTGGATCCATTCTGAAACCTTAGCATCCATTCAACTAGAAGGAAATGGCCCCCTATAGAAAGCACCACGTAACAGTGGGCCTTTAGAAACATTTATTGTTTGTATTAAAACATTACATTTATGTAGTGATCTTCATTTTTCAGAGCATTTTCACATATTTTTCTTTGTTTGATCTTTGTGTAGAATGGCTAGGGCTGGGATTTTTCTGTGAATTCACCAAGGGGCTGGGATTTTTCTCTCTGTAGGGAACTTCCAAGCTGGGGAGCTGCCTTGACCAAGGCAGATGGTAGCCCATTTATGACTTAGTAGACAAATCCTAGAGAATTATTTGAGGTACATGGAAAAGTAACTTGCTCAGCATTCCCAGAGTAAGTGTCAAATTTGAAACTACGTCTTCATTCTAAACCCAGAACTTTACGAGTAAAGTACAAATGCATATGACCTCATCTCAACTTGACTCTCAATGTAGCAAGGCAAACGTAGAACCCTTCTTTAATCCATTTGCTATCCCATTCTCCACAGCAGCGGTTTCAAACTTCTTCCTTCCCCAAAATCCCTTCTGTAACCCCTTACCTTCAAACTTTCAGCTGAGGACTTCTCGTAAATCACTGAATAAATTGAAGCCATTTTGACAAAAGCCCCTTCTTCTCTCCTTCACATCTCACATCTCTCTGATGGCACAATTCTCTACCTTCTCCTTCACTGTAGACTCTGATGATGAGGGATATCTCCTACTTGGCAAGGCCAGCATGTAGCTTTTTTGGGGGGGGGCAGTGAGGTTTAAGTGACTTGCCCAGGTCACACAGCTAGTAAGTGTCAAGTGTCTGAGGCTGGATTTGAACTCAGGTCCTCCTGAATCCAGGGCCGGTGCTTTATCCACTGTGCCACCTAGCTGCCCCCCAACATGTAGCTTTGATCCCATCTACTTGCCTGTTCTTTAGCAGGTTGCATTCACTAGCATCCCCCCTCCCTTAGCAACCTCCCCAATCACCTTCAGTATCCTTGTATCCCCTGAATCCTTCCCTGATGTCCCCAAATTTGTCAGAATCCCCCCCAAAGGCAGCTTGGTGGTGTTTGTTTCCTGCATTCCTTTTTCACTAGTTCTGACAATGCCTGCCCTATATCACATTATATCTCTCCTTCCCTTCATCCAGTAAATTCCTTGAAGAAGTTGTCTATGTAAGTGTCTCCACTCCATTTCTTCTAAACCTTCTGTCATCTGGCTTCAGGTGTCATAATTCAGTGGAAACCCGTCTCTCCAGAGTTACCAATGTTCTCTTTTTTTGAGGCAATAGGGGTTAAGTGACTTGCCCAGGGTAACACAGCTAGTTAAGTGTCCACCTAGCTGCCCCACCAATATTCTTTCTTAATTGTCAAACATACTGTTGTATTGCCACAGACAAGTGTTCGATTTAGAGTCAGGGGACCTGATTCTAGATCCTGGGTCTTGCCTTGATTTTCTGAGTAAGTCACTAAATGCCTTTGACCTTAGTTCCCTCATCTATAGAATGAGAGGTGTGGACTAGATGACCTTTAAGGCCTCCGGCATCCCTCAGTCTATGATCCCCTGATCCCGATGGAAATCTCGTACTCCAGCGTGAATAACAAGAGTACCCCCTAACCTCCTGCATTGTCTTCTATAGAGAAGCAGGAACAGAGCTCAGAGGCTTGAAATGTTGTCTTGTTTTCCTAAAGCCCTGGCATCCACATCACCTCTCAAGGCTGCCAGGGTGCGGGAAGTAGCTGTCAGTCAATTGGTACCACTTTCCTTTGGATTTCCCATGGGATTATCCCTGGATCCTGATTCTTAGAGCCACCACAAAGGGGCCCATCTCCTCTGCCATTTTATGACTGTTATTGCCTTCTTGAGCCCTGCAAGAGATGGTATTGATGAAGATCACCCATTCATGGGCATCTGCTTGTAGAGGAATGGCTTCAAGAGAGGAAGGTTAATATATATTCTTTTTTTGTTTACATTTACATAATAACTTCTTATATTGTAAAAGAAATACCAAGTTATACATAGTAGGTTTGCAGTTTCATGTGCAATCTTTTTTTATTATACTGTTATGGAAATGCTTATTTTATTACATAAATTAAAAAGAAAAGAAAGAGAACAGTCTACAAAGACCCAAATCACCTAAATCACAAGAGTGATATATGTGATAGGTCTAAATAGGATAGAGAATGTTACTGTAAATCAAAGTATTTAGGAAGAAACCAAGATGCAATTAATTTCTACTTTCTTTAAACTCTTGTCCTTCCAACCATAAAGAAGATAATATATATTCTAAAGCTCAGGATCATATCCTAAACTAAAATACCAAAAACAGTATATTATACTTCTTCTCTTTAAATAGTAATAGTTCACATTTATCCAACAAGGTAGTTTGTAAAATACTTGCCTTGCAACTAACCCCTGTAACATTATTAGCAAATGTATTTTCCCCAATTTACAAAAGAAGAAAATAAGGCTCAGGGAACTTAAGAATAGTAACCCACATTCATATACCACTTTAAATTTTACAATTTGGGGGTGCAACAATCCTATATGGGGTGATATTGTTACATTTTGTAGATAAGGCAACTCGAGGCCTAGGGTGAGACAAAGTGACTCAGTACCAACCACCCAGAAGCAAGATTTGAACTAGGGTCTTCCAGTTGCAAGTCCAGTACCCTTTCCATTCCTTTCCAGCCAAGCTACCTTCTATTTTACTACTATATCAATTAAAAATTTGAGGAAATGGTATCTATATCATCTTTAAACTTGCTATAAAAGGATTCACAAGTCCTATTCTGCTGCTCATTCTACTTTTCAGGTATTTTCTGAAAGGCTATGCCAGAACAGCCAAACCTACCTAAGATTTTGACAGAAAATCTGCCCAAATGGCCTAGTTCTCTAGAGAAAGTTACAACCATATTGGCTTGACGATGATGTTTTTGGCCCTCTTAGCTTTTCCATGACCATTTACTAAGCCATCAAATCTCTATCAATGGAAGGAACACCCATACCCCCCCCCCACGACAAATTATTTTTGGCTTTTTCTGATCAGGATGGAAACCAGGCTTTTGGGCCATGCCTATGGCAACTTATCAACTATGGGGTTGGTTTTACAGGTGGAAAAGAGGTAAGTAGGGAAAAGTTGATTTAAAATACTACAATTAGGTGTTAAAACATCTTTCAGATAAATTAGCATTCATTTTCTTCTTTTGCAGATGAAAAAGAACACAGGTTAATATTAAGATTTTCCTTTATTCTGTTATACAACTATGATCATATAGAAAAAAGGGGAAAGGAAACAGAGGAACCCAAAATTTTGGTTGAGACACCTAAAGATACTAGATTTGCCATTGAATCATAAGTAACATGGGACAAATAAAGAGGAAGGGGATTCACTTCCTCCTGGGAATGCTGCCTCACTTCACTGTCCTCTCCTGGTTCCCACCATCCTGGTGTGTGCCTATACCTGGGCCACTACCCCTGGGGTCTTGTTTTTGTACTGGCATTCTTTCAGAACTTGCTTCTTTACCACCTCCTATGGGCTTTGGGACCAGACTCTCCTGGCCCAGCTGAACTTATGGTTAGACTCTCTTCTGTCCACAGTTGATGCCTCTCATCAACCAAATTTGCCCCAAGTTTGCAAGAATTCTTAGTTATGGCTCTGTCTGGACAATGTTACCTTTTTCTTATTCTTGTAATTTTATTTAGTCTTGGACATGAAGATATCTGGAAAGATGTGACTGCAAACAAGCAACAAGAAAAGTGCCCAAAAAGAATTTCTAACAGTTACTTTTAAGGTAAAATGAGAAGTGTGAAGGAAGTCAGAAGGAGAAAGAACAATATAGCCAAATGCCCAAAGCCAGGATACTTGTTACTTGCACCTCACAAAAGAATTGCCATTGTTTGATTTGGTCACTAATTGATGTCAAAAATTATGGCAAATTTTTATTATAAATTATAATTTATTTGGACAATTGAATGTTACAAATATTTTTTATGTTCCTGAGTAGGATTTTGCTGTGTCATGGGGCCAGTTCTTTCCAGAAGAATGCATGCTTAAATGTTTTAGGGGATAGGAGAATCAAGGAAAAAATAATGTTGAATTTGAATACTTCTCTTCTGTAGTTCTCAGAAAATCTCAAAATAGTTTTAAAGTGGTAATTGATGGAATTCTAAAATTATGTATGCATTAGCTTTCATGGTGCAGAGTTGAAACCCCTTGGTAGAAAAAAAAAAAACCCTGATATACTTAAAGTCATGTGGCTAATATAAAGTTCACTTATGCTACTGCCATTTTGATATGCAGGACACATCTTATTCCCTTGACAGGCAAGCTGCATCATAGACGTAGGACTTGGATTCATGAAAAACTTGGAGTCACATACCACCCCTTAAACTGACTACCTTTGTGGCTCTGTCTCTCTCTAACCTCAAGTTCCTGTGTGTCAAGTAGGGGTACTAAAGTCTATGGTACCTACTTCACAGGTGGTTGTATGTTCACATAAGTTCATTGATGGGAAGTAGTTTGCAAATGTCTTTTTCAAAGAACTCCCCAAGTACCATTTTTGTTGTTGTTATTCCAGAGACTTTTCTAAACTCTTTGGCAGATTCAAAGTATCAGAATCCTTGTCATTAAACTGTTTGGACATTATGCTGTCAGTGTTGACAGAATCCAGGAAGCTTTTCCCAAAGAAATAGGCGTCAGAAGACCATCCCCAAGATGGTCTGACCAGTAGGTCCTAGGCCACAGTAATCAGATCTAATGATGATTGTGATGAACCCTATGGCCCCATCACTTTTGGGGAATTCGCCTGTATCTAAAGGGCTTTTGCATTTATACCCCCAAATGTTGTTCTTGTGGCTTCTCTTGGAGGGCTTCTGGCTATACCTCTTTCACTACCTGTGTGACTCTGGACAAGTCACTTCTCTCTGGGCATCAGTCCATCACCTCTAAAATGAAGGGGTGGGACTAGATTATCTCAGAGGTTCCTTTCTGCCTTGAAAATCCAGGCTCCTTTATTCTCAAGCTAAAGAGAAGAGTCTGGTCCAACCTCATCTACGTTCTGTGGAAAAGGTCATAAGTAAGTCAGAGATCCCTTCATTATTGATGGTGTGGCTTTATGGAGACATTAGAGACAGACATTTCATGGAGCCTGGTCTTCTGCTTGATTCTATTTATCTTGTCATGCTCTAGGGGCAAGAAAAGGAAGATGGCTGTGTCCAATCTAGTGGATGGAGTACACAGCTTTCTTACTATTTGACATGTGACAAAGGTGAATACTGATCCCAGAATTTTCATAGAATCTGAGATTTAGAACTGAAAAAGCCCTTGGAGATTATCTTGCCCATTATCCTTACTTTATGCACAAAATCCAAATTGAGGCCCAGAGTGGGGGAGGACTTTACACAGATAGGAAGGAAATGGCAGATTTGGGGTTCAAATGTAAGGCTACTCTAGGTCAGTCTTTCCATTGTGTTGTCCTATATTATGAGGTAACAGAATTGTAAACTGCATATGCCTGGGTGAACTCTCATTGACTGGTCACCTCGTGTGTGTCTTCCCATTTTCTAGCTCCTGTCATTGTCATCATCAACCAATATCAAGCAGTGGGGTTTGAGAGAGAAGACCTCTCTATGCATGTGACAAAACGGTAGCCATCCAGGCCACCAAGTTCAAGACAAACAGTATAGACAATAAAATGGATATGAAATCATAAAGGAGAGAGTTCTTATCCTTCTTCATTGGCAATCCAAAGGCCAGGGTTCGAAACCTGATTCTGCCCCTAGTGGGGCTCCCTCCTTTCTTTGCAGTGGGGGTGTTAGGGGTCTGGGGAGGGAGGGGGAGCACGGAGTAGGAGTGACTGTGGAACATTACACATGCCAGCTTTCGGTAATGGGCTAGTTTTGCAGAAACAACTTTTTCTCTTTTTTCTTCTTTGTTATAAGAGATAGCTTTCCAGAAAGGCTAAGCTAGGGATATATTGGGAAATGGAGGGGGTGGGAGAACAAAAGATAGCAATATTTTTGAAGAGAAAATGCAAAGAGAAGCAGTGTTTGAATTGACTGAAGGGTTTTCTCCCCCAGATATTCTCTAGTGCTCTCTAGACCTGAAGCATGTGCAGGAAGATGAGTGAATATTAGACCATTAAAGGCAGAGCTGCTTGAGCCAGTTTACATTCTCTTGGGGGTGGGGTAGCAGCTCAATACTTTATTAAGTGTCTGTTCTGTGCTAGGTCCTAAGACCAGAAAGATAAATGACCCAATCCCTAATCTCAGGGAGCGTGCATTCTCTCATGGAAGACAACAGGTACAATTTAGGTATACACAGCATAACTACCCCAAACACAAGGTATTTTAACAAAGTATATGATGAGGAAGCAGGAGGAGTTGGAAGAGGGATCTGGAAATGCTTCATGTAGAAGGTGGCCCTAAGAGCTGGGTCTTACAGGTAACTGTCTAATCTATGAGGCAGATGCAGGGGATGAGGGAGTGCAGTGCCTGAGGACCAGTAACTGGCAGAAGGAAGCCAGTGTGGCTAGGCCAGAGGGTCTGTGAAGGGAGTCAAGTAGAATAAGGCTAGAGAGAGAGGATGGGGCCAAGTTTTGAAGAGCTTTAAAAGCAAACAGGGCCATTTCCATTTGATCCTACAGGTACTAAAAAGCCACTGGACTTTATTCAGTAGAGGGATGACACAGTCAGGTCTGCACATAAAGAGAATCGCTTTGGCAACCATGTGGAATCATCAGTTGGTCAATATTTCTTAAGAACTGATTGTATGTCAGACATTGTGCTAAGCGCTGTGAATATAGATAGAAGTAGACAGTTCCTGTCTTCAAAGAGCTTACATTCTTTTTTTTTTTTTTAAGTGAGGCAATTGGGGTTAAGTGACTTGCCCAGGGTCACACAGCTAGTAAGTGTTATGTGTCTGAGGCCAGATTTGAACTCAGGTACTCCTGACTCCAGGGCTGGTACTCTATCCACTGCGCCACCTAGCTGCCCCCAAAGAGCTTACATTCTAATGGGAAAGTACAACACATAAAAGGAAGTAGAAAAAAGCAAGGGAGGAAAGTACCTCAAAAGGAGCCATGGTTGAATGCTGTAGAGAAGTCAGTAAGAACAAAGGCTGGAAGACTATCAGATCATGGGTAACTCAGGAGAGAGCTGTAGCCATATATCCCAAGCTAAATAAATGCAAAATAACTAGAAGGAATCAGAGTAAAAAGGTTGCACGTGAGACAGCCTACTTGGGTGCAGTGCTTTCAGTGCTAAGCTAGAGATGTGATAGGTTATCTTAGAGACAGTAAGGAGCTATTGAAGGCTCTTGAAGCAAGGTGGTGACATTGTCAGTATCCAGGTCACTTTGGCTTCTATGTGAAGGGGTTGGACTTAGTGGCTTCTAAAGTCTCCTCCAGCCCTAAATCTATGATGCCAAGACTCTAAGGCCAGTAAGACATCCATTACATCAGAGGTGTCAAAAACATAGTTGGTTGAGTGCTGACCAAACAAGATTAAAATATCATTAAAATATCCCTGGATTCAGGAGGACCTGAGTTCAAATCTGGCCTCAGACACTTGATACTAGCTGTGTGACCCTGGACAAGTCACTTAACCCCAATTGCCCTGAAAAAAAAGTCACTGGGAAATATATAACAAAATCAAACAAATAAATCAATGAGCAACCGAATGAATGGCGTAAATAAATAAATAAAATGCAATAAAACATATTAGTGGCTCCTATTTCTATTTGAGTTTAACATGACTGCTCTAAACTATTTTGTCCTTTGGCCTATATCAATGGAAATTAGGGAAATCCTCTCACATAAAGTCCACTTAAAATCTCTGCTCTGCCCTTGTTACTTAGTAGGCACATGCTACAAATACCTGGTTTGCCCTTCTGGACCCATGTACAGTTGGTATGGGACCCTGTGGAGACTCCTTCAGATTGCATCATGTATTTATATTTTCCATAGGCAGTAAACGAAGTAAAGGGAGTGCCACTTGGCTCACCACCTACCTCTCTTTGCTCCGTCCCATTGGGGTTAAATTGGCTGATACTCTTTTCTTCACCCCCTAAAATCATCCTGACAAGGGTAAGGTGGTCTAGTGTGGTCCAACAGAGCTTTTCTGGAAAAACCAGAACCAAACCAGAATTCTCTTTGTGAATACTGCTTTGCACTCTTATCAGGAATGAATATTTGTTGGTTTTGAATATTCAATTTTTGTTTTTGTTTTGTTTTGTTTTTGCGGGCCAATGAGGGTTAAGCGACTTGCCCAGGGTCACACAGCTAGTAAGTATCAAGTATCTGAGGCCGGATTTGAACTCAGGTTCTCCTGAATCCAGGACTGGTGCTCTATCCACTGTGCCACCTAGCTGCCCCCTTGAATATTCAATTTTAAGTGGACTCTATGTGAAAGGATTTCCCTAATTTCCATTGATATAGGCCAAGGGTTTGTTTTGTTTTTTTTTTACTTTAAGAAACTAAGTACTCCCAAGATTTAAGAGAATTGGGGCAACTAGGTGGCACAGTGGATAAAGCATCAGCCCTGGATTCAGGAGTACCTGAGTTCAAATCCAGCCTCACACTTGACACTTACTAGCTGTGTGACCCTGGGCAAGTCACTTAACCCCTATTGCCCCGCAAAAAAGAAAAAAATTCAAAATTTAAAAAGACAAATGCTAAAAAAAAGATTTAAGACAATTTTTTTATCATCTAGACTTACCATCACACCTCTTACACAGTGAGCTTTAAGGTGGGAGAAAAGGGTGTCAGGGGGGAAGGGAGAAATAGACTGTGAACACAAGTTTTCAGGAATTTTACTTGCGATGAGCCATGGAGGGAGCCACAAAGCAGGGGCTGGGGCTAGACTGAGGTAGGTGGGGAGACAACTGCTTTCCATAGCACATATCTTTGTGTTCATCAAAATAAAGGAGTCCATCCCCAGGGGCTTCAAAGCAAGCATGCATCATGTTAGGGCTGCCCACAACCAACTCCTCCTAGAGCAGGGAGATGTATGAACTGGGGTGCAGTCAGTAGGTCAGCTCATCAGCTATATGCACTCAAAAATAAAGAGTGACATTCAATGGGAAACATCTAGCAAAATCAAATAAATAAATGAACAAATAATTGAATGAGTAAATAAATAAAATACAATAAAGGCATCCCTTGGGGCAGCTAGGTAGGGCAGTGTATAAAGCACCAGCCCTGGATTCAGGAGGACCTGAGTTAAAATCTTGCCTCAGATGCTTGACACTAACTAGCTGTGTGACCTTGAACAAGTCACTTAACCCTCATTGCCCCACCAAAAAAACCTAAATAAATAAAGGCATCCCTTGTGTCCCCCATGTTACAGCGAGATCCTTGACAAGAATCCTGATTCTGGAATGACCTCTGAACTTCAGGACAGTGAAAAGGAAAAGTTGTCTTCTTAAGAGTTTGATGATTCTTCCAGAGAAGTATGCTTCTGCAAGGCCCTGGGAGCCTTCCCTTTGGCAGTTAGGAGACAGATTCCTTCTACATAGTGTCTGTTTCAATGTCTGTTACTAATACAGGAAACACTATTTCTTCAGTAGTCTAAGGTACTGGTATCACTTTGAATTCTCATCTCCTGGGCCAGGATTCAGTGCCTCACCCATCTTCTATGTTAAATGTTTTCTAGGAGAACAGAGGGTCCCTTCTTTATGTGGGAATCCCCATGCTGGAAGGGCTCCTGGCATGGTATTTGAATCTAATGTCTACAATCATATCTATCCCTTTGGTCAGGAACCCATAATTTCAGAGATTCTCAGAACTGGAAGGAGCCTGAGAAAACCTCCAATCCAGCATGTACCTTAATGAGATTCTCCTCTATAGCACACATACCTACCTAGGTGGACTCCCCTGCTACTTCTATCCATTCTTTCTAGTTCTTTCAAGGACCAAGCAAAACAAGTGGAATCCCTCATCCAAGTTTAGAAACAAACACATTCTGGGCTGTGATGGTGAGTTAAAGGTAAGAAAGTGACCAGTCTCCATTGGGGCTGTGATTGTCCAAGGTTTCCCAAATCGTACCAAGTACAGAACAACTCCCCTGGGCCTTTGATCTGTACTTGACGAGCAGAGACTTTAATAACCAGCAAAGCAAACCCAAACCAAAATACCCTGAAGAGATGATACTGATGCCAGCTTGACCTGTCAAGGTCTCCATAGGGTATATGTGCCCCTTGTCTTTCAGTGGGGCAATTTTTCTCCCTTCTAATTCTGCTATGCACTTGAAATAATGTCACTATGTATTGTGAACCTAACTGGAGAAATCAGCCACTCTGATATTTGAATTTTTAATCAGCCAAATATCAGTATGAACAGAAGATGTTCCTTTCATTTTGCCTTTACATCATCTAATTTTCAGCTGATCCCCTAAGCAGCAGGCCTGAGATTCTGCCTCCCCCCACCCAGCTGTGATGAGTGACACAACTCCCCTCTCATTTTTGTACCACAAGGCCACAGCTACACTATAGAGGGTTACCGGGCACTAGCTACTAGTAAACTATTGTCAGTTGCCTTACACATTGTTGAGGTGGTGTGGCTACCACTTCGCCATTAAAATGCTTTTTCAAAAAAGAAAAGACGGAGGATATATGGTTGCAGATAAAAGTCTCTACTTGGACATTTCCGAAGCTTCTAGAAAAGAGGGCTCAGGCCAGGCCTGTTCTGATGTTCAGACATCTTGGATACTCCTGGAGCCTTTCCTCTGGGATTGGAAGACTTGGTGAAGAAGCACAACTAGGAGGATTCAGGGCTTCTTCATGAGGCTGCTTTACAGTGACTGGCTATAATGGAGGAAGCCTTAGGCTACCCCCAAGTGTGTGGGGAAAAACAAAAGGGGAACTCGTATTCCCATGTTACTCTTCCAGGGGAAGGGAAGAATGGATGAAGGGAAGGACTGCAAGCATCTCATATGGGGAAAATACAAAACATGGAGCCCATGTGTGTTTCCATCTTACTTTTGGCTGTTGCTTCCATTGTTCCATAAAAACCCATTTTCTCGTCTCAGACCTTGTGCATATTTATGGGTTTTCACCTCTAGTTAGGGAAGCCAGCATTAGTGGGGGAAATGGGAAGTAGCCTGGGGAAATGCCAAATAGAACGTGTTCTAATTCTAACTCCACAGTCTGCCTCCCTTGCACATCCAACCCAGCTAGCCTCATCATAACAGTAAACTTTGCTTTCCCAGGAGCAGCAAGACCAAGAAGATCATTTGAAAATATAATTGAATGATTAAGGGTCCCTGAGTGCTACTTGTCACCTGGAAAAAACTCTCGGTGCATCAGCAGTCAATGCCCAGTGCCAGCCAGAAGAGGTTTGCTGTTCAGAGAGTTAAAGTGTTTGATGGGAGAATAAGTCCTGAGTTTTGCAAAACCCTGAGTCAGATGGCAAGGCTCTCGCAGCCTCATCAAAATGTTAAGTCATGGAAACTGAATGAGGAGCCCTTATTGAAAGGTCTCACAATCCATTCATTTTACTCCCAAGTGCTATAAATATCCCACATTTTCCTTGGGGATGACATTTAGGTTTGCCCCCCTCTTCCTCTGGTGAGCTTTGCTGAAGATGTCTGCTTGCTTTGGGACTAGGCTAGCTGAGAGGGAGGCTAAACTGAGGACTGTAGATGTCTACCTGCTGGCCCTAGCTCCTTTCCAGCTGGCCCAGCCCAGGGACCAACTAGGTCAAGTGAATTTCATAGCATCCCGAAGGGGATTGATAGGGTAGTAATTTTCTTGGCCTTTGGAACATGAAGCCTCTTAGCTTGGGTGTCTTCCAGTTTCCTCCTTGCCCTCCTCCCCCTTCCCCAACTTTCAGTTAAAGTGAATGAGAGAGCCTGTAGAGTCACAGAATGCATGGGGCAGTGAAGATGATAATTAAGTTAATGAATGAAAATGCAGTTATTAAGCACTGTGCTGGGCACTGGCGATAGAAATATGGGAATGAGACAGTCTTTGCCTTCAGGGAACTTACATTCTAATGAGTGATGGCCAGGGAAGAGTTTTTTGTTTGGTTTTGCCCATAGAGATGGTAAGTAGTGAGGCCATGAGGCAGTCAATTGCTATGTCCTTTCCAGAATCAACAGTGATGGCATTGATTTTATTACTGTTCCCAGAGCCAGGAGTGCAAAGTGTGTGTTTGTGTGTGTGTGTGTGTGTGTATGTCTGTGTGTGTGTGTGTGTGTGTCTGTGTCTTGGGAAGGGAATATACCTAAGGCTGAAATGCAGAAGACAAGATGTTGACAGTGAACAGGTAGAGGAAATGTGAAGCTCCATCTAGGGTGAACTAAATATAGTGGCTTAGGTGATTTTGCACTTATCAAGCATCTCCATGTGACAGCCACTGTACTAAGTACTTGCAATACAAAGAGAGTTAAAAAAGACAGTCCCTGCCCTCAAGGGGCTTAAATTCTAAAAAGGAAATAGCTTACAAAAGGCAGCTGAAAAGTTGGAGTGGGTAGGAGAAAGTACTTGCATGGGGGTGTGGGGGAGAACAAAATCTCTAGAATGACAGGGGAACCCAGAGAGAATTGAAGGAGTGAACGTGGCTAAACCTGGACCCTTCTCAAAAATAGAGGCTCTGGGAGGAACTGACCAATCAGAGGAAGGGACCATAAGTGGTGGAGAAGGTGCTGAAGGCTTCTAGGTAAAGTGAAGAAAGAAGTCTGGCAAGTCAGAAAGATCTGAGAGGAGGGGGCAGCTAGGTGGCACAGTAGATAAAGGACTGGCCCTGGATTCAGGAGGACCTGAGTTCAAACCTGGCCTCAGACACTTGACACTAGCTGTGTGACCCTGGGCAAGTCACTTAACCCCCATTGCCCCACAAAAAACAAAAAACAACCAAAAAAATGTTTTTTCTTTAAAATTAAAAAAAAAAAAGATCTGAGAGGAGTGAAGGCATTCACTTGCTCGCCAGTTAGGACCCTTGGGCCCCAGATGGAAGTTTCAAAGCTGAGTGAATTAACTGCCCCAGGGGAGAGGGGGCTGGTCTGAGAAATAGGGCTGAGGCATGGTAGACATCAGGCTGTTCAAGATGGGTGAGACAGGAAGCCTGGTGTCAAGCTAGCTAGTTATGGTGCCTTAGCTTGACACTACAGGATCATAGACTTGGAACCTGAAAGGACCTGAGAAGCCATGTAGAAAACCCCTCTCCCACGTCCACCTGCGGTTATTTCACAGGTGACGACACCAAGATTGACAGGAGCTAAGTTGCTTGCTCAAGGCCAACACAAGCAAGCGGTTAGTGACACTGCTAGAATTCACATTCCAGAGATGGAGGGACTGGCCCAGGCTGACACAATTAGTAAAGGCCTGAGCTGGGATTTGATCCCAGGGATTCTGTTACTCCCAGGCTGCCACTCTCTCCAGACAGCCACCTGTTGAAGTGAGAATCTTGAGGACGAAGCCATGTGAAAGCCAGGATTAGAGCTGAGGTTTTCCTGACTCCAGGCCCTGAATTCCATCCCCTGGGCCACGCCCAGCCTCTTGTTGGCTGCTGTCATCTCCAGGTGGCCGGTGGCTGGACAGCTCCCAGCTGGCTGTCAGTTGGCCAGTCCAGAAGCTTCCTTCTGTGAACCTCACTTTGCCTCTTCTCTAAGTGGCAGGATTGTTGTGAGGGTCAAATGAGATAATGCATGTGAAGTGCTCTGGCAAACCTTGGAGCACTACATAAATGCCAGCCACGATGAGAATAATGACAAGCTTTATTATGATCACTTCAGCCCAGTGAGCACATCTTGGAGAGTTGAGATGCCTGTGTCTTAGGACAGCGGTGGCTTGAGGAGGCACATCGTTACTTAGTGTGATTTAACAGTACAGAAGTTGGTCATTCCAGCTGTTAGCTAGCTCAGGGTAATTCAATTCATCACACATGGATGGGTTTACTCCCACAGGAGAACTGGGTGCCTGTGGGAGGAGGAGACTATGATTATTTACAGGTGAATTTCGGGTTTTTTCTGGGTCCAGGATTCTGGCCAGCTATAATTGGCTTTCGCTGCCTTTTTCTCTTTTGTCCTTCAGAGAGCTGCTGAACCCCAGTTCTGAGGAATCCACGATACAACTTGGTAGGAAATGAGGCTCTTCGTATTTTTACTTCCTTTTTTCTTCTCTATTTTAGGGGCTTTATTCCTGAAGTGATTTCAGAGAGATCCCATGAGGTTTCTCTCTAACAGTGATGTGACCTGGCTTTCGGGGCCAGTCAGCAAAGGTGTAGTGGCTGGTATTCTGGGGCATAGGCCCCACTCCAGCCTTTTTGGCTTGAGGGCGGAGGAGAACAATGACCCCTCAGTATTGCCTCTTCCTCCTCCTAGGAGCCCTAGAGGGAGGCTGAATTAGAGAGGGAAAGAGGAGGAAATCTTGGTGTGTTCTTTGCTGGAGTTCTTTGGTGCAGTTTTTCAACTTGGAGTTTCAAAAGAGAGAGGTCTCAAACCTGGAATCCTTATGTAAATGAACTAACTCAGCGGCAGGGCCTAGTGAAGCTGCCACAGGAGGCCAGAGCCCTGGACTCTGACTTGGAAAATGTTATTGTGGGCAAGCTTCCCCGACTTCCCCAGTGTCACTTTCCTTCTCTGTTGAATGAGCAGGTTGGACTATGGGAGCTCTGAAGCCTCTCTTCCTTCCGGAATTCCCTGGAGGTAACATCCTGGACTTGGGAAGGGCAGGCCTGGTTCAAGGGCCATCTCGATGACCCTGGGCATATATCCCTTCTCTTGTCTCAGCCCGTCTCTTCTTCACTAAAATGATAGGGTTGGAGCCAATGAGCTTGAAAGTCCATGGCAGCTCCGTGGATCAATGATCTTTCTTCTCTCCCTTCTTCACACTTCTTACAGTTTTCTAGCATCCTGCTTAATGTGGATGGGCTTGGGCAGATTGGCGCTGTCATTTCTTTACCAAAGCAGGTGGATAATGAGTTGTATTTTTCCAGCTGACTCTTAATGATCCATTTTGCCATAATCAGTTGGTGACACCTCAGCAGCAGGGCCCCAAATATGCCGACTGGCCCTGCTGCTCACACTGCCCACTAGCCACACTTCATTAAAAAGCTGAGCCTCCTCTAAACGCATGGAGAGACTACAGAGTTGAGAGAACAAAGAGCACAGCAGGAGCGTGTCTAGCCTCTTGCTGCTGCAGAAATTATGAAAGGAAGATTCCTCCAAGGCCTATTGCTCCCTCACTATTCATGTCTAGATCAACGTCATCCCTGAAATGACACTGCTGGGTAGCTAAAACCTCAGAGAGCTTTCTCTGGCGAGCAGTCCCCGGAAGGTAGTGCCCGCTGTTCTTGATAAATAAGGAGAGCAGCAAATTGGGAGGTGCTTTGAAGACGTGAACCCTCCAGATTCCACATGTCTCACACATTGGCATCTTTGGACTATGTTCCAAAGCACCATTATCCTTTTCTACTCCCCCAAACCCCCCACCACAAAGCAGAAAGGACAGTCTTCCTAATGAAGCACTTTGCTTAGTAATTGGGTGGACTTTGTAATTCAGGGAGGAGTCTTCAGGGGAAGCCCGGAGGCAGAGGTGTGCCAAGTGTAGCCTTTGAAGGGGCTTTCAAGAAACTGGGGGTAGCCTTCAGATACATTCCTGGACTGCTGGGTAGGCCTGTGATAGTATTGTGTGCTTACTTGAAAAAGCATCCCAGGGAAACTGAGATTTGAGCCACATCTGCCCGCTTGGGGCATGTATCCTCCAATATTCTTACCAACAAGAGAGAGAATCTCCCTTGCCTGACTTGCCATGGGGAATAGAGAGAGAGCCTCCCCTTCTTTGGTTTTTCAAATGAGTTCCCAAAGGGTCATGGGAAATAGCAAAATGCAGGAGGAGGCAGCCCCAGCCTGAAAAGAGAGCCCAGGTGATGGGTACTTACAGCATGAGAAAGGATTTAGGTCGGACAAAAGGATAAGCCTACTGAGAACAAATGGTTGTCTGAAGTATCGTGTGCTAGGGCCACTTGGTAGGTTTCTAGCTTCCCTGAGGAAAGTGATCAGGATGAATGAAGGAAAGGCCTTGAGTCCTTGTCATGTGAAGAGTGAAAAGCTGAAATATGAATATTGGAAGTAGAATGAGCTGGGGAAGTGGGTCACCGGGAATGTAAGTTGAGTGCAGAATGTTCTCTCAGATGTGGAGAGAAGACACCAGGATTTTACTTTTTGCTTCAACTCCTTACTGTGTGATTCTGGAGTAAACAGTTTCTTTACCACTTTGGGCCTCTATTTTTCCATCAATCAAGTAGGAACAGGATAGCATGAATAGCTATAATGGCTTCTTTGGAACTTGCTTTGAACATTTTGGAGCTGGTCGCTGTGGCCATTTTCCTTCCTTTCATCCCTAGATCGAGCAGTGACATTTAAAGGATAAGGAAGGATGATATTACAAATGTGCTCCAAGGGTTTCACAATGGGAGAAAAAGAACAATGGATTAAAGTATCTGCTTCAAATTTATTTCCATCAGTCATTCAGACTTGTAATGTTTGATGGAACACATGAGGCATAAGTAATTAACTTGACCTCTTAAGAATTCTTTAGATTTAGGTGAGTTTGTGTCTTTCCTCATCTTTTGGGCCTATCTTTCCTTCTTGTGGCAGCTAAGGTAGGTGTTGGGTAGTATCTTCTCCAGTGTAAATGGTAGCTCTAGTTTATTACAAGGCCAGAAAAGAATCCACTGGTTGAATCCATGATGTCCAGAAGTGTCTGGTCAGGAAGGAAGATAAGGCCCAGGCATCCCTCTGCCCAACCACTGCAGGGTTCTGTATCCTAGCAAAAGGCCATGGTTTCTCAACTCCCTGGGTGCTCACCACACTCTGTGCTCTTGGACTTTTATGCCTGTTCTGTTTTTTTTTTCCTTTGTGGACACCTCCAGGGAACTGAACAAAAGCTTTAATATTTAATAATTATCACATTCCTTAATTTAATTAGGGTCTTATTTGCACTGCTATTATCAACTTTAATACTTGGATTATTTCAATTATTCTCTTGACTTCATTAGTGCCCATTAAGAAAAGCTCATGTACTTGACCTTCACAAGGGTGAGAGAATTTGGGCTTACTCTGGGTTGGGAGCTGGGTCCCAGGCTTGACCAGAATGACACATCCATCCCAGTTAACAGACGTGTGTTGGGTACCAGGCACTGTGTACTCAAAGAGCAGAAAAGTGGCTTGGTCTGCAGAAGTTTACATTGGGAGTGAAGAAAAGGGAGGGGAGAGTTATAATGCCTCTTGCAGCACAATCAAGTCATTGTGCTCACTTCTGGGGGTGACTTTGAGAAGATCATGGCCATCTGGGAAGTCCTGCCTCTGGTGGGTCCTAGTGCCTCTGGCAAGGGCTCTGTCACCCTAAAGTCATTGGCCCCCATGGGGACAGGCAGAGCCGGAGAGAGGAAGAAGGGGAAGGACTGGGGATCTGGAGGGCAAATGAATTGACTGGGGAGATTTAAAAAAATTTTTTAAAGTTTTTGACATAAAAAGGAATATAGTACATGTAAAAAAGGCAAATTACATCATTGGTTTGGAGTCACTTGACCTGATTTTTTTTCTTTCTTTCATTTTGTTTGTTTTTTTGGTGGGGCAATTAAGGTTAAGTGACTTGCTCAGGGTCACAAGCTAGTAAGTGTTAAGTGTCTGAGGCTGGATTTGAACTCTGATCCTCCTGAATCCAGGGCCGGTGCTCTATCCACTGTGCCACCTAGCTGCCATTTGACCTGGGTTTTAATCCCAATGTTTTGTTGCTTCTTGGAGGTGAAGCTTATCATTTGGCAGTTCTGAGTCTCGGTTCCTTTGTGTAGAAAAGGAGGCTGCTAGACTAGGGGACCTCTTTCTGAAGTCTTGGCCAGGGCTAGGAACAATTTCAGGCATGTTTTTTTGTTTGTTTGTTTTTTTCAGGGCAATGAGGGTTAAGTGACTTGCCCAGGGTCACACAGCTGGTAAGTGTCAAGTGTCTGAGGCCAGATTTGTACTCAGGTCCTCCTGACTGCTGGTGCTCTATCCACTGTGCCACCTAGCTGCCCCCAAATCTCTTTTTTTATCCCTTTGGGCCTAAGTTTCTTTCTAGTTGAAATGAGCAAATTGAATTAAATAGTGTCTAAGTTCCCTTTCAACTGTAATGTTATACGGTAATGGCTTGACTTCAAGCCTCGGTCCCCAAAGCAGCCATCTCTTTACACCTTAGCACCCCAGCAATTGGGTTCCTTCAGTGCCAAGAGTGAATCAATAATTAACCTTAGCACCTAATTAAGTAGGAAGCTGCCAGGTGGCCTGAATCCTTCTGGGTCTGGGGACAGGGACGGGGATTGGTAGTCTTGAGTAAGGGTCTTTCTTTACTGAGGCGAGTGTCCTCAGGTTCCTGTCTTCCCCCAAGGGACTTGTCTGGCCCTCATCCCTGAGGCACTAGCATACAAAACTCTAAATAGTGCTGCAATATTAAATAGTTTAAGCAGCCACAGGAGAGGTGTCCTTAAAGGCCTTAAGGTGTGGCTCTGACCAATTGAGAAGTAACTGCCATCACCATAGAAATTCAAAAGGAGAAATAATTCTTCTGGGCCGGGTCTTCCATAGATTGCTTTAGGTTTTAGGCAGAGAGAAGAGCAGGAGAAGCTGCTTGGATGGAAGAGGTGGTGAAGTATGTGCTGGGGCCAGTGTGTCACATGATGTTTTCCAGAATAAGACTAAAGATAGGTTGGGTCAAAGATCCTGAGGTGTCTGTCATCTAAGCTCAGCTGGGCTGCTCAAGGGTAGGTCTTTCCATATTACTCCCTTGTGCTCACTAAATTCCAGTGGTTTAGGACAGCTAGGTGACACAGTGGATAAAGCACCGACCCTGAATTCAGGAGGACCGGAGTTCAAATTTAGCCTCAGCCACTTGACACCTACTAGCTGTGTGACCTTGGGCAAGTCACTTAACCCTCATTGCTTCACAAAAAATTTAAAAATTAAAAATAAATAAAAATAAAATAAATTTTAATTTTTTAAAAATCTAGTGGTTCCCTATGACCTCCAGAATCCATTTACAAAGCCCTTGGTCATTCGCAATTCTTTAGAAACCAACTCCAACTTGCCTTCCCAACATTACTGCACATGTATCCCTCCCTTTCAAGCAGTCTATGTGCCAGGCAAACTGATGTTCTTACTACTCCTAATCTGTGACCCTCCATTTCCTGTGTCCCCATGCCTGAAGTGAATGCTTTCCTCTCTTCTACCTCTTAGAAAATAGGGATTCCTAACTCCTTGCATGACCTTTTATATGAAACTTTGTTTAAATTTCCTCACCATATCCCCAACTCCTAAGCCTCCCCCTCCCAAATCATCGTATCTATCTTGAACACACCTCCCCATTTACATGTTTGTCTTTGGCTGGACTGTAGATTCCACCTTTATCTTTATATTCCCCCTACCTGGTACATAGTAGGTGCTTAATAATTGCCTGTTGATTGATAGGGGCATATTCCGATGAAAGCTGTGTTTTCTTATTTTTCTATATGAAAAAAATCCTCAATGTGAAATATTTGCTTTTATTCAATAGTAGAGGAATTTTCTTCTTGTAATATGGAGGTCTCCGGGGTCATGGGTCATGTGTAGAGTAGACACAGTCCATGGGCTATCTTTTAGGTCGTAATATGGTGCAATCTGGGCCTCTTTCTTACTCTGGAGGAACCAGCATCCAGAATGGGAATCAAGGTTCAACTTCAAGTTAGTATATAGAGAACCATTCACTTTTAAAATATTTGCTTTATGATTAATGGTAAATATCAGAGCATCTTCTGGCTTGTGAGAAGAGGATAGAGAAGCAGCACAACAGAAATCTGTTCCTCCCTCCCTTCATTTTTAGCTAAAACTCAGACTCAGAGATTCACCATTGAACCTCATTGTGATGCCAAAGGCTTGTTATAAATATACTGGCCTTCTTGAAGGTCACTGGTGGCAGATTGGGCTAGGAAGTAGCAAGGATTCTCTGGTGGCACAGCCGGTCCTTTGGTGAGGACTTGGGCCTTTAAAATACTCTGGTGATGGGGGCGGCTAGGTGGTACAGTGGATTAAGCACCAGCCCTGAATTCAGGAGGACCTGAGTTCAAATCTGGCCTCAGACACTTGACACTTACTAGCTGTGTGACCATGGGCAAGTCACTTAACCCCCATTGCCCCGCAAAAAAAAAAAAATACTCTGGTGAGGTTGTTCACCAGATACCTTAATATGAAAAGCAGGGGAAACTTTGGGAGGTCTTATCAGGGTAGAGGGAAATTAGAAGAGATGCACCACCTTTGATCTTTTCCCAGATTTCATTGATGCGAACACAGGAAAGACTCAAGGATGGGAAGCAGGGAGAACCTCATCTGTTCCCCTGATTGGTAAATATTGACTTTATAGGCATTTAGGTGAAATACTATACCAGGGCTCTTGTGCTGAACTTGGTCTCGTGAGTCTCCCCAACAAATGTGCAGGTTATTTTTGGTGGTGTCTGCCAGCCTCTGTCATCATTGAAGGTCAGAATGAAATCAGATGAGAGGTAACATAGCTCCTCAGCCTTGTGGCCCAGTGCCTCAGGTGTTCCTAACTCCTAATATATGATCATCCTGCTACTCACCTCTAAATTGATTCATCTAGTAGACAGAATGTCTTAGAGTGGGGAGGCCATTCCAGTAGTTCAGATATCTTTTGCACACTGAAAGGGCCATCAGTGACTAAAGCATAAGAAAGGGGGTGGAGATCTTTTGCCTTCATCATCATCCCCTCCAGGTGTTCAGAGTGGGAAAGATATGGAAGAAAGAAAATCTTCCTGAAGATCAGTGTCAGAGGATATGAGAGAGGTGAATTTATCCTGAGTGCCCTGACTTGTGACCAACTATCTTAGATGAAAGAGAGTCTAGCATGATGGGTGAATGTTTCAGTTTAGGACACTCTTCCCTTTACATCTTAAGATAATTTGAGTCTCCTTAATCTCAAAACTGTGGGTCTGAGATTCGGGATTGTAGGCCTGAGGGGTCCTCTCTGAGCAATTCCTGGAGTCCCAGACACTTTCCTTGTCATGTCTGGTCAAGAAGACCCTTAGAAACCTTGGAATGGTGACAAATAGCATAGGTGTGTGCCGTTTCTTTTTCCTTCAAAAAAGAGAACCCGGAACTTGCATGGGGTTACTGAACAAACAATTCTCAAACTGGGGATAGACTGGGGAGAGAATCCAGGGCTTTTAACCTCACACTCATTAGACCATGCTACTGCCACTTTATATGCTGTTATTTCCCTGTTTGGGCCACAACAGTCTTCATGAACCAGTTCAAGGGTCTATGATTCCATCGTACCCCCATGTTTTCCCTCCACTGTCACATATGCTAATCCTGATACAGTTTGGTAAATCATCTTTGAGAATGGCCATCACTGACCATGGTATTCCCTGAGAACCCATCTGGTTATGAGCCTCTCTGAATTGAGCTCTACTCTTTCAAAGACTACAGACACACTGTCCATTGTTGGGTCCATACTTGAGGACTTGCCAGAGCTTGTGCTTTGAGAAACTAATGACAACACTAATCAAAAGGGCTTTAAACTGAAGAAGGCGGGGGAGGGGGGGGGAGAAAACAGCTTATGTATAGCTACCAAGCAAAATATCATAGATAGTAAATACACTATTGGAATCAGAATAACAGTTGTTTAGAAGCCCAGAAATGCTCAGGAGACAAAATTCAAGGAAGGAGCCAGCAATAAGCCTCCTGACCACTCTCCTCTCTTAACAAAGTATTTACTTTGTTTTCTCCCACAGTGGGGCAATGAGGGTTAAGTGACTTGCCCAGGGTCACACAGCTAGTAAGTGTCAAGTGTCTGAGGCCGGATTTGAACTCAGGTACTCCTGAATCCAGGGCTGGTGCTTTATCCACTGTGCCACCTAGCTGCCCCACCCTATACTAATTTTTGACTTGCATTAATAGCCATTTCATCCCTCAGGAGTTGGAGGAGTCAATGAGATAAACTATTCTGACCCTAGTTTCCACCAAAGAGAAAATGGTTGCTGAAGGACAAATAATGGGAACTTTGGAATGGGGAGGCAGGAATAAACTACTCCATCTCAGAGAAAATCTGGACATGGTCTGATATGCATCCTAGGTTTGGGAAGAAAATGTTACACAGAGTCAGAGAAAGGATAGAGAAGCGGGGCCAAAGTTAGTTCTAGAAGCTTTTGAGAATCTCTCAAGAATGAAATTCTGAAGACACAAAAAGAAACATTTCTTCTGAGGAAGAAAAGAGATCATTGTGGATGCACAGGGAACTCAAGGACTGGGCTCAATTTTAAAGGCATGTACAAACTATGAAAGCAAGGGAGAACTTGGCATAATTATCTGCTAGTAGTATCTGGAGTGCTAAATCTCAGGAGCTGGTGAAGACAGCTGTAGCATGTTGGGTTTTTTGAAAACTGTCTTGAGAAAGATCCAAGAAAGGATCACAGTTGAACTGTTGCCATGGTTGGCTGGCATGATGATAATAAAGAGAAGGTTATTTTCTCTGCTAAAGAGAATGATCATTGGACTGAAAAGGAAAGAATAAAAAATAGCTAGGAGTAAGTGGAAACCTAAGAGAAACAGGAAGATGGTAGAAGAACACCTCACCAGACATAGACCTAATTCATCCTCCCGAACTGAAGGAACTGGACATTGCCAATGATCTTTGGAAGATTATGGAGGGGGCAGAGCCAAGATGGTGGAGAGGAAGCAGCAAGCTGCCTGAGCTCTCCTTCTGTTCCCTCAAAAAGAACATTAAATCAAGCCTCTGGACAGATTCTGAAACTACAAAACCTGCAAAGAGACAGAGAGACACAGTCTTCCAACCAGAGATAATTTAGAAGACTTCAGGAAAAGGTCGGTCTGACTCGGGCAAAAGGGAGGCCCAGCGCAGGGCAGCAGCCCAGCGCTGAGAGGGTCAGGGCAAGTCAGCAGGAACTGCAGGCCACAGCCGAACAACTGAGGCCCCTGGAACCTGGCTCAAAAATCTGGTGGCCAAGAAGGACAGTGGAAAAACCTACCTGCACCAGCCGAGAGGGCAAGCTGCCAGCTGTAGGGCCACGAACAGGACAGGCAGGATCAGGCACCTGACCGAGCCCACTCAGACAGGAAGTGCAGGGGGGCGAACTGCACACACTATAAAGGCCTCAGAGTAACAAGCCAGTCACACAGCACCTATACCCCTGCACAAGAAGCCCAAAACAGGGACCCTGGTGCCCCCAGAGCAGACCTCAACTTAAACAATAAATAAATAAGCTGCAATAATGAGTAAGAAGCAAAAAAGAGCCCTCTCCATTGAGAGCTTATGTATCAATAGGGAAGAAGCCAACACAAACTCAGATGAGGACAGTACCCTCAAATTGCCTACATGTGAAGCCTCATGAGGGAAGGTGAATTGGTCTCAAGAACAAAAAGCCTTCCTGGAAGAGCTCAAAAAGGATTTTAAAAATCAATTAAGAAAGGTAGAAGAAAAAATGGGAAGAGAAATGAAAGCAAAACAAGAAAACTATGAAAAAAGGATCAGCAGCTTGGAAAAGGAAGCACAAAGATTGACTGCAGAAAACAATTCCTTAAAAAATTCATCTGGCCAAATGGAAAAAAAAAAGTGCATAATTTCTCTGAAGAAAACAATGCCTTAAAAAATTCATTTGGCCAAATGTGAAAAAAGGTGCATAATCTCATTGAAGAAAACAATGCCTTAAAATATTCATCTGGCCAAATGGAAAAAAGGTGCATAATCTCATTGAAGAAAACAATGCCTTAAAAATTAAAATTGGACAGTTGGAAGATAAGGAATCCATGAGATGCCAGGAATCAGTCAAGCAGAATCAAAAGAATGAACAAAGAAGAAAATGTGAAATACCTCATTGGAAAGACAACTGATCTAGAAAACAGATCCAGGAGAGACAATTTGAGAATCATTGGACTGCCTGAAATCCATGACCAGAAAAAGAATCTTGACACCATATTCCAGGAAATTATTAAGGAGAATTGCCCTGATATTATAGAATCAGAGGATAAAATCATCATTGAAAGAATCCACCGATCACCTCCTGAAAGAGACCCCAAAAGGAAAACTCCAAGGAATATTGTAGCCAAATTCCAGAATTATCAGGTGAAGGAGAAAATACTCCAAGCAGCCAGAAAGAAGCAATTTAAATATCATGGCGCCACAGTCAGGATTGCTCAGGACATGGCAGCTTCAACATTAAAGGACCGCAAGGCTTGGAAGATGATATTCCAGAAGGCAAAGGAGCTTGGATTGCAGCCAAGAATCTATTACCCAGCAAAAATGCGCATTCTCTTTCAGGGGAAAAGATGGACATTTAATGACATTGGGGACTTTCAATCTTTCCTGATGAAAAGACCAAAACTTAATAGAAAATTCAATCTTAACATACAAGACTCAAGAGAAGTTTAAAAAGGTAAACAGAGGGGAAAAAAAGGTTATTCAATTAGGTTAAACTGTTTATGTCCCTACACGGGAAGATAATACTCATAACTCTTAAGAACTGTTAATGTATTTGGACAGAGAGAAGGACTTTACACAGAGGGTATAAATATAAATTGTCTTTGATGTGATGATACAAAAAAAAATTAAGGGGTTGAAAAGGGAGTCTATGGGGAGGAGAGGAAAGGGGAGGTGGAATGGGATGAATTACATCATATGAAGAGGTGGGAAAAAAAAACCTATTACAATAGAGGGAAAGAAAGGAGGGGTGAGCATTGTTTCAACCCTACTCTCATTAGATTTGATTCAAAGAGGGAATAACATATATGTTCATTGGGATAAAGAAACTTGGCTCATTCATTAGGGAAGCAAAAGGGGAAGGGAAAGGGGGGACTGATGGAAGGGAGGACAAAAGCAAGGGAGAAAAGGGTAAAGAAAAGAGTGGGGGTGATAAAAAGGGAGGGCAGACTGGGGGAGGCAGGGGTAAGAAGTAAAACCTCGGTGAGGAGGAATAGGGTGAAAGAAGGGGGGAAAAGTACAAAGAGGTAAATAGAATGGAAGGGAATAGACAGTCAGTAATAATAACTGTGAATGTAAATGGGATGAACTCTGCTATAAAACAGAAGCGAATTGCGGAGTGGATTAAAAACCAGAATCCTACAATAAGCTGTTTACAAGAAACACATTTGAAGCAGAGAGATACACACAGAGTAAAGGTAAAAGGCTGGAGCAGAATATATTATGCTTCAGCTAAAGTAAAAAAAAAGCAGGGGTAGCAATCCTTATCTCTGACAAAGCACAGGCAAAAATAGATCTCATTAAAAGAGATAAGGAAGGAAATTACATCTTACTTAAAGGTACTATAGATAATGAAGTAATATCAATATTAAATATGTATGCACCAAGTGGTATAGCATCCAAGTTCTTAGAGAAGTTAAATGAGTTACAAGAGGAATTAGACAGTAATACAATACTAGTGGGGGATCAGAATCTCCCCCTCTCAGGATTAGATAAATCTAGCTGAAAAATAAATAAGAAAGAAGTGAAAGAGGTGAATAGATTACTAGAAAAGTTAGACATGATACTTGTCTGGAGAAAATTGAATGGGGATAGAAAGGAATATACCTTTTTCTCAGCAGTACATGGCACATTTTCAAAAATTGACCATGTATTAGGGCACAAAAACATCATAGTCAAATGTACAAAGGCAGAAATAGTAAATGCATCCTTCTCAGATCATGATGCAATAAAAATTACATGTAAGAAAGAGCCAGGGAAAAGTAGAATGAAAATAAATTGGAAACTAAATAATATCATTCTAAAGAATGAATGGGCCAAACAACAAATCATAGAAACAATAACTATATCCAAGAGAATGACAATAATGAGACAACATACCAAAATCTATGGGATGCAGCCAAAGCAGTGCTTAGGGGAAAATTTATAGCTCTAAATGCTTACATGAATAAAAGAGAGAGGAGATTAATGAATTGGGCATGCAACTTAAAAAGCTAGAAAAAGAACAAATTAGAAATCCCCAATTAGATACTAAACTAGAGATCCTGAAAATTAAAGGAGAAATTAATAAGATTGAAGGCAAAAAAATCTGTAGAATTAATCAATAAAACTAAGAGCTGGTTTTATGAAAAAAACAATAAAATAGATAAAATATTGGTTAATTTGATTAAAAAAAGAAAGAAGAAAACCAAATTACCAGTATCAAAAATGAAAAGGGTGATGTTACCACCAATGAAGTGCAAATTAATTCAATAATTAGGAGTTATTTTGCCCAACTGTATGCCAATAAATTTGACAATATAAATGAAATGGATGAATATTTACAAAAATACAAACTGCCCAGGTTAACTGAAGAAGAAATAAAATCCTTAAATAAACCCATATTAGAAAAAGAAATTGAACAAGCCATTAATGAACTCCCTAAGAAAAAATCCCCAGGGCCAGATGGGTTTACAGGTGAATTTTACCAAACATTTAAAGAACAATCGATTCCAATATTATACAAATTATTTGGAAAAATAGGTGAAGGAGTTCTACCAAGTTCGTTTTATGACAGAAATATGGTGGTGATACCAAAACCACGCAAAAACAAAAAAGAGAAAGAAAATTATAGAGCAATTTCCCTAATGAATATTGATGCTAAAATCTTAAATAAGATATTAGCAAGGAGATTACAGCAAGTGATCACCAGGATAATACAGTATGACCAGGTGGGATTTATACCAGGAATGCAGGGCTGGTTCAACATTAGGAAATCTATTAACATAATCAACCACATCAATAAGAAAACCAACGAAAATCATATGATTATCTCAATAGATACAGAGAAAGCTTTTGACAAAATACAGCACCCATTCCTAATAAAAACACTAGAGAACTTAGGAATAGGTGGAGCAAGTTTTATATGCAATGGAGATAAATTAGAGGCCTTCCCAATAAGATCAGGGGTGAAACAGGGATGTCCATTATCACCCCTATTGTTTAATATGGTACTAGAAATGTTAGCTTTAGCAATCAGAGAAGAAAAAGGAATTAAAGGAATTAGAATAGGCAAGGAGGAAACAAAACTATCACTCTTTGCAGATGATATGATGGTATACTTAAAGAATCCTAGAGAATCAACTCAAAAATTACTTGAAACAATTAACAACTTTAGCAAAGTAGCAGGATATAAAATAAATCCACATAAATCATGAGCATTTCTATACATGACCAACAAAGTCCAGCAGCAAGAGATATAAAGAGAAATTCCATTTAAAGTAACGATAGATAATATAAAATACTTGGGAGTCTACTTGCCAAGACAAACCCAGGAACTCTATGAAGACAACTGCCAAACACTCTTCACACAAATCAAATCAGATCTAAATAATTGGAAAGATATCAATTGCTCATGGATAGGCAGCATAAAAATATAGTAAAAAAAATTTTAAAATATAGTAAAAATGACAATTCTACCCAAATTAATTTACTTACTCAGTGCCATACCAATCAGACTACCTAAAAATTATTTTATAGAGCTAGAAAAAATAACAAAATTCATCTGGAAAAACAAAAAAATCAAGACTATCCAGGGAAATAATGAAAAAAAATTCACAGGAAGTTGGGTTAGCGGTAGCAAACCTGGAGCTTTATTATAAAGCGGCAGTCAACAAAACTATCTGGTACTGGCTAAGAAATAGAGTGGAGGATCAATGGAATAGGATAGGCACAGGAAACTCAGTAGTAAATGACACTAGTAATGTAGTATTTGATAAACCCAAAGACTCCAGCTTCTGGGATAGGAACTCAGTATTTGACAAAAACTGCTGGAAAAACTGGAAGAGAGTATGGCAGAAATTAGGCATAGACCAACATCTTACACCTTATACTAAAATAAGGTCAAAATGGATACATGATTTAGACATAAGGGGTGATACCATAAGTAAATTAGGAGAGAAAGGAATAGTCTACCTATCAGATCTTTGAAAGGAAAACAGTTTATGACCAAACAAGAGATAGAGTATATTATAAAATGCAAAATGGATGATTTTGATTACATTAAATTAAAAAATTTTGTACAAACAGAAGCAATGCATCCAAAATTAGAAGGGAGGCAGAAATCTGGGAAACAATTTTTATGGCCAGTACTTCTGATAAAGGCCTCATTTCTAAAATATATAGGGAACTAAATCATATTTATATGAATCCAAGTCATTCCCCAATTGAGAAATGGTCAAAGGATATGAACAGGTAGTTTTCTGATGAAGAAACCAAAGCTATCTATTCCCATATGAAAAAATGCTCTAAATCTCTAATGATTAGAGAGATGCAAATTAAAACAACTCCGAGGTACCACCTGACACCTATCAGATTGGCTAAAATGACAAAAAAGGAAGATAATAAATGTTGGAGAGGCTGTGGGAAAATTGGAACACTAATGCATTGTTGGTGGAGCTGTGAACTGATCCAACCATTCTGGAGAGCAATTTGGAATTATGCCCAAAGAGCTATAAAGCTGTGCATACTCTTTGACCCGGCAATACCACTTTTGGGTCTTTGCCCCAAAGAAATCATGGAGAGGGGAAAGGGACCCACATGTATAAAAATATGTATAGCTGCTCTTTATGTGGTGTCAAAGAATTGGAAGTTGAGGGGATGCCCATCAATTGGGGTATATGAATACAATGGAATACTATTGTTCTGTAAGAAATGATGAGCAGGAGGAGTTCAGAGAAACCTGGAGGGTCTTGCGTAGGCTGATGATGAGTGAGATGAGCAGAACCAGAAGAACATTGTACACAGTATCATCAACATTGAGTGTTGATCTACTGTGATGGACTATATTCTTCTCACCAATGCAATGGTACAGAAAAGTTCCAGGGAACTCATGATAGAAGAGGATCTTAAAATCCAGGAAAAAAAAAAGAACTGTGGAATATAGATGCTGAATGAACCATACTATTTCTTTTGGTTTTGGTGCTAATGTTTTTTTTATTTTGAGGTTTTTTGTCATTGCTCTGATTTTTCTCTTATAACATGACTAATGCAGAAATATGTTTAATGTTATCATGTGCGTGTGTGTACATATATATACACATATTTACACACACACACACACACACACACACACACACACATATATATATATATATATATGGCCTATGTCAGATTACCTGCTGTCTAGGGGAGGGGGGAGGGAGGGAGAAAAATCTGAAATTGGAAAGCTCGTATAAACAAAAGTTGAGAACTATCTTTATATGTAACAGGAAAAAAATGCTTTATTGATTAAAAAGAGAAAGGTTATGGAGGGGGAAAAAAGAAAGATTATGGAGGGGCAACTAGGTGGCACAGTGGATAAAGCACCATCCCTGGATTCAAAGGACCTGAGTTCAGATCTGGCCTTAGACACTTGATACTTATTAGCTGTGTGACCCTGACAAGTCACTTAACTCCAATTGCTGCACACACAAAAAAAAACAAAAATAAAAAAGAAAGATTATGGAAAAGGGGAGAGGTGCCATAACTTAAGGGAAGACATGTTCTCATACCACCCCCTCCAACCTAGGTCTACAAATTATAAACCATTGAGTTTCGCTTTAATGCCTGCCAAAATCCTGATAGTAAAGGCATAAATGGTGAATATGACATCTTCAGGATTGGATCTACTAGTTAATGGATCAGTAGATCAGAGGCATGTTTTAGGTAGAACTTACCAAGATCGTAGCAAAGCATTAGACAAAGTCTGACTTGCTCTTCTCATGGATGAGAGAGTGGGAGAGGGGAAAGAAGATGTGGGATAGACAACAGTATAGTTGAGTAGTTTTGTAAGTGATTGAATGGCCGAACTCAGAAGTTATTAGTGGTTCGATGTCGGCCTGAAAGGAGGTCTTTGCAAGGGTGCCCTAGGTAGGGATCTGCACTTGGCTTGTTTCACTTTATCACTGACTTGCATAAACCCCCAGATGGCTTCCTCATTGCAATGGCACAGAGCTAGAAGGGTTAAGTAGCACACTGAGTGACAGTGTTAGCATTCAAAAATATATAAATGGAGGGGGAAGCCAGGTGGCACAGTAGATAAAGCACCAGCCTTGGATTCAGGAATACCTGACTTCAAATCTGGCCTCAGACACTTGACACTTACTAGCTGTGTGACCCTGGGTAAGTCATTTAACCCTCATTGACCCAACAAAACAAAACAAAATATATATCGATGGGTTAGAACCTAATAAGGTGGGGGCAGCTAGATGGTGCAGTGGTTAAAGCACCGGCTCTGGATTCAGGAGTACCTGAGTTCAAATCTGGCCTCAGACACTTGACACTTACTAGCTGTGTGACCCTGGGCAAGTCACTTAACCCCCATTGCCTGCAAAACAAAACAAAACAAAACAAAACAAAGAACCTAATAAGGTGACATTTTATCTAAGTCTTACTAGGCTCCAAAAATCAGCCTCTTGAGGTCATGTTGGAGAGTGGATTGAATGACAAGCTTAGAATCTGGAGGCAAAATCCTGTATTCAAATACTCCCTCTGACATAGGTTGTGTGAACATAGATATAATCTGCCCAAGCCATTGTTTCATCCTCTGTAAAATGGGACTAAACCCTATGATATTTTATTCATGACGTTGTTGTATGATGAAGTGAGAATCTTAAAGTACCATATAAAAATGGCAGGCGTTATGTATTCTGTGGGGAAGGTGGGGCTATAGAGCCATCTGCTCGGAAAAATATCAGGCAATTTTAGGTCAGTGGGAGTCAGTGGTGTAATATGGCATCTATCAAAGCTAATTCTGCCTACATCAATCAAAAAGGCTTCATTAAATCACTAAATTCTTAGTGTGCTCCAGCTTCAGGTAGATATTCTTTGTTCTCAAGGAGCTTTAAATTCTGTGGAGGGGAAAGCATGTGCATGTGCTTGTGTGTGTGTGCATGTATGTCTGCATGCATGCTTCTATATGTGTCTATGAGAAGTGTACATAGTCAATCTCAGGTATCCTTGGGAGGGAAGCCACTAGCAGGTGCCAGATCAGGAAAGGTCTTCTGCAGAAGGAAGCACTTGAACTAAATCTTGAAGGGAGCCGGGAATTCCAAGAGGCCAAGGTGAAGACAGAGAATGTTCCAGGCAAAGAGGAATGCCAGTGTCAAGTGCAGGAGCTAGAAGATGGAGTATTGTGCCTGGGAAATGGGAAGGAGGCAAGTGTACCTGGCCCAGAGAAAGAGAGTGGAGGACAGTCAATTGTGAGAAGACTGGAAAGGTAGGAAGGGGCTCTTTCCATGACTCACAGTTCTTCTTGCTCAGTACTATAAACAGGACAAACTGCAAGCAAAGCTGGGACTCCTTCTGCTTCTGCTCAGGGGCCTTGCCACAGGGTATAGGAATTTAGGGGGGCACTGCTAGCATTTGCAGTCCAGCAGTGGCAAAACAATTAAGTTGAGGGTGCAGCAAAAACATTTAAAGTAGGAAACTGCTACCTTCTCCCTTTCCCCCCAAGGTGGCACCCCATGTGACCCTCTCTGTGAGCAGCCCCACTTTGCTCCTTCTTCTACCTCCACTCAATGAAATTTGGTTTAAAATGTTGATTCGAGGTTTGTTTCATGCTGCTCACCCTTGGCTTAAACATTGCTATTTGGGCCTCTGGTCTTTGGCCCTTTCTTACCACTTGCCACACCAAGATCTTCTCTCCCTTCTTGTCCACGCCTTCATTTTCCTGACCTATGTTTACTGGCTACATGCCAAGTCATTCCTGCTGAGGTGTAATAACTGATGATTTTTGCGTGGGTGACATCTCCCTTTTAGGATTTGAATAACCCCCTCGGGATTACTCATGCCGCTTGTACTTGCATTCCTGAGTTGGCTTGCCAGGGACAGCTGCTATCTCTGGTTCTAGGACTCTCCCTAAATGGAAATAGCCACTCCTGACAAGAGTTCACAAGTGCCTGTGGACGTGCTTGCTAATTAATAATCCCCCAGTAGACATCCCTTTGGTGCACCGTCTCTCCTGGTAAGCCAGGTGGCCAGGGCCTATTCCTCTTCATAGATTTGACTCTCATCTCTCAGTTGCCATGTCAAGCTCTCTCTGAAGAGAGAGCTTGCTTCTGTGCTATTCCTTGGTGCTGCTTCCTCCCCCAAGTGACTACCTTTCTGTCTCCATATCCATCTGGAATGTGTGCATGCATCTCTGCACCCTCAGCTGTGTCTCAAATTCTCTTGACTCCTGGATGGGCTGTCTACTCTTGGACAAGTGGCTACTTAGATGCCATGGCCAATGAGGGGGATTGGAGAAATTCCTTCCTTCCCTCCAAGAATGCTTTTCTCTCAGAAGTTGCTTCCTCCCTCATTTTTGCTCCCAGCTCAGATTCCCTCCAAATGCTGAATTTAACCAGGTTTTATTCTAGTTATTTAAAAACCCATAATCCAGTGTCTGGATTGTACAATGAGGTTTTCCCCTTTAATTCCTTCAGAGAAACAAAGGGTTCACTCTTCCTAAGAAGATCGCCAGGTGTGGCTGCAATTTTACTCTGCACTAAATCACTAAATTGTGACCACATTAAACACTCCTGTTGTTATTCGTTTCCTCCTCATTATTAGAGAATGATGGTGGTGGAGCAGCTACCTACTCTGTCCACCCATCGGGCCGGCTGACCTTCCTGTAGAGGGGGGACAGTTCAGTACTTAGCTGGGAGTTCCAAGCCATGATTTCTAGTGCCATGTGCACTTTTACTCTTCTGCAGCGTGTGAATGAAGCCATTCCTCCTTTCTGGTAAGTGAATGAGTTGTGCAAGACCATCTTAAAGGTTGTTTCTAGGTCAAAGGGTCTTTTGAGATTGGGCCTGTATTGCTATGAATCTCCTGAAAGTTGTGGCTGTTGGTTTATTTTCTGGTGCTTTGCTTCTTTGCTCCAGAAAGTGGAACATAGCCAACCCTTGGTTAAAGTCCAGTGAATTATGGCATTCCTGTCAGTGAGAGTGTGGACCATGTGTGCATAACCACCTTTCTCACTGCCCAGGTTAGCTGTGGGAAGCCGTGCCCACGGAGCCCCTCTGGTGGGGGAGGGTCTCAGATTCCAGACTGAACCTGGGCTTTTGGCTAACATATTTTGACTTCTCTTTAAAAGTAGTTCTATTGAGCTGTGGGAATCTAGAAGTTGGGCTGAGATCATTAATCATTTGTCCCCATTAGCGCCATCCTAGATTTTCTTGGCACTGTGAGACCAAAGCTCGGGGCTGACGCCAACATTTGGTCAATATTTTGGTCTCCTTGGTTGGTTCCTCCTGAGCCAGGAAGGCTTCCTCATCTCTCAAACCCAGCCAGGAAATGCTTCCTGGGGAGCTGTGTGCTTGGCCATAAAACTAGAAGGGCGGATGCTGGTAGTCTTATTGGCCAGCTGTTTGCGGGTCTAAGGTTGACTGTGATACAATGGAAAGAGATAGCTTGCCTGCCAGCCCGAACCCATCAGTGTGTTCTTGAGAAATACCAGGGTAAGCCACTCATCTTCTTTCTTCTCTAAAGCCAGAACTAATGAATGTTGGGTAGGAGTCACCATCTGGGCTCTCTGGATGCAGCCAGTGGCCTTTTCTCTCAAGAGCCCTGGTTTGAAGAGAGAATGGAGCCTTTAACAGTGACTCCAAATTCTAGTGAAGGAAAAGGGCTTTTCTCCAGCTCAGAGACTGCCGAGGAAGCTGCTTAGTGGTGCCAGTGAACTCTGTGTGTCCACACTGCATGGAGAAAAAGGAGAGCTGTCCCCAAGAAATAATCCTCTCTTCAGTGGATTCCAAGCTGAGCCAGGTTACTCCCCCTCCCTTCCCCAGCTCTGGCCAGGCCGCAAACATGACAACCACCTCCTAGTCACCAGAGCTTCCCAGCTGGCTCTGTTCCACTCGGCCTCACATATCACGTGCCAGTTTATTTAATTAAAATAAATTGGGAGGAGGATCTAGGAGAGAAAAGAAATAACAATATAATTAGTATCTATGTGTGTGTGTGTGTATGTGCGTGCGCGCGCGCGCGTACACGCACACACACATTGCAACATTGCTTGGCGAATGGGATTCAAGGCACTTTTTGCTTCAACTTGTCTCATAGAAAAAGTTCCAAGATGTTCTCGTCCCCTTCCCCATCCAGGCCAGACTGCTGAGCATTACCCTTCTTTCTGCTTTCCAAGTGCTTCACTCTCCACAGGCAGCCTGGAAAGGATGGAGGCGAGTTGGTAGCACGTGTGCCTTCTGACGGAATGAGTGACTATTGTCACATGGCCTTATTCATGGGAGAGCTCATTGACCTGATATAACATAGACCCATGCAGCCTCACCCTCCTCCAATGCACCAGCACTGATTCTTTTCCCGTGGTATTACCAGATTCCAGAACCCAAAGTTCTCACTTCTCGGTAAAGAAGTCCAGATCTTCCACTTGAAATTCAGATGTTTCCAAAGTTTGGCTTAATCTTACCCAGCTGGCTCATCTCCAAGTAAACTCCAGTCTCACGTGGTCTCCTACCATTCTCCTCATGCAAAATCCCTTCATGTTGAGCTTGGAGTTGGGAGAGGCCCAAGGTGGAATCACTTCCTTGCCACCTCTTGGCTGTGTAACTCCAGGCAAGTAACTCACCAGTCTGAGTCTTGGTTAACTCACCTTTTCTTTTATTTTTTTGGATCAAGTTTTATTCAATATCATATACAAAACATTCCCAGATACAAGAGGGTTTAATCCTCCTCCTCTTCCTCCTTTTCAATCTGGAAGTACCATAAATTCATAACTCTCCTTGATGTTGGCCACCACTCAGAGCCAATCTCAAAGATTGTTCTTTAAGTATTTCTTTGTCAGGCACTTTTAGAAAATGACACCTCTGAAAGCACGGTTATCTTTCTCTTGCTTCTCTCCACCACCAAGGTTGCTGGCCTCTCTGTTCACTTTGATTTGTTCTTGTAAAAACTGCTCAAAATTAGCAGCATCCATAATCTCATCTTCCACAGGATGGGTACAATCCGTGGTAAATTTGAGGACTTGCTTCTTTTTTGCCATCTTTCATCTCAGATTTCTTCAAAGGAGTTATGATGATCAAGGAAGCACAAAGGGGTTTCCTTACCTTTTCAACAGGGATCATTATACCCAGAGTATCTGCCTCACAGGATGTTTGTTAGACTCAGATTTCCATATGGCCTTAAAGCCCTACAGAGATGGTAGCTATAATGATCTTTTTGACTCAGTCTCAAAAGTCACTCGTGTCCCCTGCAGATTTCCTCAGTGCTGCTAGTCCATCCGTGGCCCTGAAGATAGGGGCCACGTGTCTACTGCTTTCTTTAGTTCCCCTGCAGCACCAAGAGGACTGTCATTACCAGCAGAGTTGCTCATTAGATACTTGTTGCATGAAACTCAATGATTGTATCCAATTAACTAGGTGTCACTCTCATCTGCTGTCTATGCTCAGTTAATCTCCTATTTTGACTTCTTTTTCTAGTCTAAGCTACAGCAGTTACTTAGGATGCAGAATGGCTTGGAGGTAGAGGTCACGAAGTCCAAGGATTGGAGATTTATGGAAGGAAACATAAGTCTGGAAGGAACCCTCGAGGGCATCAGAGTCAACCTCACCAATTTAGAGGAGGAAACTGAGGCTACATTAAGTAACTGATGCCACGATTGGCCCCTGGGTCATCTGACCTCACATCTAGTGAGTGCTCTTTCTTCTCTTTCATCAGATATTTAATGGAAAGAAAAACCACTAACAACTATGGGGAAATGGCAGGGAAGGCACCTGAATTGAGTTGTGAAGGCAAGTGAGGGTTCAGATATGGAGGAATGACGTAAAGGATGGGCATTCTAAGTCCGGGGCAGGTTGGGAAATCAAGTATCTGGTTTGGAGAACTGTATGTAAGTATGGAAAGAATGTTGAGGTCAGGAAGGAGGCTGTAAAGGGAGATGAGGGCCAGATAAGAGGCCCTGTGATGCCAGGCTGAAGAGTTTGCATTTGATCCTATCAGCAAATCAGATTAGCACAGCAGCAGAAGCCAGAAGGAACCACTGAAGGGGCCAGTCATTCAACTACTAGAATGGCATGAGCAGAACCTGTGATCAGGAGATAGCTTGGACTACTAAGATAGCTTGAACTACATTGGATTTCTTTGTATTTACATGTGGTCTTGAGTCTCCTTTCTTTTCATCTCCACTATCAGATAATTTATCCATTGCCTGCTTTAGTTCAGTCTTCTTGGCAGAAAGAGTTATTTGTTTCTACTTTCCCAGAAAGTCATGATGTGTCATGTGCCATGTGCCACGTTCAGAACAAAGTTTCATGATGTCCTAGAAGTCACCCAGGTAGAGATTTATGAATCTCCGGATGGTTCATTGCTACACACTCTTTGTTGGTCAATGTTTAGCTTTCACGTAAAGAGAAGATAAAAGTGGGAGTATTTTCAGCCAAAACCTCTTTCTGGGTGTGTTATGTGAATATCTTACTAGAAAATCCAGTGGACCCATTAATATCCTGAACTATTTGTTATTGTTTCTTTTCATGCCAACTGGTTGGAATATATAGAACAGCACAGGGTGGACAGGTTGAGTATATGTTTCACGTCTGTAACTGTCCAACTTGTTGGAGCAGGTTATTTTTAGGGAGTTACAAGTTGACTGAACACAGTAGGAATTCCCTTTATGCTAGAGAAGATGCTTTGATTTGTTGCTCTCTTAGCCAGGCCAGAAACTCTAACCTCAAGGGTGTTGCATTCCGAGGTCTAAGCTTTTCATGCAAGAGATTAATTTATTATTTAGAATGAGATTTAAGTCCTAAAGGAATCCCAAGAAATACAAGATGCATTCATGAGAAAGATATCAGCTGACCTTTTCTGGTGCTGAGAAGTAAGAAATTATTCCATCGTACATGTTTTCATTTTGTCCATATCTTTCTGCTCCATTCTATGCTGAATTAGAGTTATTTGTGTTCCTTTCTTGTTTCCTCTCCAAGATTGTCAGCTCTAAGAGGGCAGGACCTGTTTTTTTTTTTACATAAAAGTATTTTATTATTTTCCAGCTACATGTAAAGATAGTTTTCAACATTTGTTTTTATAAGATTTCGAGTTCCAATTTTTTCTTCCTCTCTCCCTTCCCTCCCCCCTCCCCAAGATGGCAAGCAATCTGATATAGGTTATATATGTACAATCACATCAAACATATTTCTGCATTAGTCATGTTGTGAAAGAAGAATCAGAACAAAAGGGGAAAACCTCAAAAAAGAAAAACAAAAAAAGTAGCTACAGTATGATTCAATCTGCATCTAGATTCCACAGTTCTTTTTTCTGGGACGTGGAGAGCATTTTCCATCATGAAGGACCTGTTTCTTATTTCTCTTTGTACCCTCCATGATTCCCAGCACAAAGTAAGTATTCTGGAAATATTTATTGAATTACTGGATGAGTGAAAGAAGCTATTCATGTTTCACAGTCCAAGTATCAACAAGCTGGAAGAAAACATAGAAAACACGTAGTTAAACTTGAAGGCATATGTCTCGTTTCCTAAGCTGCTGTTCTAGGATAAGGTATAACCCCTTGGAAATCTAAAAGTCAGTGTGATTCTAAAGGTAGTTCATTAACAATCAAAGAGTAGCTCAGGCATAAGTGATTCTGGCTAAGCAATTTATCGTCAGATTCTCTTTGGAACAGTATCACACAGTTCAGGATCTATTTCAGAGCAAACTGGGTTTTGTCCCTGGGTGCCAACATACAGCAGGGGCAGTGCACACTCCTTCCTTGTAACAGCAGCTGGCCTTACTTCACATCCTGCTTCCACTAGGAGATACTTGGGCCAAACCTTTCCTAGGATCTGGTCACTGGCATGCTCCTCTAGTGGGGCCTGGCCCCTCTGTGACGTTCATCAGGGTTGAACACTGGCATATCCTCTGGCTTATTGTGATTATATTTTTAGTTGGGTGATCTGCATACACTGTCCTCAATTTTTTGCCTAAGGCAAAAAACTTTCTTGCTTCTAGCTAGGGTAATAAAGCCATCTAGTCAAATTTACATTTATAGATGGGAAATCTGTGTGGGCTGGGGGAGGGGGCAGAGGCAATAGAAGAGAAGGTAAAGGGAAATTGACTTGCTTAAGTTTCTTTGTTTATAGCAAATCTTTGATTCCCAGTCCTAGCCCTTATTCTTCAGACCCCACTTATCTAATTAAAACTGCCCATGAGATTAAAAGTCCACCTTTGAGACAGCTCTCATTTCATAAGAGAACCTTGCCAACTCATAGGGTTAACTCCTCCTCTGCACATATGTTCTCAAGGGTTGCTCTTGAACTGCCTTGACGTTGATCAATGATCTACCAGCCACAGAGGCCTGGACAGTATCTATTGTATCAAGGAAAAAAAAAAACATTTTTAAGTTGTAAAGCTCAAAAAAATTTCCTTGTTGGTCATTTGGAAAAGCCTGAAAAAACCTCCAAGTACTGTTTTTCCTCCATTATCTTGAGGAAAGACCACACTGTGCTTTATTTGGTAACATTAGGACTTGATAAGGGAGTATTTAGGTGTTCAGTATCCAGCCAGGCAATGAGATCAATATTGCTAGAAAGCTTCTCCAAATACTAGGCTCAGGCCATTTCATTGCAATAGGACAACATTGACTATTTGGGAATGCATTTGCCCTTGGGGGCCTCAGTCCCTGCTGATCACCAGGCTAAAGCACCTGGTAGAAAGTACTGTTGACTTAAAGAAGTATGCAGAGTTTTAGCTGTGGCTTTTCTGCTAACTTGTCATATGATATTCCTCCTTTGTAAAATATGTAGATTGAGGACAGGTAAAGATAGCTTAGGGCTCCCGACCATAATCACTCCTATAAAGATGAAGCGAGACCCCCAGATTGTCTGATGATTGGAAAATCCAAGCAGGAATTGCCCTGGCTCATTTTTCCAGGTCACATCAGCACAGAGGGACAAGTAAGCCATGTGATCACTCGGGGGTGGAGGGTGGGGGCTCTAGCCAGGAAGGCCTGGGCTAGGACTTGAGGCTGTGTGAGATGCAGGGAACCAGAACAGGATTATGAGCTAGCAGCTGGGTTGCTGGGACCCCAGAGTTGCGTTGAGGACTGGGGTTGGGGTTTAGAGTCCTATTCTTGGGGAAGGAGGGTAGACCAAAGAGCTTTTTCCATGTGTTCTTAGTGTTCTACAGCTGGGCCAGAGCGGCCCTGAGCCAGTCCACAGAGCACATTGAAGAAGGACTTGTGAAGTGAGAGTCCGGATGGCATGCCCGGAAGAAAGTTGTATATCTAACTCTGCACCACTTCACACAATTCCAAGGATGCTGGGATGATCACCCAATGGTTGGTGTCTTGATGCCATTTAGTCTCATAAAGAATTGAGAAACTTCTAATACCTACTGTGTTTGCCTTGTCCTCTAGAGTACATATAGTTCAAGTTTCCAAAATCTAACCTCATGACCTAGTAGTTTTAGGGAGAAAATACAAACACTAGTGCCAAAAATAGAAGGAATTAACTTAAAAGTTTTGTTCAAAAAAACAAAAACAAAAGTTTTATTCAGTTGAAAGGATAAACGGTGAAAAGGACATTATCAGAACTACTTACAACAGGATTAAGTAAAAACTGTCACAATATGCTGATATTTAGGTCTAATTAGAACACAAACGGGACTATTTCACCTTGACTCTGCACAGTCTTCCTCAACAACCAAATCCATATCTTTCTTCTGGCTTCTGTCGATAGTCATCTTCTCTGTTGAAGAAATTCCCCATGCTACAAGTTCACTCAATGGACCCAGGAACTCTAGACCTATAGACCTATAGTTTGCCCCAAGTCTGAACACCTCCATCTCGAGATGGCTGCTTAGAAAAGGAACTGCAAGTAGTAAATATAGCCAGGGTCCCAGACCATGCTGGCCTAGTTACATTACCCTACTGTAAAGGGCTGTGAGGGAAAATAAGGAGTTGAGAATGGCACTGAAGTTACAGACCTGGGTGATTGGAAAGGTGACAGTAGCCTTGATAAAAAAAATAAAAAGACCAGTTCACAGGAGTGAAAGGTATGGGGGTGGGAAGGTGGGGAAGAGAATGAGTTCTGTTGTCATATTGAGTTTGAGATGCTGATGAAACTTCCAGTTTGAAATGTCCAGAAACCAGTTGGTGATGCAGCACTAAAGCTCAGGAGACAGACTAGGGCTGGATATACCACCTTGGGAGACATTGCCATAGACGTGATCACTGAACCTATGTGAGCTCCTAAGTTCACAGTTGGGGTGGTCAGAAAGGAAAGTCTTCATGCACTAGGGGGGTCCTTAGGCTGACCTAAAGTGAAAGGAGTTTCTCTTTGGCCCATCTCCATCCTATCCTTCCCTTTCCCTCCCTAAGAGCTTCCTGGCTCTGGTGAAATTCCATCAGTATATTTTCAAATAGGTAGCTCAGGGAAGCTAGATGGTGCAGTGGATAAAGCACTGGCCCTGGTTCAGGAGGACCTGAGTTCGAATCCAGCCTCAGACACTTGACACTTACTAGCTGTGTGACCCTGGGCAAGTCACTTAACCCTCATTGCCCCGCAAAAAAAAAAATCAAGGCAACTCTAGTTATTTTATTTATTCATTCATTCATTCATTTTGTGGGTCAATGAGGATTAAGTGACTTGCCCAGGGTCACACAGCTAGTGAGTGTCAAGTGTCTGAAGCCAAATTTGAACTCAGCTTCCTCCTGAATCCAGGGCTGGTGCTTTATCCACTGCGCCACCTAGCTGCCCCCTCTGGGGCTATTCTCCAAGCTATATGTCTAGTCTTAGTTTTTGCTTCCTTTTGTTTAAAATAACACCATAATCACCTGCCTCTTTTCTTAGTGATTAGCATTGAGGGATCTTCCATAGCCCATTAAATCTGCCTGGAAACATCACGTAGGGAAAACCAACCTACCAGTTCTAGATCTACACAAATGTTTAGGGAAGAACCCTGCAGCCCCCACCTGATGAGGTTGTCTAATGGAGATTGGGTGGGAGCTTCAGAGCCAGAGGCCACAGGTTTTCAGCAAATATTTTCCTGCTAGAAACTAGGAGAGGATTCGTTTCCAACATTACTTTGTTAATGGTTCACCCTTCATGGAGCTTGGATGGGAAATTGCTTGCAGTCTCCCCCACAGTGGATGTTGCTTTTAGTGAAATGTCTGCCCACTGCCAAGGGCCTGGAAATGCCAATGTTGGGTCTTAAAACTTTATTTTCTCTTGCATGCTAAGAGTGCATATGGGGGCAAATTAGGAGATTGCTTCTTTGTTTTTCCTGTGAATTTGGAGATGAAACGGAAGTTTAAGCTGCCTTCTCTCTGAATGCAATTGCTTTTGGAAAACAAGGCAGGTTATTATTGCCATGCTCCCCTGACATTTGCAAAATGCTGCTTCAAATTGCAGAAACCAAATGCTCACTCTCAAGCCTGTGCTCTGGCTTTCCACCTGCAAACTGATCATTGAATCAAGGCAGGTGTATTTTGAGGGGACCTCCAAGCCCAGCTGGCTCACTGTTGTGTCCGGACTTTGCAGCTACGCTGCAGAGACATGTCTGCTGCACTCCTGGCCAGGGCTCCCCTGCTTCCTGGAGGCATCGACAGCAGCTAGACTTTTCTGAGCTTCCTCCATAGGGCATTCCCAGCACAGCTGCACACTTTGAGGCTCGTGTCCTTACACAGATGGTCAGGCTAGAGGACAGAGAGTTTTGCAGATTTCTCTGTTTGTGCTCTCCTGGCTTCTTCTGAAGGTTGGCTGTGAAAACCCCAGCAGCTGCAACTCTGCCAGCATTGAGCCGACATTAACCAATCTTTCAAAATATACAATTGTTGAAAAATTGTGGGCAGTTTGCATATTTGAGGAACTTCCAGGCTTCAGGTAAACATCAACCCTGGCCCCCTGAAATGCACCCCCTCCCCAGCATGCACTGGAGTGCTCTCTCTCTCACACACACACACACACACACACACACTCTCACACACATACACATTCACACCCACTCACACTCACACACACACTCAATCTCAATCTGTCTCTGTCTCTCTGTCAGTCTCTCTCTGTTTCTCTCTCTCTCTGTTTCTCTCTGTCTCTGTTCATTGTGCCTCCTTTAGTTTGCTCATCTTTTGTGCAGCCTAACTAAACACAACAGACCTGGCTGCTGCTGTGTTAAATCAGGTAAAGAAGCTTAAGATTCATTTCACTTTTCCAACTTCTTCCCCAATCATAAACTTCAACAAGCTGAGTTGGAATGTTTTGAGTCAGAAAACAAGACCCGTGTGGGCGGGCTGGCTTTTCAAGGGAACGCTCAGCCCCGGGGAAGAGCAGTTGAGCCAGATTACAAAAAGCACCCATGGAGCCTCTGTCCATCTCAAGAGAAGAATCTCGAAGGAGATGGTGGGGCCTGGTCCGTCATTCCTGACTAGCTAACCACAGCCATAAAAGCTCTTTCCAACATCAAGGCTGGGAAGCCTTGGGTAAGCCTCAGTGATCAAAAGATGGCTACATTGGTTATTTGACAGTCTGGAAACAACTTTCTGAGGGGGGTTCATTTGTGCATGGGGCATAGTCTGTGTGTTTCTCCATGCCCACACAAGTATTGGGCCTGTGATGTTCTCTGGTGCTGACTGCTTACAGCCATTTCTTGGGACTTTGGGAGCTTCTGCACTGGCCCATACATCTCTGTATCAGGGGAAATGATATGCTTCACCACTGCAGGTCAGCCCTCCAGATGTGCCTGTGGGGGGGGGGGGGGCGGGGGGACAAATGATACTGTGTGAAAAGTGGGTTGTTACTTCCTATAATCTGCACTAACACTAACATTCCCCACCAACATGAAGAGGAATATGTGCCTTATGTTCTGGTGGCTATAGGAGTAAGCAGTGAGGTAGTGTATGTTACATCTTGCAGTGATGTTCATGTGTCCAATGTCTACAAAACATGGCACAAGGGGGTTGTGGGGTGGTGGGTGTACAAGGAATGCAAAAGCCACACTCTTAGTTTTCTGTCCATCAGCATGCCTTTAACTCCTGATTGTGGAGGCCAGACCTGGTCACATGTTGGAACAATGAATGGTCCTTTCCAAAGAAGAAGAATCCCAACTCTCTTCCTCCCCCCCTTACCCCCCCCCCATCACCCACAAGGTTCAAACATAAAGAACCAGCAGGGAGAGAGAATGAATCTTAAAGATTTTCTCACCACTTTCTTTGAGAGTTTGGGGCAGGGGTTGTAACTATGGCCGATTAATGAGTGAGGGTTCTGTCCTGTGAAGGGTGTGTGCTTCCTTTTCTGTTTAACACACCCTTGTCCTCTGTGGGGGACTCCACCCCCAAGGGTCCCTTGACTCTCTCTAGACTTTGCCTCTGCTTTCCCCACTTTCAGCTTTCTCCTGGGGCTTAGGAAATGAGTAGAAGCCTTGTGACCTGCTGGCTTCTCCCCTCTCACCAATGAGTCACCAGCTGATACCTGTTTCCCCTCCCACGCTCTGTCTCCTTTTAGGGTGTTTCTAAGTGACACAGAAAATACTCAGCCAGGTACTCGAGGTGGAGAGAGAGAGAAGTTTATTACGCGCGGCCTCAAAGGGAGGATTTCATCCTTCCAACAATGAGCAATGAATCTTGTAGCCCACCTGGTTATATATAAAAAGAGTAGGCATGGTATAGTGGAAAGTTTATCAAATGAAGATGAGGTCAGTTATTCACCGAATAAAGGATGCATAGTGGTGCCTAGTTAGTGGTTAGGGGAGGCTTGGTGTTGCAGCTGGGATACCATTAAGGGAGAGTTAGGGGGAGGCTTGCATTGTAGCTGGGGTACCTCAAGGCCGGAGCCTGTCTGAGACAGACAAGGTTGGAAAGCAGAGATTACAGAGCTGCAGGTATGGCTTGGAACCCAGCAAGGCCGGGGTCTGTTTGAAATAGACAAGATCAGAGGCTATGTGATATTCTACCTCAGCACCAGAATTCCTAGTTTTTGCCTCTGTGTCTGAAACACATGCATGTCTTTGCATAGAGAAGCAACTATGTTTTAGTGGAAGTGCTCTGATCAGAATCCCTTTGGACCTAGAGAAAGGGCATATCTCTCTTTCCAAAGAAGATGCATTCCAATGATAGACTTCGTTGTCAGTGACTTCATTCCCAGAGGTAAAAGTAATGTGGTAGGCTATGTTCCAAGATATAAGATAAAGGTTATCATATGGAAAAGTTAAATACTGAGAAAAATAGCTCAAATGTCCAAGAAAACAAACAATTTATTGGGGGGGGCGTTTAGATGAGGAGAGGAAAGGAATTGGATTAACTTTGGGGGGAGAATTGGGAATGGGCAGATTCATCCTCAAAGAGGAGAGAGAGAGGATATTCAATAGATTCTAGTTCCAGAAGAAGAAGAGACTTTGGAAAGCTTTTCTGTCCCAGAAGCTCCTGGGAATCGGTCCCTACAAGTAGGGGGACTGCTTTGCCACCCAGAGTAATATACCACCAAGAGGATATCTTGTACATAGCGAAGGAAAAACAATGGAAGAATTTCTTGTGGAATGAGTACTGACTCAACCCTGCTGAGAATCTAAGCTAACTGTTACCACAGTGTGTGGTGTGGCAGTGGCCAAATGTTACTACTTTTCAATTGCACCTTTCCACTGCCTGATTCTTTCAAAGAGAACTACACCCTCTCTACCTTGTTGGCTTTGAAACTCTGGCTTAATGATAATTTTCATCCACTGATTTTTTAAGTGTTATATGGTATGGTAGCATGGTTAGATCTCCTTCTGGCCTTTGGGTCCCTCTTGCTCTAAGCTGATATGCATTGATGACCACCTTCAAATGTCTCTCCTCCTAAAACAAATATAGTGAAATTCCCCAAGCTTGCATCAGCAATCTGCTGAGAGGGCCAAGAGGAGAGCTTGGTAATGGATGAGTATCCTGAGAAATGGATCACATGGCTCTGTAGACTATTTTCTTATAGAAAGACCCACACAGACTTTTGAAAGGTAGCCTTCATATAGTTTTATATCCAAAGAAAATGCAGGTTGGAGGACGGAGCGTGGGAAAAAAGAGTGGCACAACGTGGGGAACCATAATTCCTGTTTCGCTGTTGGGGGGGGCTATGACCCAATAATTTGGGGGAGTGGGACAGGGACAAGTGAATTGAATGTCTACCAGAAAACTTCATTTTTTGTACAAAAGGTTTCATGCCTAGTGTAGGGCTGTAGTTTTCAAAAACTGGCTTATTCAGTAGATTTATTTGAAATATACTTCATTCTACATTAGGATTTGCACACGAATGATATATTGAAGTTATTGCTGGTCAACAGTCACTGCCAAAGAATGAATTCTTCATTTCATTAGAAGAGCAGTCTGCTTGAATATATTGAAGTCATTTCTAATGAAACATACACATTTTCATTTGTAAGAAATGCATTTTCAAGGAGCACTGATGCCTTTTACCTTCAGTGCTGTAAATATATTGTAAGCTATTTGTAAGGATGGCCATATATTGGCTATATACTCTCTGTAGCAGGCTATCAATATAGTATTAGCTCTTTATACCTCTTTTATAGCCAACACTTAAAATAAAAGCATCCTTGCATCCAGTATTGCCTCCTTTTGCTAAATTGCAGTTGAGGCCAAAAGGCAAAACCGAACCAAACAAAAATAACTCCCTCCTGTTTCACTCTGAAGAATCTGAGAGCGTTAGAAACCCTCTTGGACTAGTTCTATGTCAAGTAGGAAAAACACAGCCACATGGTCTGCTAGGCAATCTCATTCCAGAAACTAGCATCCTCCTCATTTTCAAGGTGGGAGAGGGTAGACATGGGAGTTTCAAAGTGAATTTTCTTGAAGGCAGGGCCTACCTTTCTCTCCTTATGCATCTTCTACTTAGGCCTAGAATAGTCCAGGTAATGGGAGGCTAGCATCTTAGGGTTCTGAGTGGACAAGGGGGCAAGCCTGGAGAGGACATTAGAATTCTCTAGTTAGAAAAACCACTCCTTAAAATGCATGGCAGTGCCCCTTGGTGTTGTGCCATGCAGAGGTCTGGGGGCCTTCAGGGTTTTGTTGCCTTTAGCATATGATGTAGTTTTGATGCACAAATTCATAGGACACTACCTGCCTATAAATAGACTGGCTACTTTCTTGTTCTTTGGACTCCCCAAGGTTTAAGCTGCTGTTGTAAAATTGTTATTTAAGTAATAAACATTTTTGTTTGTTTTGGTGAAGCAATTGGGGTTTAAGTGACTATAAGAAATGACAAGCAGGATGACTTCAGAAAGGCCTGGAAAGACATGTATGAAATGATGCATTGTGAAGTGAACAGAAACCAAAAGAACATTGTACACAGAGACAACAATATTGTTTGATGAAGAACTGTGAATGACTTGACTATTCTCAACAATACAATGATCCAAGACAATCCCAAAACACTCTTGATGAAACATACTATCCACCTCCAGAGAAAGAAGCTGATATTGAACACAGACTGAAGTATGTGATTTTTCACTTTTCACCCATATCTGATTGCTTACCGCCTTGAGGTGGGGGGGGGGAAGAAGGATAAAATTTTAACTCAAAACTATTTATAAAAATGTTTATTACTGGGCACCTAGGGTGGCACAGTGGATAGAGCACCAGCCCTGGATTCAGGAGGACCTGAGTTCAAATCCGGCCTCAGACAATTGACACTTACTGAGCTGTGTGACCCTGGGCAAGTCACTTAACCCTCATTGCCCTGCAAATAAAAATAAAGTAAAAAAAATAAACTCAGGAGCAAATGAAGTGATTTCTTGGGGCCTTTCCAGCTCCTGTGAACCTTGGCCTTTTCCATAAATACACATAGCTCTAGGATCAAGACAGCTAATCAGTTCATTCTTTATATAGTGTCACAAGAGGAGTTTTTCTTTGGCTACTATTGGTCCCTAGGGCTTAGAGGGCTATCCTTTGAGCTCCCCCACAAACATTCTCCATTATTACTTGGTTATATCCTCCTCCCTTCTTTTATTGATTCTTCTCAACCTCCCTCCCCCAATCTACCATAGCAATGATCCAGCTGGGCTGTATATAACTCGGGCAGGTGCCTTTTGGAGATGCTTCCCTTATCTAAAGGGGCCTCCAGGGAGAAGCCTAGCTCACCCAATGATTTGTGCTGCCAGGCTGAATCACAGAATTGGGTGGCACTTTTGGGGTCATCCAGTTTCCCGGCATATTAGAATCATGAAAACCCGCCTATGATATGGCCCACAAGGGTTCATCCAGCGGCTATTAGGACACTTTCAATGATGGAAGTCCGCTTGCATTTTCCATATTCAAGCTGCTAGAAAGTTCTCTTCATATGGAGCCCGAGATCGGTCTTCTTGTACTTGAGGCATCAGTCATAGTTCTCTTCTCCAGAAGCACATAGAATAAGTTTTATCTTTCTTTCCATATTAACGGGCCCTTCGAATATTGGCCACTCACCTGCCTTGCTTCCTCTGTGTCTTCCTGTTCTCCAGGATAAACATCCTGAAAACATGGTTTTAAAATTCTGCATTCCATGGCTCTTCCATTTGTCACAGAAATACCTCTAAACTCTAGCTAGTAAATGGGACCACATGCTGGCCCAAAAGACCTAATGGGATTTCTGCCTCCTTCATTCTGTGCACCTAAACTTCTGTAAATGTAACTGAAGCTCCCATGAATGAGACAGCCCCAGCTCAGTGGTGAGAAAGCTGGCCGGAGATAGAGAGATGGGCAGACCTGCCTTCTAGGCCTAGCTAGGCCACATACTGGCTTTGTGATACTGGCCAAGTTATTGATGTTTCAATGTCCCAGGCAACTCCTGAAGACTAGAAGGTGCAGCCAGTGCTCTTCAGTAGAGGTCATTTACTCATGGAGAATTTGATATGCTTATGAAATCACAGGTCCTGACCAATAATGTGTTTGGGCAGTGATACCACATTAGTATTATTGGAAAGCAGGGTGGCATGATAAATAGAGTACCATGACTAGAGTCAGGAAAACTCTTCTTTCTGAGTTTAAATCTGGCCTCAACATTTACAAGCTGTGTGAGCCTGGATAAGTCATTTAACCCTGCTTGGCTCAGTTTCCCCATCTGTAAAATGAGCTGAAGACGGAAATGGCAAACCATTACAGTATCTCTGCCAAAAAATTCCAAATGAGGTCAGATATGACTGAAACAACTGAGCAAAGACAAAATACTTAGCAACTCATAACTGAACATCTTGGAAAGCCTATGGTCTTCTTTACATGAACTGTTATGCTATATTCCTCTCCATCCCAACCATTATCCTGTTATTGACTATTTTATTGTCCTCAAAGCTTATCGAAAGACTTTATATTTGTCTTTGGAAATTTCACCTGGATAATTGAGGCCAGGAGTTCCAGCCTGTTGAGCCCCTTTGAGATCCCAATTCTGTCATGCAATCTATTAAATGATCTCTTTTAGAATTCATGAAGTCTACAAATTTGACAAGTATGCCACCCTTGTCTTCTGTCAAGTCATTTGTAAATTGGTGAGGACTTTGTAGGCCACGGCCATTGTGGGTCTTTGAATTCCCCGGTCCTTGAATGGTGCGCTTTAAAAACTGTTTTGAAAAAATGAATTCTTTGGAATATTTAATGTTTTTATCTGACCTAATCACCAAAAAAGAACATTTCCACATATGCAGCTGAACAAAAAAGAGGATAGGATATAAGACTGTGAATCTCCATTTCAAACTGCTTGATTTAAAAAAAAATCCACACATAACTTTCAAAATACTTCTGCCTCCTTCCAAACTTCTGTGCATTAAAAATATTTATCTCTCTTTTTTTTTTGTCATCGCTCTTGCTATTCTTTGCCTCCGTGCCCCTCCCATTAAAATCAAGAAAAAGAAAACAAGCAAAAGTAATCTTGGGGGCAGCTAGGTGCACAGTGGATAAAGCATCGGCCCTGGATTCAGGAGGACCTGATTCAAATCGGGCCTCAGACACTTGATACTTACTACTAGCTGTGTGACCCTGGCAAGTCACTTAACCCTCATTGCCTTTCAAAACAAACAAACAAAACAAAAGTAATCCTTTGTAACTACAAGCATAGTCAAGCAAAACGAATCCACACAATGGCTGTGTCCAAAAATGTCTCTGTTCTGCACCTTGGATCATTAATTCGTCTGTCAGGAAGTGAGTAACTTACCTCATCCTGTGTCCTCTGGAGACTGGGTGCTCATTGTATTGATCAGAGTCCATGCCAAGTACTTAAAGGTACTTTCTTTACAGTGTTGTTATGCCTGTGTAAATTGTCCTCCTGCTTCTGCTCACTTTACTCAGCAGCTGTTGATGGTACCCAGGATTCTTTGTAGTCATCTTATAATTCTTAAGGGTTTAATAATATTCCTTTACATCTATATACCACAATTTGTATAGACATCCCTCAAATGATCAGCACCACCTTAACTATAGTCCTTCCCCCTTCCCTAGCTCTGGTCATTCCCATTCTTTAGGATCAGGGCTTTTGTTTGGCTTGTACCTATTCCCCTATTCCATCTGCAGCATTCTCATATTCATTCTCATTCTTTCTCTCTCCCCTCTCTCCCCTCTCTCTCCCTGTCTCCCTCTCTCCCTCTCTCCCTCTCCCTCTCTCCCCTCATCTCCGCTTGTTTCACTCTTAAGTTTGAACATATTTCTACAACAAACCATAGTTCAACCTTTGTCTATTTCAGACAACAGTGAACTTCATCCGATGTTCACCCCCCCACACACACTTCTTCCTTGATCATGATCAATCTGTTGTGAAATTCAGAGTTTTGGTGCAGTCGTCAATGTCTTTTCTCAGGCTGCCATCTTGCCAGAGCCCAATTGGATTATTGCTGATAGGGCTAAAGACAAAACCCAGACACATATCACAAGAAATTTCCCTCCATGCATTGTTGTGTTGTGGCTGTGAAATCTGTGGAACTTGGTTCAATTCCCAATTCTTCCCACATTACCTTTGTGTCTTTGTGCAAATCATTTAATCTGTGTAGTCAGTTTCTTTTTTAAAATGAGGGGAAGTAGACCAGATGACCACTAATATCCCTTCTAGTTTGAAAATTTATGTTCCTATGTTTATATTAACAATGTGTGTGTGTGTGTGTGTGTAGGGCCTTTCAACCAGTTATGAAGCCCCCTAATTATCTCTCCAGCTCACATTTCTCTATCGTGTCTACAGTATATCAGGACACTTTGTCAAATGTTTTGCTAACATCTTTAATTGCCGTGTCTACAGGATTCCTCCTATCTGCTAGGGTAATACCCTGTCAAGAGAAAATTAAGTTAGTCTAGTATGAATTGTGCTGAAATGAGGGAAACCAAAAATGTAGCTGTGCCCCTCAAGGAGCAGTATGACTAACCGCCCCAGATTAGCAGCCTGTTTCCATATACAAGATTGTATGAAACTCTGTGAATATAATAATAATGAAAGACAATATGCTCAAGAACTTGGTTTATTAAATACCTGACAAGTTAAATAACTCCCAAGATTGATCATTTTTTCCCTGAGATTTCTCCAGTGCTAGCTAGAGTATTTCTTTATTCACTTAAGCCCAAATGAATCACAAAATCTCAAGGTTGGGAGAAACTCCGAGTTCTCCAACATCAATCTAATTCAGTGTGGATCTGAGGAGGACTGTCCTCTACAACATCCATGACAGCAGTCCCCATCCTATGATCAAAGACCAAGTCACATGGAGCCCATTAAACTTCGCAATGTTTCCTTAAACCTAAATTTGCTTCTTCCCAAGTTCTACCCATCACTCCTAATTCTGACCTATTATAAAGCAGAACAGTCCTTTTCCATGTTAGCCCTTTAAATCTTTGCAACTGGCTATCATTTTCTCTACCCATACAGTCTTCTTTTTTCAGGCAAAACATTCCCAGTTTCTTTAACTAATTCTCCCAGGGCAGCTAGGTGGCAGAGTGGATAGAACACTGGCCTTGGAGTCAGGAGGACCTGAGTTCAAATCTCACCTCAGACACTTACTAGCTGTGTGACCCTGGACAAGTCACTTAACCCCAATTGCCTTAATATGTGGAGCCATCTCCAGTTCATCCTGATGTATATATTGCAACGGGACACAAATGGCTGTAGAGGAGAGAGTGAAGTTGCTGACTTTGCACAGCCCTCCATCACTTAAATCCCATTCATTGCAAGTCATGACATCACTCTGCTGTCATGGTCCTCTTCAAGAATGAAGGTCAAACAGGAACTAATTCTCCCATGGCATGAACTCAGGGCGTCATCACCATATAGTTACTCACCCTCTGGACCATTCTCTAGCTTAATCAGTATTTTTCCCAAAATGGGACACCTAGAAATGAATACAATGTAACTCTTAAGTAGTGAGAATCAAATTCTTAACAACAGTCCTTAAAGTAAAAGACATACAATTGCCCCTGGAAAAGGGGAATGGCAATGGATTGACAATGATATGAGGTCTAAGGCCAGATGGACCTACTTCTATCCCAGGCCACGTGCATATCCCAGTTTGCAAAGAGAAATAGAAACTGAAGACAAAAGCAAAGAAAAATGTGGTTGTTTCCTCTGAAGCCCAGAATAGCAGCTTATCCCCCTGAACCTAAAGAGCAGTTGGGAATTCCCTGTGCTCCCCAGTGCTCCAGCCTTCAGCAGAGAAGAAAGCCAGGCCAGAGAGCTAGCTCAGAAATGAGTCAGCATTAGAAAACCATGCTGCTTTCTCCTCTGGACCCTAAGTTTCTATGCCCTTTTCAGGCAGGAGAAATGGTTACAGCTTCCCATAGCATAATGTTTCCCTTTCTAGGGTACAGAGAGGGGGAACAGTCCTTAAAATTCATAAATGTATGGCTGATGTCCTCAGGGCACAGCAAGGGTGAATGTCAACAGGATGTAGCAGTATGGTATTCAGAGAAAAAATTTCAGTTGAAGGTTACATGTCATAATGCAACAGAATTGTCTAGCCTTTTGTGCATGCTTAAATTGAAGTTTCTACAATGTAGTTGAAATAAAAATGGAGGGGGAAGCCTTAGAGCAGAGCGTGGAAAGTCCAGTGGATCTGTCTGTGTAGAAAACAGAGGTGAACATTAAAAAATCTGTGCTGTTGAGTGGAACTGAATAACAATATGCAGGAAAAATCCACCACCCACACGGCTTTGACATATTGGAATTTTATCCTCCCAGCCAAAGAAAGGGAATACATTGAACTGCTCCTTCCTAATGGTGAAACGTATTCAATTTGATATCAGAACCGACAGTTGGACAGCAGGATGCCTGCAAACAATCAACCAAGGACAGGATCAAAGGGACTGGGTTAAAAAGGGAGCAGGTGGGATTTCATGTCGACATTTGAAAAAGCCTGTCTGGAAGAGGTTGGCAATCTTGGAGTACAAGCATCTCTAAGATTCACATAGCCAACTGTACACACTAGTGGTCACTAAAGAGCTAGGGGATGGAGGTGGGGATGGGGATGGAAGGGGCAGTGAGGGGAAGTTATTTTAGCTGAATTGATGTCCACATCAATAATAATTAACACAGAAGTTCAACATCATGAAGTATCTAACTGTTGAAAAGAACAATGGTGAGGTAGTTAGGGGGTGAGGAAGAACAACCACAGCTCAGCTGAGCAGGATAACTGACCTTTTAGAGATGGGACTGGTGGTCTGAAGGTCCTCTCCCGTCCATGACCACATTTTAGTCATCACTTGATATCAATGATGCAGAACTCAAGGGAGTCAGCACTTGCATGATTATGTGGCTCAAACACTTCTTGGGGTATCAGCAGCCCACAGGCACTGAGGCCCAAGCATTCCAGGGAGGTGTAAGAATCTGTCTTAGAGGGGCAGCTAGGTGGCACAGTGGATAAAGCACGGCCCTGGATTCAGGAGTACCTGAGTTCAAATCTGGCCTCAGACACTTGACACTTACTAGCTGTGTGACCCTGGGCAAGTCACTTAACCCCTATTGCCCCACAAAAAAAAAAGAACAACAAAAAAAAAAAGAATCTGTCTTAGAGAAGAAAGCCTTTAAAGGACATTTTTCCCCTTCCTTTAAATATTCCACTGTTGTTTATTAACAAGAGCATTTTTAAAGTTCATTGGGTCTTTTGCTTCTCCATTCCTAAATGGGTTTAATATAACTGGCCTCTGTGTTGCCTTCTTGGATCTGTCTTTCACATAGCTTCCACAGTATCTTCAAAAGCCTGGGAATGACCATGTCACTCCCCTCTCAAGAAGCTTCAGTGGTTTCCTATTGGCCTTAAGATAAAATACCAGATCTGTAGTCTGGTATTCAAAGACACCACAATCTCCCTCCCACCTGCATTTCTAGTCCTTTGTCACCCCTGCAGTTCCCGGAATTCAATACTCCATCTCTTGTCCCTGTCCCTTCCCTCCTCTTTCTGTATTTCATAATATTGTCCAAGGTCCAACTTAAATTCCCCCTCCTCTGTGCAGGCCTCACTGATTTCTTGTAGAAAGCTTCACGCTCTTCTATTTGTACTGCATTTACTATCTGCGTATATGTTGTATCTGTGTGGATGTGTGGGAGGCCCCCACCACCAGTATAATGTAAGATCCTCAAGGACAGGGACTGCTTACCTTTGTCTTTGCGTCCCTGGGCAGCTAGCCTGATCCTCTGCACGTGGGAGGAGCTTGCTAAATTGAATTAAGCCAGTATGGAAGTTATTCAAAAGAATTGCTATCAAAAATAAAACTTAATGAGAGAATAAAAGAAAAAAAGGTGATGGCAGCAAAAAAAGAAAAAAGGAAGGAAGGAAGGAAGAAAGAAAGAAAGAATTGCTATCAACTCTGCATGCAAGATCATAAAGAAATTCATTGTAGTTATACACATAAGTACCCATGTGATCCCTGGGCCTAAGAGAGAGCAAGAGTACGAATAAGGTGATGAGGTTACTTATAATTTGGCAGTCAACCTAGAAGAAACAGCATAGTTGTTCTCACCTTCCTCTTCCTTTCATTCTTTGGGTTTCATGGGAATGTCTATTTGGGCACTAACTCTGTTGCAGTATATGTTTATATCTTCATTTAGGAGCTGCAGGAAGGAGGTGGGGATGGGTGGTGGCTAGGACAGTTAAAGGCTGGGGGACTCCAGGGAAAGCATACTGGATTTGAAGTCAGGAGACTGAGACTCTGCTACTTTAATTATACTTCCTTTATTATAGCATTTGAAACTGGATGTCCCATAGGCATCTTAAACTCAGAATGTCTGAAATTGAGCTCATTTTCTTTCTTTTCCAAATCCTTTCTCCCTTTCCCAACTTCCTTATGTTACTGTTGATGGTATCACAAAACTCCCAGTCATTCTGTCTCACAACCTCAGTGTCACCCTTGACCCCTCACTCTCTCTCACCTTCCCTATCCATTCTGTTGCCAAATTTTGTCATGTCTCCCTTTGGACCATCTCTTATCTTTGGACATCTCTTATGTGCCCTTATCTCTGGAGCAGCTGGGTGGCTAGAACACCGCATAGAACACTGGCCCTGAAGTTGGAAGGACCTGAGTTCAAATGTGATCTCAGACACTGTGACTCTGAGGAAGTCACCTAACCCCAATTGCCTTAAATAGCTAGAGCCATCTCCAGTTTTCCTGACATAGATCTTGTCACTGGGCCCAGTTGGCTCTGGAAGAGAAAGTGAGGTGGGTGACTTTGCACAGCCCTCCGTCACTTAAATCCAATTCATTGCAAGTCATGACATCACCCTGATGTCATCGTCTTCCACAACAACAGACCTTATCTCCACTCTCATTGCCACCATCTTTGTTAATGCTCTCATTGGCTCTCACCTGGACTTATGCAGTAGCCTCCTAATGGGTCTTCTTGCCTCAAGTCTCTCTCTACCCTAATCCATCCTTCATTCAGCTACTGAGTATTCTAAAAGAATATATCTAACTCTATTCAATAAAATTCACTGGCTTTCAATGACCTCCAGGACCAAATAGAAAATTCCTTCTTTGGCCTTTGAGATCCTTCACAACCTAGACCTTTGTTAACTTTCCTGTCTCTTCCATGTACTCTCTGGGCCAGATACATTTCTCCATTTATAGTTCTGTATGCATAACAATTCCCTCCTCACCTCCACCCTCCTGGTTTTCCTGGCTTCCTTTAAGACCCATCTCACATTCATTTTTCTGGATTTTTTAAGGAATTATTTTCTTCAAATCGCTTTTGTACCTCCTTTTCCATTTGATCAATTTGACTTTTTAAGGAATTCTTTTCCTCATTGCCTCTTTGTGCCTCTTTTACCATTTGGCCTAGTCTGTTTTTAAAGTGCTATTTTCTTCAGTATTTTTGTGTGTCTCCTTTACCAAGCTGTTGACTTTTTTTCATGATTTTCTTGTATCGCTTTCATTTCTCTTTCCATTTTTTCCCTCTACCTCTCTTTATTTTCTTTTTTTCTTTTCTTTTTTTTTAGTGAGGCAATTGGGATTAAGTGACTTGCCCAGGGTCACACAGCTAGTAAGTGTTAAGTGTCTGAGGCCAGATTTGAACTCAGGTACTCCTGACTCCAGGGCCGGTGCTCTATCCACTGCACCACCTAACTGCCCCCTCTCTTTATTTTCAAAGCCCTTTTTCAGCCCTTTGATGGCCTGAGATCAATTCACGTTTTCTTGGAAGCTTTGTATGTAGGAGCTTTGACTTTGTTATCTTCTTCTGAGGGTGTATTTTGATCTTCCTTGTCACCATTTGTTTCTGTTTGCTTATCTTCCCAGCCTATTTCTTGACTTTTCACTCTTTGCTGAAGTGGGGCACTGCTTCCAGGGTAGAGGACACACTGTCCCAAGCTTCAGGGGGTTTGAGCAGCTGTTCTCTGAGATACTTCTAGGAATTTGTAAGTCCTTAGTTCTTCCAAGGTGGTACCTATTTAAGGAGAGGTATGTTCACCACTCTCCTGGTCCGTGCCCTGGTCTGCAAGCAACCACAGTTCTGCTTTTCTGCCCTAGAACTATGAACATAGTCTTGCTCTACTGTGGCTACAAGCTCTGGTGTGATTGTGTTCCTCCCTCACCTGGGACCACCACCCAAGACTGTGACCAGCATCCAAGTATGGGCAAAACAACAGAGTCCTGACTCAAAGAGATCCCTGTAATATCCTGGCCAACTGTTCAACTCCCTTACTGTCTGTGGGCTGAGTTCCAAAAGCAGTTTCTGATGCAGTTGGTTCAGAGGCTCCCAAGGCCTGCTCCTGGTTTTCTGGGGCTGGGTCTGCACTGGTGCAGACTTGGAGACAGAAAATTTGGGGCTCAAGTCCCAGCTATGCTACTTAATGCCTGTGTAAGCTTAGGAAGTCCTTGACTCCTTGGGATCTTAATTTCTTTAAAAAAAAGTGAGGGGGTTGCAAATACTGTAAAGGAAGGCGCAGTGCTCATCAAATGGAAAATGACTGAACAAATTAGGGTATATGAATGTAATTGTCATGTAAGAAACAACAAAGGGATGGTTTCAGAGAAATCTAGGAAGAATTACATGAACTGATGCAAAGTAAACAGGAACAATTTATATTAAAACAACATTGTAAAAATGAGAAACTTTGAAAGCTTTAAGAACTCTGATCAACACAGTGATCAGCCATGATTCCATAGGATGGATTATGAAGGATGTACTCACCTCCTGAGAGATCAGAGATGGACTCGGTGTGTAGAGTGAGACACATTTATGGATAAGGCCAAGATGGGAATTTGTTCTTGACTATGTACATTTGTTGAAAGGTGATGAGGTTACTTATAATTTGGCAGTCAACCTAGAAGAAACAGCATAGTTGTTCTCACCTTCCTCTTCCTTTCATTCTTTGGGTTTCATGGGAATGTCTATTCGGGCACTAACTCTGTTGCCAGTATATGTTTATATCTTCATTTAGGGAGCTGCAGAAGGAGGTGGGGATGGGTGGTGGCTAGGACAGTTAAAGGCTGGGGGACTCCAGGGAAAGCTACTGGATTTGAAGTCAGGAGACTGAGGCTCTGCTACTTTAATTATACTTCCTTTATTATAGCATTTGAAACTGGATGTCCCATAGGCATTTGTTGAAAAAGTTTTGGTTTTCTTTTTTCCCGTTTAGTGGGGAATGATAAGAGAGATAAATACTTGTTATTAAAAACTAAAGTTTAATTTTTAAAAAGGTGACACCATCTCAGGTTCCTTCCAGCTTTAAATCTATGATCCCAATTGTAGGTGAGACCCAAGTCAATTTTGATTTTTGAATAGGGTTTTGATGGATCTGATGACTTTTGCATGTCTGACTTTTAAAGATCACATTCACTATTAAAAAGAAAATCAAATGATTTCCAAGGCCTCAACTGAAGTCGGCTTCAGCCTTGAACTGCTAGGAGTAGGGGTCATAGTCAACAGAATCCAAATATTGAGGACCAAATGATCTTTAATTTATTCAACAAGTATTTATTTGCTGCCTGCTTTGATACCTGTGCAGATAACTGTAATACACATTCCCTGATACAGGGATTCAGGAATTCCCCAACAATGTCCTATGTGAGAAGCAGGTCATTCACCAACTGCCCAGGGCCATGGGAATGGGTCTATGGAGAAAGTAACAACTGAGTTAGGGTTTACAAAATTGGTAGGACTTCAATGGAGAAAAGAAAGTGGAGGAGGAGGACATTGGAAGTGGGCCAGTGTGAGCCAAGACACACAAGTATGAGGGAACAGTGACGCTTTGGGGGCTGGAGGGTAGAATGTGTGGAGGGAAGTGATAGGAAGTAAGCTGGAATGGGACCAGAGAGTCAGACGGGAAGGCCTGGAGTTTCAGGCAATTAAATTTGAACTTTACTTAGTATCTGATGGGGAGGACCTGCAGAATTCTAAGCAGAGGAATGGCACGATTGGGTTTGAGTATAAGAAAGATGATTCTGCCAGCCGGATTATGGATGGATTGAAGGCAGAGAGGGAGAGTAGAGGTGAGACCATGGGGGAGGTGATTGTAATCAATAAAAAGAGTAGTAATGAGAGTCTGGATCGAGGAGGGGCAGCAGTGGGAACAGGGAGAATGGACAGGATTTGGTGACTCAACATATGGCAGGTGAAGGAAAAAGAAGAGACAGATGAAAAATGGATATTCTGGTTTTTATTGCAAGGGCCTGTGCAAAAGTATGGAGATGGGAGATTGGGCTGTCTCTTTGGATGAATTGTCGGTGGAGGTGGAGGTGTGGAGGAAGAGGCAAAAACAGGTTGGAGTCATATTGTGAAGGAATGAAAATGACAAACAGGTGTTTGCATTTTATCCTCATTACAATTGGGATCCACTAAGTCTCCTAAAACAGGAAAGTGACATGATTTCAAAGGAAGTTCTCTCACATTCAACCACATCCCTTTGGTGCACTTTGGGTGGTGTGGTGCAGGACCCCACATCAGACTTTTTATTATGGTCATTTATTTCTGCATCTCTTGTGCTTTATTTATTTATTTTGCTTGCCTAATGCGGTAGCTGCTGCTGTGTGTACCACAGGATAATGGTTATTATTTATATAGCAATTTTCATCTTCAGTGTGCCTTACAAATACTAACACATGAATCCTCTGGAGAGCAGCATTATATAATGCCTCCAGCAAACAGGCCCCCCTTGCTCAGATGGCCAAATGAATTGAGTCGGTTTATGAAATGCAATCAGTGGCTCATCAGCATCCGCAGAGCCCCATTCTTGCAGCGCTGTCCACTAGCCCACAAGTGAATGGGAGGGGGCCTCAGGGTCAGCTTTCGCTGCTTTCCCAGAGCCCCTCCAGGAGAGGTGTTATTTGCAAACCAATCTTCTGCTTCCTGGCCTCTGAGGATGCCCCTTAATAATGACTGACAATTCTTCCCAGCCTTCAAATGAGTCCAGCTGGCCTGGCAAGGGATGCTCAGGTATGAGCCGTTGTTTCTTTTTTCTTCCAGCTGGCAGCACTTCTGAGAGGACAGATTTGACTGTGGGGAGGTTTTGATCCCTCCAGCACTGAAGCGCTGCCCCTAGTCATGTCCTGGGACCACCAGCCCCACCTCTCTTGGACTCCACCCTGCCATCTTTGCACCAGTGCTTTCTCCCTCCCCCCCCCTCTCTCTCTCACACACACACACACACACACACACACACACACACACACACACACACACACACACACACACACACACACACACACACTGGGTTACAGGACTGGAAATCAATGAAAGACCAAATCCAGTAGCTTCTCCTCCTTACATACCAAACATCTGGGTGAGCCTTCCCTTCCTTCCTTCCTTCCCTCCTTCCTTCTCTCTCTCCCCCCTTTTCCCTTCCTCCCCTCTTCTCTTTCTCTTTCCTTCTCCCTTTATCCCCTTTTTCCCCTCTCTTTTTCTCTTTCCCTCTTCCTCCTTTTCTCTCTCCCTTTCCCTCTCTTCTTTTCCCTTTCTCTCTGTTTCTTTTTTCTCTCATTTCTTTCCCTCTCTCCTTGTTCTCCATTCTTTGTCTCTTTTTTCTATACTCTCCTGTCTGCCTGTCTGTCTGTCTCTGTGTCTCTGTCTGTCTGTCTCTTCCTCCCCCCTCTATCTCCCCCTTTCTTCCTTTCTTTCCCATCATTACGTAGAGCTGCAGCCTAATTGCTGCTCTCTGGTTCTCCTTGCTGTGAGGTGGGAAGGGATTCTTGTTCAACTGCTCAAAGGGAGGCAGAAAGGGTCCTGGGGAGGAACAGATACGTGCTGACAAGAAGCAGAATTCATCTGAGTCGATGCCCAACATGCCAATTGGTTGAAAAAAGGATCCTGGAAAATGCGGATTCCCTGTTCGGTTTCTCAGATATGTCAGCTGTGGGGTCATTTGCCCTACTAAAATGGGGAAAAAAGCCTCAACAAAGAAGCTCTTCAGTGTTTCTACCTTTGATTTCCTTTTCTAAAGATGATGCTATCCTTTAAGAAATCGGCTACTACTCGCTGCAGGCCCTGTCCAACCTATTTGGTTTTTGTTCCATTTAATTCTGTTATTTGTCCATTAAAATGTGTTTTTTTCCTTTTTTTATTGTTGCATTTCCTACCTATTGTTGGGCCCCAGTATCCCTGAAAGCAGTAGTGATTTGTTAGCCTACAATCAGGTGAAAAGGAGATTTGCAATTAATTTACTTTTCTTTTAAAAATATTTTATTCTTTTCTATTACATGTAAAAAACAATTTTAACACTTTTCTCAAATTTTGAGTTCCAAATTCTCTCCCTCCCTCCCCTCCTAATTGGGAAGTCAAGCATTTTGGTATAGGTTACATATGTGCAGTCATGCAAAACATTTCCATATTAGACATGTTGTGAAAGAAAACACAGACCCCCCAAAAAACCAACAACAAAACAGAACCTGAAGAAAAATAAAGTTTAAAAAAGTACGCTTAGACTTCCATTCAGACTTCATGTCTTTCTCTGGAAGTGAAGAGCATTTTCTATCATGAGTCTTGTGGAATTGTCTTGGATCATTGTATTGCTGAGAAGAGCTAAGTCAATCATAGTTGATCATCATACAATGTTGCTGTTACTATGTACAGTGTTCTAGTTCTGCTCACTTCACTTTGCATTGGTTCATGTTTTTCCAGGTTTTTTCTGAAAGCATCCTGTTTGTCATTTCTTATAGCACAATCATATACCATAACTTGTTCGGCCATTCCCTCAGTTTTCAGTTTTTTGCCACCACAAAAAGAGTTGCTATAAATATTTTTGCAAGTATAGTTTTTTTTTCCTTTTTAAAAATCTCTTTGAGATACAGACATAGTAGTAGTGATGTTGGATCAAAGGGTATGTGCAGTTTTATAGTCCTTTGTGCATAGTTCCAAATTGTTCTACAGAATGGATGGATCAGTTCACAACTCCACCCATAGTGTGTCAGTTTTCCCAGATCCCTTCCAATATTTATCATTTTCCTTTTCTATCATGTTAGCCAACCTGATAGGATTTGAGGTGGTATCTCAGAGTTGTTTTAATTTGCATTTCTCTAATCAATAATGATTTAGAGCATTTTTAACATGACTATAGATAGCTTTGATTTCTTCTTCTGAAAACTGACTGTTTATATAGTTTGACCATTTATCAACTGGGGAATGACTTGAAAATTTGACTCAGTTTTCTATATATTTGAGATGAGGCCTTTATCAGAGAAACTTGCTGTAAAATTTTTTTGTCCTATTTATGATTACTGTATATTTTCCTCCATACTATTTCCTCCTTCTCTCCCTCTCATTTCATCCAGTCCCTCCTCAAAAGTGCTTTGCTGCTGACCACCACCTCCCCCAACCTTCCCTCCTTTCTATCGCTGCTCCCCCCTTTCTCTTATCCCCTTCTCTTCCTAGTTCCTGTAGGGTAAGATAGATTTATATACACAACTGAGTATGTCTGTTATTCTCTCTTTGAACCAGTTCTGATGAGAGTAAAGTTCAAGGGGGCAGCTAGGTGGCACAGTGGATAAAGCACTGGCCCTGTATTCAGGAGGACCTGAGTTCAAATGTGACTACAGACACCTGACACTTACTAGCTGTGTGACCCTGGGCAAGTCACTTAACCCTCATTGCCCCACAAAAAAATAGAAAAGAAAAAGAGTAGCGTTCAAGCATCATTTGCCACCCCCCCCATCTTCCCTTCTATTGTAAAAATGCTTTTATGCCTCTTTAATGTGAGATAATTTACTCCATTCCTCCTTCTCCTTCCCCTTGTAGTCTTCCATCTTGGCTTTGCCGAGATATGTGATTTATGAAGGAGCTTTCCAAAGCTATAACTAGGGTGGGGCAATCAGGGCTTTTCCTCACAACTTCAAACAATATATCTCAGCATGGGGAAAAACAAGAGCTGGCTAAGGAGAATAATTAGGTAAAATAGAAAACAATTACAGGCTGGGGTGAACTCTTAATCTCTATCCCATCCCACCTCAACTGATAATCTGCTTCCTGCTATTTGGTCTCAGCACCATTTGTGGTATTCCTCATAAGCACAAAAATTCCTCATTATAACAATATAGAGGGGCAGCTAGCTGGCACAGTGCATAAAGCACCAGCCCTGGATTCAGGGGGACCTGAGTTCAAATCCAGTCTCAGACACTTGACATTTACTAGCCCCCACAAAAATAATAAAAATAACAAAAAACATTTTAAACCCCCCCAAAATAAACAATATAGATACAAGATTCTAAAATTGGTTGTTTTATTTACCATTGAATGAATGGAAAATTAAACAAAACAGATCCCATCTGAGTTGGAGTGGATAGATAACATGAGTGTTTTCCTGGAAGGAGCTGGGGGTACAAGGAGACAGCAGAGATGGGGGCTGGCGGCTGGGGAATGGAGGTCAATGCAGCTGCATTAGAATCGAGTCTATTTTCTTTAGCCCTGACCATGTCTAACAGCTTAAGAAAATGAGTCCCGTTGTCTATGTAGGTCAGGGTTTTCCCATTTTCCTCTTTGTAGTTGGCTCTTTGCATTGGGAAGTGGTTACCCTAGTCCAAGGAGCCACCCCAGATGGGGCCTCCATTTGTGGGCCTTGTCAGCCTTGGTTTTCCGGCTCAGTTTTGGATTAGGGTAAATGACTCAGTATGTGAGCCCTTATGTGAGCAAGCAGAGCTGATATGTAAGCAAGATAAAACAGTTGGATTAGCTGCAGTCCCAGGAAGAGAGAACTGGAAACCTGATGAAGGCGAGGGTTGTCTGCAATTCTCTTTCATTCCTTTTCATAGTAAATACAAACCAACTGATACAGTATCATGCAGTGTTTCCAAATATTATTTATAAGCCAAATATTTGATCAGTTTTCTTTACAAATACCAAGAGATCTCCTAGAGAAAGCAAGCCTGGGAACAACAATTGAATTGTTCCAGCATGGAGCAATGCAGCATTTTTATGTCCAAATTCAAAGGGATTGAGCTCGGCAGGTTTCAGAGAGACTTCAAGAGAGACTGAGCTACGCTGTGTGCTCTCATTTACAAGCGCCTGCAATTGGGCTGGATCAAGAGTTCTAGGAAAGACAAAAGCCATGTTTTCCTCTGCCTGGAGAAGGTGTGGGCCTCAATTCACTGAGTTTGCAGCTTTAAGGAAATGGTGGGAATGACAGTCTTAGGACAAATGCGATTGTGTTTTGCAGAAGCTACCCAAAGAGGGAAGCCTGGGAAGGAAAAAAGGGTGGCGGGGGGGGGGGGCAGATGGATCAGACAATGTCCATCCAGAATTAAGGGTCAGGGACATTTTTCCTGTTTGCCTAAGTAATGGATTTCAATAAGAATTCCTTAAAATCGGGCCCCTAGAGTTGTAACTAGGGCAGGGTAGCTCGAGCTTTGGCCTAGTTACCAACAAGGGATAGGGTGTGCTCAGGCATGAGGACTGGAATGTGTATCTCTTGGCTCCAGCTTGCCACCTCCACCCTCCCTGACTGTGCTCTCCACCACTTCTGACCCCCAACTGGTTTTGCCCCAGGTGAAAATATTCAAGTGAGATAACATGTAGAAAGTACTCTGTACACCTTGGTGGTCTCTACAAATGCCAGCTATTCTCCATTGTTCTTTCTCTATGGAATCTCACAAATTCAGAATTTCTGATCATTCTGGGGACAATATTTATTTGAAAATTCAGTATGGGTTTTTAAAAAATTTAATTTCTTATTTTATTTAATTTTTGTTTTTTATTTCTTTTTTATTCATTTTTGGGAGGATGCAGTGTGTTCTCATGGCAAGATGCTATACTTACAAGACCTCGCTTCAAACCTGGTCTCTGAAACTTACCATTTTCTTATCTTGGGCTTCAGTTGCCTTCTCTACAAAATCAGAATGTCATTTGTAAGTCTTACAGGGCTGATATGTGGGTCCAGGGAGATGGTATACCTGGGACCCATTGTAAGCTTTCAAGTTCTATAGAGATTCCTTAAGAGAACACTGTGGCAGGACCTACTGGGACTGGAACCAAGAATATGCTTATTATTTCCGCTCTTTAAGCTTGGAAACATATCAAGCAAACTCCTTTATTATTCATTAGTGCTTTCCACAGCCCTGTAGGGGATGCCCAGAATGTATAAGGTCTTATAGGCAGCCCTGGGCATGAAGGGCAGGACAAAGGTTAAGGAGATGCAGCAGCTGCCTTTCACCCTAGTAAGGGAGATGAGACCTAGATTTCCACAATTATGAACAAAAAGGAACCCAGTATGGTCAGTGCCTAAAAGAGAACTCCAAGAAGGGTTCTAGCTCACGTGGCAGGGGAGATGAGGGAGGAGGAGGCAGTTAGATGGGGGCTTCTCAGGACAACTAGGACCTTGAAAGTTAGAGGTAGGAGGGCATTCCAGACCTAAAGAAAGAACTGGGGCGGGGGGGGGGGGCGCAGCTAGGTGGCGCAGTGGATAGAGCACCGGCCCTGGAGTCAGGAGGACCTGAGTTCAAATCCGGCCTCAGACACTTAACACTTACTAGCTGTGTGACCCTGGGCAAGTCACTTAACCCCAATTGTCTCACCAAAAAAAAGAAAGAAAGAGAGAGAGAACTGTGGGAATAAAGGTATGGGGGAGGCAAGTTAAGATATTGTCTGGGAGTTCATAGTATTTCAGTTTGTCAAGAGTGTTGGATCCAAAGAAAAGAAGGAAAGGAAAACTGTAGAAGATGTTAGAGGATCTTCAAAGGCAGATGAAGGAGTTTGGATTGAACAATATGGTAGCATTCAATTGTTTTGAGTTGTGTCCTACTCTTCATGATCCTATTTGGGATCTTCTTGGTAAAGACCCTGGAGTGGTTTGCCATTTTCTTCTCCAGCTCATTTGACAGATGAGGAAACTGAGGCAAACAGGGTGAAGTGACTTGCCCAGGGTCACACAGCTAGGGAGTGTCTGAGACCAGACTTGGGTCTTCCTGACTCCAGGCCTGGTGCTCAGTCTATTGCAGCACCCCTAGCTGCCCCTAAACAATATGACCGCCACCTATATTTCCAGATTGATTTCACATTGTTGCCCTTCATCCGCTCTTTGTTTCAGCTACACTGACCTATGCGATGGACCATAGGTATGACATCCCACAGTGAAAACTGTGGCCAGGCATCATTACTCATGTGGCTGGGAGACTGGTGAGTCCATGAACACAAAGACGCATATGGGGGAAAGAACAGTCTGAGGAGGGGAGAGGAAGATCTTGATGCTGTGGGACAGGAAGCAAACTGAATTGTATCCACCTATTCACTCAGCCCCCTTCCCCAGCACACTAACATGGTTGAAAGTCATGCATTATGGGAAAACATGGGAACCAAGACTGAGTATTAGACACTGTTCTTTACTTGAGGCTTTTGATCAGTTTAGCCAGTCAGGGAGTGCCACACATAGCTCTGTGGAGGACACAAGAGAATAGGGTCATACACTGGGAGCTAGTGGCCTCAGCTTGGGGAAAAGGGACAACTTGAGCAAAGGGACAAAGGCAGGAATGAACCTCTTAACGCTTTGTGATCTGAATTATGTGGAGATGATAGAACAAGAACAAGTGCATTTGTCTTTGTAATGCTGTCAAACAGCTGTCCAGCTGCCGGTTTTCCTGCACCACCTAACATTGGAGTAGTAGTTAGAATTACCAGAAAGTCAGGAAGATCTGCGTTCAAATCCCTGCTCTGACACCAAACCTCAGTGTCCTTATCTGTAAAATGGAGATGATAACACCTCCCTCCCAAAATTGTTTTGAGGATCAAATGGCCTAACATATGGAAAAGGCTTTGCAAACCTCAGAGCACTGTAAATGCTAGCCGCTGCTACTATTTGCCCAATCTACAGATTATCTGTGAAGGAAATATAAGAAAGGATGGGAAATGGCAAACCAATCTAAGCCCTTCTAACCATCTGAGATCTTTGATGCTCTGCCACATTATCTAATGAAACACACCCCCAACACACACCCAAAAAGCCAGAACTGACCTATGTTGACTGTAATCTTCTTAGATTATCATCCTCATTTGAGAAATGAGGACACTGAGGTCCAGAGAGGTTAGGTGACTTGTGGAGGATCACACAGAAAGCAGGGGGAGGCAGATGTGCACCCAGATTTGCCTGGCTCCTAGGCCGGCGCTCTGCCCATGACGGTGGAGAAGACATCAGAAAAAATCTGATGAGAGACATGTGCCAAGAAACTGTGTCCAGTCAAGGACCTCTGTCCCTTCAGGACTTCAGCCTTTCCATTTGTATTTAAAACCAAAGTACCCACTTAGTGTACAACTGAGAAGATGAGTTGTAAAGAAGTACAGCTGAGAGCCAAGCTTGAATGAAAACATGGCTGCAGCTGTGGCAGTTGGTGGGTTGTTATTTTTTATTGAAAGGAAGCTCATTTTGAGAAAACAAGAATAGGGGTCGTTTGGGGAATTGGGGGGCAGTCTGTTACAGTGAGTCGGATCAAAACTTTGTAGTCTCCCTGACTTTTCTTTGTTAAAGACTAGAGCCTTGAGAGGTGAGGGGCTTCTTGTCTTTTCCCTGGCTAGGCCCACATAGAAGAAAGAAACAAGAGAAGGGGCTGCTCATTATCCAGAATCCCCTGCAGTTCATGCAGTCAAGGAGACCCTTGGCACTGTGGCCCACACGTTAGAAGCTGTTCCCCAGTCTCTACTCTGAATGCACAATTGGCTGTAGTGGTTGCTTAGGCCTTTCTTTCATTTGGTTAAACTTTGTTTCAAGATACCAGACAAGGAATGGAGAAAGAAAAGATGCTAAGGAGAACCCTGCTTCTTGTTCAGGTCAAATGGGAGGAGATGGCTTTTTATAAGAGGTTCAAGGAAAGTAGAAATTATTCACACTTAGGGAATGTCCCTAACTGTATTAAGGTAATATAGGGAGTCCTCCACCTTTATAGCAGGTATGTGCTCTGTCCCTCTCTCTCAGAGCCAGCCAGGCCACCCCAGCCCTTTAAGGTTCTGGGATGCCCCAAAGGCTTTGGGGATTTTCTTTTCTCTAATGCCACTGCCTCAAGCCCTTCCCAGCTGATTCTCCCCATTGCATTGCAAAGGGCCAAGGACTAATGTTGTAGTTCCATTTAATATCTGTTAACTTTTACAAAGGGATGTTACTTCAAAGATGTAATAAGAACAAAAGTATAAACATTTCCCCCAATACCTCTGGAACATACTCCTTCCCTCTACCACCTTTGTCTTTGAAGAGAGTAAGCTTACTCTTAGCATACTTCCTACTCAACAGTTTTCCAACCAAGTTCACGTCCAGATGAGTCCTCCCCCAACTACAACTGGATTCTGAAGGCCCTTCCCAAGGGCCTTTGCTCCTCAAGCCATCCATGCTGGATCGACTGCAAAACCTGGTCTGAATTCCAACTTCATGTTTCTATGGTTCACTTTCTTGGCCTTTTTTTAAAATGGAGGACAAGGACTAAAGCTTTTCCCAAGGCTACATGAGGGGAAATGCCCTATCTCCTTACAGAACTATCAGTAGACCTTGTGAGCCAAGGAGTAACATAGGTTCCCTATGAGATGCTCCAGGGTACCTCCTTTACCCATCATCATGATGCTCCTGGAAGCTCAGCATCTCCAGGTGTGGAAAGGCTATCTGAGGTACTCGGCACACAGGCCAGACCCTTTTACACTAGGGATAAGCAAACTACTGAAGTGTGCCATAAGTTATCATAAGAAACCCCTGGGCACCCGTGAAGCTACATCAAAATGCAGACATAGCTTGGCACAATTGGCATGGGGGGGGTGCTGTTAGACCTTATGGATTGACCCAAGTCTTTGTGTGAGAATGTGCTTCTCTCCTTTGTTGTGGTGGAGACTATCCCGCATCAGGGAATTTCTGGCTTGGGAAAATGTATTTACTTTCTGAAAATCTAACCTTCAGCTTGAGAGAACCTTTGCTATAGAGGCAAGAAATACTTAATGATATCCTGTCCAACATGGATTTTTTGATTGTTTCACATGTCCAAAACTTGTCTCCCCTCTAAGATCACAAATTTCTTGAGGGTAGGGGTCATGCTGCTTTTGTTATTGTAATCCTGGAGGCTAGGAAAAGAGCCAGTGGGTTTTCTTTTCTTTTTTCTTTTTTTTTTACTAGTGTTGGAAAGTCCAACCAGAGAGAGGAAGGGCATCCCGTGATGGAGCTCATTCAGGAAGAAAAATACAGAATTTGCCTTCTAACAGAGTATGCAGGAGCAAAGGTTGGAAGCCAATGAGACAGGGGCAAGCAGAACTGAGGCACTTCCTGCAGGCTTTCTCTTGAGGCTGAGCCCCAAAGCTTTGAGGAGTCCTAAAGAGCTGCCTTTGTGTGGACAATAGTTGCCAACTGAGTAGACATTTGCCTTTTTACTCTGACCTCTTCAGGACAGCCTCCCCAGACACTTGGGAATCCTAGGAAAATGCTAAAAATGCAAGAAGCAATAATTCAGTGTCCTCCAAACTGCTTTCCTTTTTTATAGACCTAACACTGTCAGGATATTGGGAACTTCCCCTGTTATAGATAGACCCAAAGAAAGATGACAAAGGCAATAGAAGTTTTGTTTAAATAACTGTATTTTCTGCACCGTCCAGAGAAGTGCCTTGGGGCGGAAACTTTGACATTTGGAGAATGCTGCCTTGGTGAATAAATGTCTATGTCATTATCTTGAATGAAGTACTCTATCTTTGGAGTGCCCTCTAACTTGGGATCTATTTCTATTGGAAGGGTAGAAATGGTGCAGAGTGCTTTGAACCAGTGTCTCCTTTATGTCCTGAATTATTTTTGAAGGAATCAATTGTGAGACCTGCATAAGTGGTGTTTTCAAAATGTCCAAATCTATGGGTCTGGCATAGGAGTTTTGAAGTAAAATTAAAATAAAAAGAAAGGCCGCAAGAGGTCAAAAGCTGTAACAAAAACCATATCCTTAGAAATAGATGAATGGGGGCAGCTAGGTGGTGCAATGATTAGAGCACCGGCCCTGGATTCAGGAGGACCTGAGTTCAAATCTGGCCTCAGACACTTAACACTTACTAGCTGTGTGACCCTGGGCAAGTCACTTAACCCTCACTGCCCCACAAAACAAAACAAAAAATAAGAAATAGATGAATGTCCTTGCCCATAATGGCAAGTACTGGCAGCATGAAGTTTATAAATCACTTTACCTACATTATCTCATTTTATCCTTATATCATCCATCTAAGGTAGATACTCAAAGGTATTATTATCCCTATTTTATAGATGAGGAAACTGAGGTTCTGAGAAGTTGGCTGACATGGCCATTATCAAATAATTAATAAGACTCAGAGCAGTATTTGAACCCAAGTCCTGCACTTTACTCACTGTGCTTCACTGCTTCCTCCTCTGTCATCTAATTCAATCCAGTTGTACAGTTATTGAGTGTTTAGTATGTGCAAGGCCCTGTGACAGGTATGATAGGTGTAGGGCTGAAGGGGACCCAGATAAATAGGCCAGTGTGCCTGCCTTTTAGGAGCTTCCCATTTATTCTGATTTTCATTGAATATTTCAGGATGGAGTCCAACAAGTATTTTAATACACATTTTTTTTTTTTTTTTTAGTGAGGCAATTGGGGTTAAGTGACTTGCCCAGGGTCACACAGCTATTAAGTGTTAAGTGTCTGAGGCCGGATTTGAACTCAGGTACTCCTGACTCCAAGGCCGGTGCTCTATCCACTGCGCCACCTAGCTGCCCCAATACACATTTTTAAAAAATGTAGACTGTGTGCCAGATACTCTACTGAGCACTGGGAATGCAAAGGCCAAAGGAAAATCAGCCCTAGCTCACAAGGAACTTCGATTTGCCTGGTGATAACAAGCTAGATACACATCAAGGCGGTCCTGACTCTGATCTCAAGCCCAACAGTTCATCCACTATGCCCCATTGGCCCCTTAGGCCATTATATTTACCCCTCAATACTAATCTCCTTTGTGACACATACAAAAGGATTGGTCCAGCTTCTATTGGATGACCCCCACTGAGGGCAAACCCACCACTTCATATGTAGTCCATTCTTCTTTGGGATACTAATCAATCAAACACCACGGATTTATTATGTGCCTACTACATGGCAGGCTCTGTCTTAGGGGCTGGGAATACAATTACAAAAGTGAGAGAATCCCAGCCCACAAGAAACTTGCTTTTTTCCTGGAAGAAAATAGCATGTTCACAAAGGACTAATTTCAGGACACAGAAAATAAAGGCATACTGATCAGCAGGTACTACTGACAGAGAGCAGGGGGGAAAAGAGCCAGTACAAGCTCTTGAAGGTGGTATCGCTTAAACTGATCCTGAAAGACCAAAAGAGATTCCAATGACTGATTGACTGAATGAATAAACTAAATAGCATTTTTCTTAAGCACCTACTATGTGACATGCACTGTGGATGCAGTAACATGAGAGTAGCCCTTGTCATCAAGGACCTTGATTACAATCTATATGAGAGACTGGAGGCCAGGGAAGGGAGTTTTGGTTTGTGGAGTAATGGAGATTTGAGTGGAGCCATATGCCCTTAGTTGCAACAGTAGCCTTGATTTAATTACTGTTCTAAGAGCAAGAGATGGAAGGTACGGAATGGAGGTAAGGGGGCTTGCATAGGAGTAGCAGCAGGGTATATGGCCAGATACCTGGTTAGTCCCTGATTTCCTGGTGGATAGCATGATGGGAAGTGATGCCTGGTCTGAGGCTGGCTAGAAACAGTTGTTAGGTGTATTTGTCTTCACTGACTCACTAATACGGCACTCTGCACTGATAATGGGATGTCTTAAGCTAAGTGGAGATGAAAGGGGAGGAGTCATACTCATGAAGGACAATCTGGGGAAAAGTCCCAGGGATAGGAAGTGGGGAGATAGAATGTTGAATGTAGGGAATAGCTAGTAGACAAGTTTGGCTGAGTGAGTGAGTGTGTGTGTGTGTGTGTGTGTGTGTGTGTGTAAGTAAGGTAGGGGGATTCATGTGTATTTATCATCAAAAAGATTGAGGTATGTTAGGATGGAGTTTAAAATCTAAACAGGATTTTACATTTTCTCCTAAGGGCAACAGAGAACTACTGAAATTTTTGGAAGAGGGAGTAGTGTCATCATATCTTCACTTAAGGAATGACTTTTTTTCTAGTTACATGGAGGATGGAGAGGAAGAGCTGTAGGCAGGGGGATCAATTAGAAGTGATTGTAGTGGTGTCATGTGACTATATAGGCTAGACTATCTAGTGTCATCAGACAAATTATGCGCCAGGCATAGAGCAATTCGAGCTGAATCCCTAGAATAAGGCAGTGAGAAGGCAGACAAGGTATTCATACTGAAGATGTCCAGTCCTCGACATCAACAATATTCTCCCACCGGCTTTTCTACTCTGGCAAGGCACACAAACCAACCCAATTCAGGGGGCAGTCACCATGTGTAGAGATGAATAAAAGAATAAACGATAAGAATAGACAGAAAAGGAAAGAGAATTGATGAAGAGAACAAGGTATGGTAAAAACTGACAAAGGAAGTTGAAGAGAAGAGATCAGGGGGATTCTGAACTAAACACTTGAGGGGGGAAAAGGTGGTAAAGGGGGAAAGAATTGGAAAAAAGGAAGAAGAAAAAGGCAGAAAAAATAAAAGGTTGACAAATGGCAGAGAGAGAGAGAGAGAGGAGAGGAGAGGAGAGGCTATGGGAGAAGAGAGGCTATGGGAATAAGACTGGGTTAAAGCAGATTAAGCAAAAGTATTTATAGGGACAAAGTGACCTAAAAGAGGAAGGGGAACAAAAATAAGTCCTAAAAATGTACTAGAAACACAAATTATGAAAACAAGCCCCCATAATCTGTTGCTTACAAGGAACACATCTAAAAAACAGACATATATAGGCTCAAAATGAGAGGATATGATACAATTTACTAATGTATCAGGTGAATCCAAAGTAGCAGGAATTATAATTATCCTATTAGACAAAATAAAAATTCAGAATATAAACAAAGATGAAAATTACATTATGCTTAAAAGGGACTATAGGGAAATTATCCATTATCAGGATTAAACTTACATACGTCAAATGATATATCTAAATTCATAAAGGAAAAAATGGATTGTAAAAAGACATAACTAGTGACACAGTAATAGGAAGAGTTCTAAATGTTCCTTTCTTAGAGTTGGACAAATCTTACAGAAAAATAAGCAAGTGGGAAAACAGAGAATTTAATAAATTGCTAGAGAAATTAGAGCTTAACAACTTATAGCAGTTTCTGAATAAGATGACTAAAGAATATACATATTTTCTCAGGAACACACAGAACTTTTACAAAACAAAATAAAACCCTAATGAACATTAGGGCACAGAGAAATATCAAATAAATATAAACCATATAAATAATGACCAACAATTACATAGACCTAAAAGACTTGATAATGAAATCCTAAATAATGAGGTTCTAATAATAAGTAATAGAAACAATGAATAATTATGTGAATGATGATAGAGTTGAGACAACATACCAAAATTTCTGGGATACAGATAAAACAGTTCTTGGGGCAGAGGGATACATACTTGTATATTCCTCAGAACATATATTAATAAGATTTTTTTTTTGGTGAGGCAATTGGGGTTAAGTGACTTGCCCAGGGTCACACAGCTAGTGTCAAGTGTCTGAGGCCAGATTTGAACTCAGGTCCTCCTGAATCCAGCGCTGCTGCTCTAATCACTGCGTCACCTAGCTGCCCCTATTAATAAGGTTTTAAAGGAGAGGGCTAATGCCTTTGAAAAATTAGACACCCAATATAAACCCCAAAATAAAAGCAAATAAAATAAGAACAAATAAGAACAAAAAAAACCCAAAATTAGAACAAAAGAGGAAATCTTGAAAATCACTAGTAGATAGAAGTAGATACTAATAGTAGAGACGTAGATAAATTGGAAATCAAAAAGGCTATACAACTGACAAAGAAAAGTAAAAGCTGGTTCTTTGAAAAGACCAACAAATTTGATAAACCTTTGAACAAACAGATTAAAAAGAAGAGAAAATCAAAGAAAAGAATTTTTAGTGAACAAAGAGAAATGACAAAAAGTAAATAAAGAAACAAGTAGAATTAAATAAACAAATAAGTGAATAAATGAATGAATGAATGAAGAATTATTAGAAGATACGATGCAGTTATATGCCATCTTGCCTAAGAATGTCAAATAGAGTAATATTTCAAAAATATAAAATACTCAATATAACAGTCTATCGGGTAAAGATCTTAAATAATCCAATATTAGAAAAGTAAATAGAGCTGGTTGTAATGCATTTACCAAAGAGCAAGGGGAAAAAATCGTTTCCTGCTGGATTTACAAGAGAATTGTATCAGACCTTTAAAGAACAATTAATACCGATATTTTGATAACTGTAATTCTATTAATTTGTTTTCCTTAGGAATCTCATTTTTTTTTTATGCATTTGCCAACATGATTCTGCCAAGTGGGTCTTTATGGTTTCTTTTAGCTCAACCTCCGCTGATCTTGTCAAAGGAAGCAAGAGCCCACTCAGGAGGTGATCAGCTAGAAGGCAAAGAAATCCTGAAGGAGTAAATGTGCTTCTCTGCTACTCCCAGAGAGAGCCCTTCTCACCAGGGGAAAATAGCACTTGCTTGGGTGTCTATGGACTGAGACAAAAGGGCCTCATACAGGGCCCACAGAGGACATTCAAAAAGAATCCACACTCCTTGAAGTAACAAAGAGAGCAGCTTTCTGAAAGGATGGAGCCCTCTTCATCTGTAGGGAAGGTCTTGTCTTGTGGCAGAAACTAAGAGCCAGACTAAGACACCTTTTTGCAGATGATTTTGTCTGGCTGTATCCCAAAGAGCTGGCATTGCCTCTATTTGAAGAATATGGGAATTGGGGAGTCCACAAAATGAGGCTGCTGTGATAGGTGGTTTTTTCCCTTTGATCTTTCCCACAATAGTTCTCAATTCCCTTTAACAAGAGACATATTTTCTCCCTTCAGGGCTGGTAAGTTCACGTCTCTGCCATTTTCTGTTCCGACCATTTAAGCCTTCTTATTAGGGAGCAAACAATGTCTCTTGGTCACCCATGCTGGGTAGGGAACAGCTCACATAAGCCTGAGATTCCTGACAGCTAGGTGCCCAGTTGTGGCTCAAGAATAGTTCCTCATCAGTGTTTCAGGCAATGATTGTCTGTTGGCTGCAGGGAAACTTATTGATTCCCCAAATCGTGTGGTCTGCTTCCCCAAAGAGTCTGTCTGCCATTGTGTTTGTAGAGAGACTATGGAAGAACAAGAAGAGCAGCCAGAGAAGGCTTTCTTTTTGGAACGTGGGCTGAGACCTGTTCTCCCTTTGATCTCCACCTATTAGCCTGATAATCACATTCGCCTTCCCTGCCTTGGAGAGAAAGCGCCACTTTGACCTGGAGATGTTATTGGGGTGGAAGAAGTTAACTTTCTCCATCTGAGGGTTACCAATTGGGTCCCAGAATGCCTCTGGTTAAACGGGTTTCTGGGTTTCCTGCTTCTGTACTCTGCTGTTCAGCCTCTGAATGTCTCTTTGAAATGTAAATCAGCAGAGGCAATGAGGTGATTTTACTGTTAGGAAGGTGCTCCCTCTGCACAGCTCCTGTTTGGACCACTAAGAGGACATTAGGGAATCCAAAGGAATGGGTCGACAGTTCATAGTAGAAGGTGCTGCTTTTCCTGATCATATCCACTCCTTTCTTTTGGGAGTATAGTGGAATGAGCCCTAGGCTCAGAGTCTGAATGGGCTTGAGTTTAAATCTAACCAATAGCACTTACTAGCTGTGTAACCACTGGCAAGTCTAATCCCCACTTTCCTAATCTGTAAAATGAGCATAATGATACCCTTGTTTAACAATAAGTATCTCTTTTGCTGAGTCATTTTGCAGCTTAAATGAGATAGACTCTACACAGAGCTTTGTAAACTAAAACACATTAACATATTAATAGTGTTTTCACACTATGATCTCAAGCTGTACTCTGATCTGGTTAGACCACATGTGGCCTATGGAATTCTGTCTTGGGTGGCCCATTTTAGGAAGGACATTTGGAAGCTGGAGAGCTCCCCAGCAGAGTGATGAGGAGAGTGAAAGGTCTCAAGGTCCAACTCAATCCGACAAGCATTTGTTAAACACCCACTATTTGTTGGGCACTGGACAAAATATGATCCAAGATGCCATAGGGAGATGGCTTGGAGCCCTGGAGAAGAGGAGCTTGGGTAGGGGAGGAGGACCTGAGGCTTGACTTCTAGTACAGGGGAGCTTTTATGTAGGACAGCAAGGAGACCCCAGAGGGCAGAGCTATAGACAGTACTTAGTTGGTGCAAAGAAGCATATTTAGGCTTGAAATCAATTTTTAAAGGCCCTCAACATTTCACTGATCCCACAGTGACTTGGGTCACCTTGAGAAGGAGTGAGCTCCCTGTCCATCCCTGAAGTTTTTCTTGTTAGGGGTATTGTAGAAGGGATTCTTGGTGTAGAAATATTTTGAATGACTAGCTAAATTTTGGGGGCTAAAGCTGACTGGGGTACTTAATCTGGGACTTTTGACTAACTGTGCTATCTGACTGCTATTAATTTAATGTGGGCCGTTTATAAAGTTCCACCACACTGCTCCACTCCCAAATTGATAAGCAAAATATTAAGAAGCCTCTTAATATTTTATCAAAGCAGAGTTTATTTATGAGATACTATTTAAAATTAAGAATACAGGGAAATAAAATGTACAACCTTCTCTTTCCACTGCATCTCTTTGAAACTTCTTGAATACAATAAGGGCCTTAGCCGCCGCTTGCCTTAGGGCACTCAGGTACTTTATTCTAACTCTGAGCCCCTTTCACTTTGTAAATCCCCCTGCTTCTAACTTTCCTTTGCTTACTGCCACTGCTGAACCCCTGTGTTTCTCTCTCACCGACCTTCTGTCTGTCTGCTCCATCAGTCTGCCCTTCTGCCTCTTTTTTCTGCTCCTAGTCCTTCTCATCTTCTCCTGCGTCCTTGTAGCCCCGTCTCTAGTCTGCCGCGCTCCAACCTTTCTAATCTTGTCAGCCACCGCTTGACCTCTTCTCCGCCTCATCTTGTCTGTCCGAACCCCTCTGCTGTCTCACTCCCAGGTCTATAAATACCTTATCTTCTCTCCACTCAAATCTCGGGGCTTCTTGGCTAGCTAATCCGCTAGCCAGGGCTGCGGCTGGTGGAGGGGGGTGTGCTCCAGCCTCACGTGCCTCAGCACAGGCTATCCAGGATCTTTCGGATAGCTCAGCTCAGGTCGGACGGAGCTGGGGGCTTCTTCCCCCCAGCTGTCTGACCTGGCATCTTGCACAGCCCATGGGGCTTTCTGGCTCAGCTGAAGCAGAGGGGGAGGGGCACTAGCCCCTCCCACACAGAAGAGACCCTGAGGGCCTAAGGCTTTCCAATCTCAGCCCAAAGGTAGGGTCCCCAAATCAAAATAAATTTCCACATTGGTCAGGCAGTTTAGGTCTCTGTGATAGAAATGTCTCCTCTTTTCTCTCCTTCCCTATACTCTGGCCAATTTAACCTAGTCCCATCTCACTCTCTCACTCCCACTTTCGTCTTGCCCCCTTTCCCCTTCTGTCCTGTCGAGTGTGACATTGCTGCCTGCACCCAGTGGAACAGTGGGGCATCATTTAGCTCTTGGGCTGCTTCATTCCCTTTCAGACAAGATTAGAGCAAGTTAATCTGAGATGTGGCCGGGCTGTTCATAAACACAAGCAGTGAAATAAATGCTACAGAATCTCTTGGTAATGTGTCTCAGCGTTTCATAGTCCTTGGAGCCAGGGTGTTTTTCCTAATAGCTAATTCAAAACTCTGTGACTGCAATAAGCTCTCCCAGAGTGACAGAACACCCAGATGATATCCCTTTCTACATTGGAAAAATGAAACTCCTGAGAAGAGTGGGAAGACTTCTGACAACATATATGTACCAGTCAATGGATTTGACACTTCAGGCATTAGAATAGATATGGATATATCTTCACCTGTCACTCTTATCCTCTCATTTACCAAGTTACCAAAGATGATCAAGGACCCAATGTGGTCTATCTTATCTTGGCTCCAAATACCAAGGGGCTTTGTGATTCATGTGTGTGTGTGTGTGTGTGTGTGTGTGTGTGTGTGTGTGTGTGTGTGTTAATCTGTTTAAAGAACATTTCTCTTTTAGGTGACTTTATTGGTGTAGGGAGCCCTGGGGGGAACTCTCTTTTGAGTGCTCAGTATCACACAGATAGTGTCACAGGCCCATCTTGAACTCAAGTTTTACAAATTTGGAAGTCCAGCTCTTTATCCTCTATCTACTATGCTATGTGAAGTCCTCTCTGCATTTTGTCTTTCTCTGTCTCTCTGTCTCTCCCTTTCTTTCTCCCTCCCCACTTTGTGTATGTGTATACACACATATATGTGCGTGCATATGTGTATATATACACGTGTATATGTACACACATATATGCATTGCTAACTTGACATTCTGTGCACACTCACAGAGAGCAGCGTTACTGGGAAGCCTATAAAAGGTGGCCTAATGTGGGCCTGGACTTTTTTCTCTTGCTGACTCAGTCTCAAAGTCCACATGTACAGTTAAGCAAAACAAATTCCACATATTCCAGCATGTTTCATCATGAGTCCTTCATGGTTGTAATTGTGACTGGTCATTGTAGTGCTGGGAGTTCTCAGTTCTTTCAGAGTTGTTTATCTTCCCAATATTGCTGTCATTGCAGCTGTATCAGTTTATGTAAGTCTTCCCAGGTTTCTCTAAAACTACTCCCTCATCATTTCTTACAGTACAATAGTATTCCATCACTTTCACATATCATAACTTGTTCAGCCATTCCTCAAGTTTCTAATTCCTTGCCATTGAAAAAAAGACACTATAAATATTTTTGTATACATGGGTCCTTTGACTCTTTTGGGGATACTTTGTGGGGGAGGGTCTATACCTAGTGGTGGCAGTTCTGGGTCAAAGGGTATCAGAACAATACTCTTTCTATCCTACCATTCCAGCTACTATAAAACAACAAAGATAGACCGGACCTTAGAAGGGATTAGCTAGTCTAGACTCCTTATTTTTCAGAGGGGGAAACTGAAGTCAGAAAGGGGAAGTAACTTGGCCAAGGTCATTTGATTAGTGACTAAGCCAGGAATATAGACAGGTCCCTTGGCTCCCAGCCCAGGGCTTGCTCAAAGTGAACTATAGTAGGCAGAGGACAGATCATTAACTCTGGAGTCTCAGGATCTGGGTTCAAATCCCACTCTGACATTTACTAGCTGTGTGACTGTGAACAAATAACTTCATCTCTCTGAGAATCAGTTTTCTGATATTTAAATGAGGGGGTTGGACTGGGTGACCAGATCTTTATGTTGGAGCATATGAATAAGTGGGAGAGGCTTTTCCTTAGTTTTCTCCTGATTTTTCAGCCTCCAGCATTTGCTACTTAGAAAAGTCCAGGTCGAATATCAGGAATTTCTGTGAATTCAGACAAAAATAACCCACCTTCCTGCCAGTGAATTTGGGGGCTAGAGAAAGCACAGGTAGCAGAATTTGTGCTCCCACATTGAAGGTATCATGAGAAAGGTGAATGTCTTGGCTACTAAGAGCTTTTGTTCCCCTCCTCAATGTAAAGAAAGTGAATAGGGCAAAGGGGCAAGGATTACATTGGTTTTTATCCATTAGTCTGCAGGAGGAAAAAGGCCTCTGGTTTTATTTGACCTTATATTGATTTGATTCTTCACATAAAAGTTCAAAACCTCTGTTTTCCCTCTTCCCCCACCCTAGAGGGAAAAAAGGTTGGCAGACTTGTTTTCTCAGCAATTCTTCTTTCAAAGGAAAAAAAAAGTGTGTGTGTGTGTGGGGTGGGCAGCCACCAAACATGATGATCACAGAGACTGATACAGGAGAGAAAGTCATATTTTTTGTGGAAAAAATCTTTAAATATTATTAATTGCCTAAGTCGACTGTAAGCCTGGTGTGTGTGTGTGTGTGTGTGTGTGTGTGTGTGTGTGTGTGTGTGAGAGAGAGAGAGAGAGAGAGAGAGAGAGAGAGAGAACACGAGAGCAAGCACAAGCGCTAGCTCCATCATCCTGACTCTGCGCATTTCATTGGCTCTTGCTTCTGCCTTGAACTCTCTGTCCTCATCTCCACCTCACTGTTTCCCTGACTTCAGCCACCATCTAAAATTCCACCTTCTACCGAAGACTTCCTCAATCTCTCTCTTTTGGGGGGGGGCAATGGGGGTTAAGTTACTTGCCCAGGGTCACCCAGCTAGTAAATGTCAAATGTCTGAGGCCGGATTTGAACTCAGGTCCTGAATCCAGGGCCGGTGCTTTATCCACTGTGTCATTTAGCTGCCCCCTCCTCAATCTCTCTTAATTCTCATTCCTTCCCTTTGCTAATTATCTCAAATTTGTCCTGGAAATAGCTTTATTTGTATGTTCTCAGTCCAATTTGACTGCGAGCTCCTGCAGAGCAGGGACTGTCTTTTGCCTCTCTTTGTATCCCTAGCACTTAGCACAGTGCCTGGTGCATACATGCTTAAAATATTTCGTGATGAAGAGGAGAGGAGAGAAAAAATAGTTTTTTAACTAATCTTGATGGGTCATTATCTCTTTCAGGTAGGCTGTAAACTTACTGAAAGGCTGAGCTGTGCCCATAGATGCCCAGGGTGAGGATCAAAACCAGTTACCCCCTTCACCTCCTAAAATATGGTATTCCATATTATGTTCTCTAGTACAAGCTTGAAGAGATAAATGATATAATTCCCTGGCGGGGGGTACATACACATAGACATCAGTGAGAGAGAAATTCTCACTGAAATATCAACAACACAATCCCTCCTACCAGGGCCACTGAATTTTCCAGAGGGAGAGAAATTAATCTCCTTGATTACTGGCTCTCCAAAGTAGACATGATCTCTCTTCATTTCCTGTTATGCATCACTAAAAAAGAGGGAAGCTGTCACTGATGCTTGGCATTATTATGTGACAGCCCCACCTTCCCCCAAAGATGACAGTCATCTAGTGCCAGCAGCTGCCTAACAGCCTTTCTGTATCCAGTTGTTGTCCTGCTAATACCTGGCTATTTAGTGCCTTGAGGACTGAATCTCATGCAGAGATCTGATTAGCATGATATCACCAGAGATTTGCCCCACAGTATCAACATTCTTGGGGGCTTCAGTAGGGATATAGAAATAGCAGAAAATAGTAGTAGGGAAGATATTTTCCTTCCTCCCCCATGTCGGTACCTTGTAGGAAGGAAAAGCCCCTCCCCCCAGCTCTCTCATCTGGTACCAGGTCACTCCTATGCCCCCACCCCCACCTCTACCCCCACCCAAACATCCTTTGCTATCTCATACCCCTCTCTCAGGTCCTGCCTTATACTATTACTGAAACAGTATGCATCTGACTAGGGTGAACTGTCCATATTTTGTTTGGCCTTGGACCCACTCCTCACAGGACACCCAAACTTAGAAGCATTTATTAGCCTTGGGGTGTCCCTGGGGCTCCCCTCCTCTTTCTGAATTTGTCCCAGGTCCCAAAATTTCTTGTTTGGGCTCTGATAATATGAGACAAAATCAAAATCCTTGCCAAGATTCACACGATTGCTTCCCTTTCATATTCTCTGATAGGTTGGTACAAGAGAAGTAAATTATTCAGATCATTGAGGCCAAAGGAAATATATTTTGCCCTCAATTTTCTGGATAACTCAGGCACTAACAACCATTTCTCTTGAAATAACTATTTATTTGTGGATATATATATATATATTTTTTTTTTTTTGGTCTCAGTCATCCAGAAAATATATGTGTAGATTCAGCTGTTGAAAAATGCATATTTGATGCGTTAGATAAGACATAGAGTTGATTATTTGCTAGTATGTTATTCTTCTTAAGAGAGTTGTCACTGATTGGGGATTATATTTTCTCTATATAAATGCACACATATGTGTATATATAATTATATAGATGTACACATAGATACATTTCTTTCACGTTTTAGGCCTTCACTTTCTAAGTTCATTTTTTTCCCCTTTCACTTAAAATATCAACAGTATTTTTCTTTCCCGGTCTTTGGATTTTTAAAGAAATTCTAAGCTATAAGATAGTGTGCCTACAGTGACTTAAGCCAGTCCGTCAAATCTTCTATGATATAATTCACAAGGGCCAATGTATTTGAATACAAATAGATTTCCATGTGATCTATGTCCTTCCTTTACTCTCTATCTAATACAAGGGCAACATTCGGGCCTTTCCCATCTTCCTTATGCATTCAGAGAATAGTTCCCACATTCCCTTTATGTCATTTGTAAGTTGCAATTCATTCTCAGCTTTGCAATACTCCATTTTCTGTGGCTTTCCCATTTGTATTTCTTTGGCTATTTTGGTTTCCTGTACTGTAGAAAAGGTTTCTCATTCTTCTTGTCCTAATCTCCTGAATTCACACGCATATAATATGAAAATATATATGTGTGTGTGTGTGTATATATACGTATATATATACACACACAAACACACAGACACACATATATATATATATATATACACACACACATACATACATACATATATTTATCTGTGTGTGTCTGTGTATAAATACCATAGATGCTCATTTAACTCCCCCAGGGAGCAAAAGCAGAGTGCTAGGTGTTGGAAGGTGTAGGGAAGGGGTAGAGATATACAAATTATTAGACACTGTTCTGGTTCTCAAGGACTTTACAGTCTAATAGGAGAATAAAATGCTAACTCTGATTATTGGCTTTGGTGGGGGGCGATTTGTTGTGTCTGACTCTTCTTGACCCCATTTGGGGTTTTCTTGGCATAGACACTGGAGTGGTTAGTCATTTCTTTCTCCAGACCATTTTACAGATGACTAGTGAGTCCTTAGTCCGGGGGTCCAGTTTATTAAATACTCTGTTATTCTGTCTGTTGCTTCAGTATGTTGTGTACCTAATCCACCCCATTGATTGACTGCTCTATTTGTTAACTGGTACCAAATCATTTTGATGATTACTGCTTTGTAGCAGAGTTTGAGATCAGGTACTTCTAGGCCTCCTTCCTTCCCTCTTTTCTCACTATTTCTCTTGAGATTCTTGACCTTTTGTTCCTCCAGATGAATTTTGTTATTAATTTTTTCTACCTCTTGAAAGCAATCCTCTGGTACTTGGACTAGTGTGGCACTGAATAAGTAAAGTAATTTCAGGAGTATTTTCATTTTTATTATATTGGCATGGACTACCCAAAAGCAATGAATATTTCCCTAATTATTTAGCTCTGTTGTTATTTCTGTAGAGTTTTGTATTGTTGTATTCATGGAGTTCTATGTGTGTCCTGGTAGATAGTCTCATATATTTTATATATTCTGTAGTTATTTTGAATTTCTTTCTCTTCTGAGTTTTGTTGGTAATATACCAAAATGCTGATGATTTATGTGGGTTTATTTTATATTCTTCAACTTTGCTGAAATTAGTAATTGTTTCAGTTCATTTTAGTTGTCTCTCTAGGGTTCTCTAAGCACACCCCATCACATCATCTGCAAAAAGAGATAGTTTTGTTTCCTCTTGATTTCTTTTCTCTTGTCTTCTTGCTAGCATTTTGGGAACTCGAGCACTGGGCATTGGTCTGGCTCTGTTTCCTACACAGGCTCATGGTGGGTCCTTTGGAGGCTCTGGCCTTGCTTCTTGCTGGGAGATCAGGTTCTTTGGGGGCTGGCCTCTTTGTTCCCAGTGCTTCTGCAGGGTTCTGCCAGGTGGTTTGGGTTTTTGGGGGCAGTCTTGCACTACTTGAATGAGTTTATAGTCTATTGCCTGTGGTTTTCTTTATCATTGTTCCCTCTTGTGCATTTTTAGAGCTTATCTGGGGTGTTTGTAGGAGATTTGTGCTCCTTTAGGTCCTAACCCACTACCATCTTTGCACAAAATCACTAGAAGAAGGAAATAAGCATTTATATGGCACCTATTGTTTACCAGGGATTATAATAAACACTTTGTATAGATATTATTTCATTTGATCCTTACAATAACACTTAGAGGTCAGTGCTATTATTATCCCCATTTTATAGTTAGGGAAACTGAGGTAGGCAGAAGATAAGTGACTTGCCCAGGGTCACACAGCTAATAAGGGTCTGAAGCTGGATTTGAACTTGAGACTTCCTGACTCCAGGTCCAGCAAGCCTCCACTAGTTACTATGTGGATAAGTAGGTGATGTAGTGGATAGAGCACAGGCCCTAAACTCAGGAGGACCTGAGTTCAAATTTCACCTTAGACACTTACTAGCTGTGTGCCCCTGGGCAAGTCACTTAACCCTAATTGCCTCAAACATCCAGGGCCAGTTGTCCTGATTTATATCTTGCCATGGGACCCAGATGGCTCTGGAGGAGAGAGTGAGGTTGGTGACTTTGCACAGCCCTCCCTCACTTAAATCCAATTCACTGCAGGTCATTACATCACCTCCTGATGTCATGGTCCTCTTTGAGAATGAAGGGCAAACAAATCACTGTGCATATCCTTTGATCCAGTGATAGTGCTAATAGGCCTATACCCCAGAAAGATATAATAAAGTGAGAACTGACCCATTTGTACAAAAACATTTACAGTAGCTTTCTTTGTTATAACAAAGAATTGGAAGTGAAGGGGGTGCTCCACAATTGAGAAACAGAAGAATGGGGCATGTTATATGAATGTCATGGAATATTATTGTGCTATAAGAAATTATTGGGTGGGTGGCAGCTTCAACCAGTTTGGAATTCTATCTCCCGGGGAAAGCTTTTGATATTTCAAGAAATACATTCCGTCCCTGCCTCCATGTCTCCCATCCTGTGTCATTCTTGTCTATAACCCCCTATAAGTTTGTCACAGGAGCTGCCTCCAATTTGCTAGAGGCAGGGGTGTGTGGGTGGGAGCTTCTTCACTTTTCCTGAAGATGGGCTGGTCTTGTGCAAAGCATAAAACTGGACAAGCCCACCTTAGTGTTTCACCACTGCTTTGACAATTTCTTTCTCTTTCTTTCTTTCTTTCTTTCTTTCTTTCTTTCTTTCTTTCTTTCTTTCTTTCTTTCTTTCTTTCTTTCTTTCTTTCTGTCTGTCTGTCTGTCTGTCTCTCTCTCTTTTTCTTTCTTTTGTGGGGCAATGAGGATTAAGTGACTTGCCCAGGGTCACACAGCTAGTAAGTGTCATGTGTCTGAGGCTAGATTTGAACTCAGGTCCTCCTGAATTCAGGGCCCATGCTTTATCCACTGTGCCACCTAGCTGCCCCCACTTTGACAATTTCTGAGGAAGGTGAGGACTTGCTTGTACCCCCTGTAGCCAGCCAACTTAGGGGATCGTCAGGCATGGATAGGTTTCAATCTGTATGTATGCTTGGAGGGCCCATCTGAAGTGATAAAGCCATGGATACATTTAGGTATGTATTTCAAGGAAACCCGAATGATTTGGATGTATGGGTGTGAGATATGTTGTGATGAAAGAGCCAATAAGGCAATGCTTGGTTTCTGTAATCAAATACTCTTGGTTCTTCCCCTGCCCCTACCTAGATGCCATTGGAATGCAGGCTTAGCCCTGGGCACCTCCTTTTTTACCCCCCTTATTTTCTAGTCACTACACTGAAAAATCAGTAAAGAATTTGGAGAAGGCCAGATGCCAGAATCCTTGTTCAGGTCCTGCAAGTGCCTTAGGAGCCAGGAAGGTGTACCCCAAAGGGTCCCAAGCAATTTCAAAGAGAAAGGCACAAAGTGCTGCTTATGTCATCATAAGCAGCTGCTCTCATCAAAAGCAGGAGGATGAGGAGGAGCTTCCAGCTGGGTAAAGGAAGTGGAGAGATTAAATTCATAATTTTGATCAAAAACCTTTTCTCAGGCGTTCATACAGATCATTCTGTCACCATCCCTCATCCCAGTCCCCTCTTCCCCTTTTTTCCCTACCCAATCAAGACTCAATGCAACTCATTAGAGTCAAGAATAGACTAGAAACCCAGAGCTGTCATTTGAAGGAGTCTTTGAGTTGATTTTGCTTTTGCTTGGCTCCGGGGACAGCAATAGGTAGGTAGATGCGGCAGAGAGACTGATTTAGGCATTTCCTGGATTTGATCTCCTTCCCCACCCCCTCCAATTCTCCCCCTTTTTTTACCTCCTTATATTCTTACTCTTAAAGCCTGGATACTTTCCCCCAGAAACATTTGCTGAAGGCCATGGTTTTCTAATGCAAAACAAACAACAACCAAAAACCCCTCAGTTCTTCAGTATTCCATATTGATGGCCCCTTCTTTGAAATGTGCATTCTCCCAAACCCTTTGAAACTTTACCTTTAAAGGGGATAATTTGATTAATGAGCTAACTAATGAAAATATTTTTTCCATTCAATGATTTCTTTTCTTATTTAAGTTGCACTGATTTCGGTTCACGTATTGATGATAAAAGGGAGGCAGTGTTGCATAATGGGTAGAGAATATTTTCAGGCCAGGAAGACCAGGGTCCAAGTCCCACCTCTGATGCACATTGCTGTGTGACCCTGAACAAGATACTTAGCCTCTCACTTCTCTAGACAACTTTCTAAGACTCAGAGTTGCAGAGAGATGCTTACTAGCACTGGTAGAGGGAGTTTTCCTTACCAAGGAGTTCTCTATATTAATGAAGTAGTAGATCTAGCCTTTATCCTGTCTCTGGCAAAAATATGATATTAAAGATTTACAGCAAATTGACATGAATATGTAAGAGTTAGAGCCATTCCCCAAAAGATGAGTGGTCAAATGATATGAAGAACAATTTTTAAAAGACAAAAATTGCAACTATCAATAATCATATGATCTCTAATAATAACAGAAGTGCAAATTAAAAGGATTTCAAGGTTTTCCCTCATACCCAACAAACTGGCAAAGATGACCCCAAAAATGAAATCTGTAAATGTTATGGGTGCTGTTAGAAGCCAGGTACACTAATACACTGTTGGTGGAATTGTGACTTGGTCCATTAATTGTAGGAAACAATTTGGAATTATTTCAACAGAAGCTGCCAAACTTTTCATCCCCTTTACCCAGAGATTTCATTGTTATGCATATACCCTAAGGCCAAAACCAGAAAATCACATACACCAAAGTATTCATGGCAGTACTAATTTTTTCAGTAGCAAAATACTGGGAAATAAATAGATGCCTGTCATTTAGGGAATGACTGAATGAATGGTGGTATGCAAAGTAAATAGAATAAAACTGCTCCAGGACAAACAATAACTGAGGAATTCTCAGGAACCAATGCAGAATGAAGTGACTAGAACTAAGAAAACAGTAGTCTTCCATCCATAAGCATGTATTAAGTGCCTGGCAATCATTGGGGTTACAAAGAAAGCTAGACACTTCCTCGCCAAAACCAAATAAACAGAGTCCCTCCTCTCAAGGACCTCAGTCTAGTGGGGGTGGGGTGGGGAAGGGAAGAGACATTGTATAAATAGCCTTGTAGAAACAAGCTATAGACAGGATAAACTGGAAATTATAGATAGAGGGAAGGCACAAGGCTTCTTATGCTGTTGTTCACTTGTGTCTGACTCTTCATGACCCCATTTGTAGTTTTATTGGCAAGGATCCTATAGTGGTTTGCCATTTCCTTTTCCAGCTCATTTTACAGATGAGGAAACTGAGGCAGAGTTGAGTGACTCGACCAGTGTCACACAGTAACTGTAGTAGATAGATGCTATTATCCCCATTTATATATGAGGAAACTGAGGCTAGCTGGGGTTGTGATTTGCTGTATCTGGGGTCAAATTTGAACTCAGGTCTTCCTGACTCGAGACTCAATGCTCTATGTACTGCTCCACCTAGCTGCTTTGATGTAGAAACAAAAAGCATCAATCAAATCATATTTCAACATGTTTACAAGAATTTGAAGACTATGAAACACAAACACTGTAGGTTCAAAAAGGAGCAAAACAATTTCATGGGTAAAAAGTCAAAATTAATCGACAAAAGTCTGATCTCCACAATATATAGGAAGCGACCAAATAGACCAGAACAAGAGCCATTCTCTCACATAAGGACAGGGATTATTGTATGGTAAGAGTAAAAGACTCTGTGGTTTCATCTCAAACCTGTTGAATTGACAAAGGTGACACAAAATGGAAACAGTGAATGTTAGGGGACAAGTACAAAGACAGACACACTGAGGCACTGGTGACCAAGTTGGAAAAGGTGATGTAAAAAAATTATTAGCTAGAAAAATTAGTCTGGAAAATTATATAATTGGACTTATGAAAAGTTATAAGTTTAGAAAAATTATAATTGGGCCGTAAGCCCTGCCACGGTTGCCATTCAAATGTAAAAAATATTTTGTTAACTTGCCTAATTTGGGGGACCTAATCTGACTGGAGGACTAATTTGGGGAGGAGTGATCTGAGGTTTTTTGACTCACTGGCTATCTGACTGCTATTAATTTCCTATGGGCTGTTCAAAAATCTCTCCACACTGCTCCCAAATTGATAAGCAAAGGATTAAGAAGCTTCTTAACTAAATAATCAAAGCAGAATTTATTTATGGGATACTATTTAAAATTAAGAATACAGGGTAATAAAATGTACAACCTGACTGCGTTCTGGAGTGTCTCTTTCCACCTGCTGCTCCGGGAACTTTTTTAGCCTCCTTCTCACTGAAAAGCCCCCTGCTCGTATCGGCCTCCGTCCCTTCTTGCTCTTAGCTTTTTCTCCTTCTCCAGTGCTCTTAATCTCCTGCGTCCTTCTCTATTCCATTCGTCTCAGGGTCTCTAGTCTCCTTAATCTTGTCAGCCCCCCCTCGCTGTCTGACTCCCAGGTATATATATCTTCCTTCTCTCCCCTCAAATCTTGGGGCTCCCTGTGCCCCACCCCCACACCAAGCTAATCCCCCAGCTAGGGCTGTGGCTGGGGGGGATGGGGATGCTCGAGTGTCTTGTAAGTACCATACCCAGGGCTCCAGGGGCCCATGCCCCTGCTGTGTGCCCAGGGACCTCTGCACGGGCTATGCCAGAGCCCAGCCTGGATGAGCTGGGGGTCTCTTGGATAGATCCTCTCAGGGTGGAGGGAACTGGGGCTTTTCCCCACAGCTGTCTGACCTGCAGTCTTATACAGCCCATGGGGCTTTTTGGCTCAGCTGAAGTGAAGGGGGAGGAGCACCAGCCCCTTCCACACAGAAAAAACCTTGAGGGCCTAAGGCTTTCTAATCTCAGCCTAAAGGTAGGGTCCCCAAATCAAAATAAATTTCCACAGTGACAAGAGCAGATGAGAGCTTCCTATCCCAGACCAATGGCCGAGGGGTGTAGTTGGAATAATAGAATGTCATGGGCTAATAAGGAATGACCAGTTTGAAGAATTCTGAAAAAGACATGGGATTGTTGAAGAGTGAAATAAGGAGAACCCAGATAACACTATAACTACACTAATGTCCAGGGAAAAAACAGCTAAAAGGAAGCTCTCTCTAGACAAAACCCTAAGAGAACAGAAAATAATCATCATAATTATAATCAAAATCACCTTTAAGGTCTGTAAAGCACTTTACAAATATTAATTCTTTTAATCCTCACAACAGCCCTGAGAAACAAGTGCCCTTATGATCCCAGAGGCTAAGGAATCTGTCACACAGCAAGAAAGTATCTGAGGCAGAATTTGAACACAAGTCTTCCAGACTCTAGTTACAATGCTCTTTCCACTGTGCCTTCTAACGGTCTTTGAATAGAGGAAAAACTACAGGTCTATGGGCTAATATATACCCACATGATTGAAGTCTGCCTAGTGTCTCTCCTGTCTGGCTTGCTCATTTCTTGTTGAACTAACAAACATCTGTTTTTGTATTGGTTTCTTGATTGACTTTTTTTGACACTTGGTCTCTTTATTTCACCCATTCTAGAAATGCAATGGCTATTCTTGAATCCAATTCCACTACTGATTGCCCCGGAGCTTTGACCCACTCCAGTTTCAAACTAGTCCATTTTGCTCCTCCTTGGGCAGTCTGATTGCCCCTTGCTCCAAGGTCTCCCGCTATTGGGTCTGGACTCAATGCAAACACTTGATTGGCTTTAGCTTTATTGCAGCTTAAAACTCCCAAGCTCAAGCAATCCATCAGTCCTAGCCTCCTGCTATCAAATATTATGGACACACTATCATGCGTGACTTGAACAAATATTTATTAAATGTGCTCATTTGAAGACACTGTAGATAGATAAAAATAAGTCTCCGTGTTCTCGAAGCTTACGCTCTGTTAGGGAATATAGCATGTACACAGTTAAGTAAATGTGAGAAGGAGAAGGCCACTAACAAGTGGGGCAGTTAGGAAAGGCTTCTGACATCTAACCTGTGCTTGGAAGGAAATTTAGAAATCTGAGAGATGAAGTTATGATGGGCCTATAGTCCAGAAATTGGAGAGTATGTATGTAAAAGGCATAGGGTGGGAGATGGAGCAGGGGTGGGGGATGAGGGTGGAATGTCACACATTGGAAATAACCAGCAAGCTAGTCTGGGCAGAATGGAGAGTGTGCAAAAGGGAGTAAGAGGAAATAACACTGGAAAGAACAATGGGAGGCAGTGTGGAGTGGGCAGTAAGTGCATGTCTGGAGCCAACAGGGAATGACTGAAGGTTTTCCGGGGAGAGGGGGGCGCATTACACAATGAAATCCGGCCTTTGGAAAGCAGGCCTGCCATCTTTGGTACACTCACATGGGGGCTTGACTGTGGGGATGTGGAGAGAGCAATTTGCTAAAAAAGCCAAAGACCCTCCAAGATCCATATGTGTGCCCTGAATGGCCACATACCCCACAGTGCTTTTATAAGGCTTTGAGAACATCCCTAATGGGCAGCATTGCCAATTAAACCCAAGCACTCTGCCAAAGGAGATTTAACTTTGCCACCTTTTCTCTTTGGATTTTGGCCATATTTCACTGTTTTCTTCAGTCTCTTAATTGGCCCTTTTTGGAATCCACCCTCTTTCCCCCCTGGCAGCAAATGCAACTTAGTTCTTTGTTCACACACCCCAATAAATAGTAATAATGATTTGGTCTCATTTCTAGCCATCTGATGAGCGAGGTGAATTCATCTCTAAAGTAGGCTGTTCAAAATTCTTTTTATAACTAATATCCACTGGGGAGTGAATGGCTCAGGGCTGTGGCTATGAAACCTTGCCATTCTGCAGAACATTTAGTGAGAGAAATTCTCCCATGGGCCTCCTTGTTCTGTGCTCTGTCCCCCCTCCCCCCTCCCCACTTCTCCTCGTCATCCATAATACTTGATTAACTATCTGACTAACCATTGGTTTGCATCCTAGGTAAGATATGTGATCTCCCTGCATCTGCTGCCATTTTCCTTAAAGTGGATGGAGATCCCCCCTGAAGAGGCAATGACAGACACTCGTGAGGGTCATCCACTGCCGTTGGTTTGGGTCAAGGGGAATAGCCATTCACGTTGCATGATTGTTGTGTTGCTAACTTTTTGAAAGTACCATAAAGGGAGCCTATGAAATGCAAGTCTTATGTTTAAGAATTATCCCAGGGACAGCTAGGTGGCACAGTGGATAAAGCACCAGCCCTGGATTCAGGGGGACCTGAGTTCAAATCCATTCTCAGACAGTTGACACTAGCTGTGTGACCCTAGGCAAGTCACTTAACTCTCATTGCCCTGAAAAAAAAAAGAATTATCCTTGACTGGATCATGGAGAAAGGGGAGTTTTAATCAAACTTTGTTTTCTGCTTCAGTTGAAAAGCCTGAATGGAGATAGCAGAGTGTAGCATCTAGAATGCTAAGTTGGGAGCCCTGGGACCTTAGGTTCTAATCCTGCCACTGACATGGTTTGTCAGCCCTAAAGTTTTGTGGAAACACAAGCTGTTGAGAGGAATGACTTAGGGTCAGTAAAGGCCTAGGGGTCAGAGCCACAACTGGCCATTTTTGTCCCTGGGGCAAGCAGCATTAAGTAGGTCCTCCAATCAACTTTGTAGTTCATTTCTTTCTAATTTTGTTTGTGTGTTGTTCAAAATACTTTTTTCTGATTATATGTAAATTTTTTAAAAATTTATTTATTTTTTTTCTGGGCAATTGGGGTTAAGTGACTTGCCCAGGGTCACACAGCTAGCAAGTGTTAAGTGTCTGAGGCTGGATTTAAACTCAGGTCCTCCTGAATCCAGGGCACTGTGCCACCTAGCTGCCCCCACATGTAAATTTTTAATATGGTTTTTTTTTAGATTTTGAATTCCAAATTCTCTCCCTCCCTCCTTCACCTTCCCCCTCTTTGAGAAGGCAAGAAATTTGATATAGTTTATACATGTGCAGTTATGCAAGACATATTTCCCTATTAATCATGTTGTGAAAGAAAACACAGACCCCCCCCCAAAAAAAAAAAAGAAAAGAAAAAGCAAGTTTAAAAAGTCTTTTTCAATTTGCATTCAGACTCCCTCAGTTCTTTCTCTGGAGGTACAGAGCATTCTTCATCGTGAGTCCTTCAGAATTGTCTTCTATCACTGTGAATAGCAAAGTCATTCACAGCTGATCAGCGTGCCATATTGCTGTTATTGTCTATAAACTTTGTAATTCATGATATGAAAATAATAGAAGTCATTAAGGTGGATTTAGCCTTTAGGAAAGCAAATGGTGGGATAGTGGCTCATAGATGGTGGTTCTTAATCTAGTAGCATCTTATTATAACTGATTATACTTGCTAACTAGGTGTCAACCTCAGTTCCTTCTGAATATATTACAGTTTTCAGAGTCTAGTTTCCCTTGCCCTCAAGAAAACTTCCGGTTGCCCTGCCCTACTTATGACTCTGCCTGTGTTCACACCCCTCCTTTCACACTCATTAGCAGTGTGATTCTGGGTAAATCCCTTTATTTCTTTGAGTCTTGGTTTCCCTATCTGCACGATGGGGCTATAGCATGCCTATGGCACTGATCTCCCATGGTTACCACCAATGTCAGTTGTTGCTGTCCTTGAATATCTGTGGTGCTCCCAGGTGTGTAAGCCAGTCTGATTGTCTCTTCTGTCAAAAGGAAGTTACAGGGGCAGCTAGGTGGCACAGTGGATAGAACACTGGCCCTGGAGTCAGGAGTACTTGAGTTCAAATCCGGCCTCAGACACTTAACACTTACTAGCTGTGTGACCCTGGGCAAGTCACTTAAGCCAAATTGCCTCACTTAAAAAAAAAGGGGGGGAGTTACAAAGCTTTTGTTTATAAAGTGCAGAAAGGAAGGGATAAGATGGAGCCCACTGACATCCCTAAGCAACAAAGGCACAAACACCAAACTTAATGATTTTTCAAGTGCCCCTGTGTGCATGGTGTCTTGCTAAGTATTGTGTAATAGGAATTACATGATGGGGACCCTGTTTGCTGGGAGGTGATGTTGCCCACAGATGGGATGTGCTGGCCTGGCTGCTTCATGAGAAAGATGGGAAAGGGACACAGTCTTTGTACCTTCCCTCCAATGAAAGAAATGATTTGTGGGGAATTGTTATCCTTCACTTCCATTTGCCTTCCAGAGTCCTACTTCCCAGTAGTGTTTGAAGGGGAAAAGATAGGAATTCATCCCTTCTGATGGCCTAGAATGTTTGTTTCCCTTTCAGGTTTTTGGGCAGATAGGCTTTTGTTTGTTTGTTTGTTTTGGTGAAGCAATTGGAGTTAAGTGACTTGCCCAGGGTCACACAGCTAGTAAGTGTTGAGTGTCTGAGATCGGATTTGAACTCAGGTACTCCTGAATCCAGGGCCAGTGCTCTATCCACTGCGCCATCTAGCTGCCCCCAGATAGGCTTTTGAAAGAGGGAAGGGAGAGAGCACAGGCATGGCATTTGACAACCACCGCTATAGTCAGGACCCCGAATGGCCTTGAGTGAAGAGCCAGGGTAGAAAAATCACAGGAAGGATACCAGGCTTCTCTCTACTCCTGGATCTAGCACTAGCTACTTGTGTTTGGCTATTCCCACAAGCCTTTGGGATTCAATTTTCTTATCTAAAAACTTAAAGGGTTTGACCATATCAGGGAGTTGGCAGCTCTTTAAAAGAGAGGAGTCTTGGGGGCAGCTAGGTGCTGCAGGGGCCCTGGATTCAGGAGGACCTGAATTCAAATCCAGACTCAGACACTTGACACTTACTACCTGTGTGACCCTGGGCAAGTCATTTAACTCTCATTGTCCTGCCAAAAAGAGAGAGAGAGAGAGAGAGAGAGAGAGAGAGAGGATCCAGTTGCAGTAATATTTGTAAAATACCAGTTTTCGAAGGTTTGCTCTGTGTTTGTCTATGCACGCATGTATGTGTATGTGGGGATACGTGTGTCTGTGGAGACCAAAGAAACCTGCTGCTGAACTCAACACTGGTTTACATGGTTTTCTTACTTTAAAACGGGAAGGGGGCGGGGAATCTGTCTTCCCTTTCTATTTGGCCCTTTCCTGTTTTTCCTATAAAGGACAGACGTGCTTTAGCCTTTTTAATTCCTTTTGAAATGTTAGGCAATGACCACATGTGAGGTCAGAAAGCTCCAGCAACCTACGAGTGATCTGATGAAGAGTGAAAAGGGTAAGGCAGACGCCCAAGAGGAAAACTGAAGCAGCAACATTTGTTGAGAACATGCAAGCAACGGGATTTCTTACGGAGAATATCAGGGCACAGTCTATCTGTCCAAATTGATATTAGCTTGCTATCAAATCTATTTTCCTTTGTTCTCAGGAGGAGGAGGGGGAGGGACATGTCTGACCTCATCCTCTTCCTTCGGGATACCATGGTCAATGACAAATGCCCAGGTTCCAGCAGGAGGGTTTCCAGGGAAGCAACTGACATAGAAAAAGGGCAAACGAGATGCCCAATATAAAAATAAAACAATTGATTTTCTTCTTTTCCTTTAACAGAGTAAATATTGCTGAATTACATTTGTCAGGAAGGAAATCTAGTGATTTCATCACCAATGAAATCTTCCATTTTCCCACCTTCTCCCCTCTAGACAAGTTGGCTGTCTCTTCAGTCATCTCTACAACTCTCTTGTCTTCTTGTGGAATGGCTTCTCTGGAAAGGTGGTGGTGGAAAGGTAGGAGCAGTAATACAAACTGTAACTGGGGTCACATCATCATCATCCTCCTGGCCCTTTCTTTCTCTGATAAAGGTCTCACATCCAAGATATAGAGGATGTCCCAAAAGTCTTAGTGCAGCTTAATAGCTATTAAGGCTTAAAAGTACACTAAGGCTTTTGGCCCAGGGGCAGACCCATAATAATGTAACAATGTTTAATAGCTATTAAAGCATTCTCTGGAGGAAGTTTTTAGAAGCCAAAGTAGCAGCACTAAGAATTTTAGGATATCCCATACAGAGAATTAATACAAATACATAAGACCAAAAGTCATTTCTGAGAATATAATCAAATAGTCCTCAAAAAGAGTTGCAGACTTTCTACAGCCAGATGAAAGACTGCCCCAAATCATCAAAACCAAGAGAAATGCAGATCAATACAACTTAAACCTTTCAATCCCATACCCAGCAAACTGACAAAAGATGGGGAGACTTGGTGTTGGAGGGCTATGGGAAAGTGGGTGACCTTCTCCTATTGAAGGATACAAGCTTTTGGAGAGGCCAGAGATGATCTGGGGACATCATCAGTATCAGGATTAGCCAGGGCTACTCCAGTGACTGGCAGGAAATTGGTTCTGGGAGCTGAAGGCCTCTGGCTCTGGGTAAAGCATACCTGCTTAAAACCAACAAAAAACCATGGAATAAAGAGATTTTTTTCCCTTAGAGTACTCTTTACTACACTGGGTAATATGACTTGGGATATGGATGTTGAAGGGAGTAGGCTCCGGCTCATTCCAAGGTTTAAGGCAGAGCCATCTTTTAGAGAAGAATCTCAAAAGTGAGAAAATCCAGTGTTTGGGGGTATTGAATATAGTGGCTTAAGAAACGGCTTCTTAAAATTTTTCCATTCATGACCCCTATTCACCTGAAAATTTTTTACATGACACCATACATATAGGGATATAAAATAGGTATGCATAACCTTTTACTGTTGACAAATTTTTGTGACCCCCACATTCAGTTATATGACCTCATATGGGGTCACAAACCACAATTTAAGAAGCTAGGTACTACATTGTCTAAATCTTCCCTACCATTGACTTGCAGGTCTATTCCTTGGCTACTTTTAGCTGTTTCCCTCTCTCTTTTTATTTATGGAGCATCTTAAGGTTTACAAATTGCTTTGCTTCCCACCACAATCTTGCAAGGTAGGTAGTACAAGTATTTATTGTTATTATTATTATTATTGTCATTGTTGTTGTTGTTATTGTTATCTCCTTTATGGAGATGGTGACACTGAGGTACAAAGAAAGACACAAAGTCACTTGCCTCTGCTCATATGGCTGGCCAGGTCCAGCATCATGATCTGATGTGCTTTCTACTATCCAGGGCCTGTCATTCCACAGCTCCTTGTTATTCAGGGAACTGGGAGTACTGGCCACACCCAGTCAAACTCATGGAACCCATCTCAGTGCATATAAACCTAACCTTGCTTGCATATCATTTGATCTGTTAATTAAAAGCAGAATCTCAACTTTATTATAGCTCTTTTTAAAATTTTACTCATCTTCCCTCTTGTCCTTGGTTTTGGCATTTTTAATATGGAAGCCTAGCATCCTGACATTTTCCATAATGTCTAATGACACATGATGACTTTGCAACCACAAAACAGGCCATTTAGGAGCCATTTAATGAATGGACCAGTCACCAGAATCAATAAATGAACTGGTTCATTCTTCAAGTTGAGATAAATCTTTCATGTGTGCAAATAACTCATCTCATAATTTTGCCATTTACTATTGGTGCAGAAACTTCAGCTAAATATGCAAATCTTGTTGTTCTTTGCCTTTCTGTAATTTGGCCTCATTATGGATGTCTTAATATCCATAATTTATGAATGTGTAACTGCTCACGTAAAATATTTCAATTCTCCCTCTCTGCTGGCTGTCAAATTTTCAGTCATACTGAAAAATTTAAACTTCTACAAGGTGAAGGAGCAAATGAATTCCAAGACAATGAGCTGGGACAAGAAATGAGGACCATGCTGACAAAATGAAGCTGGAAATTGAAAAAATCATCTAGATCCTTTGCATCCAAATTTTTTTCACCTAAAATATTGAGGTAATTATATGGAAGGTTGTATTCCTTTGTCCTGAAGTAATTGCTTCAGACTGCATATGCAATTGTGTTAGTCCATTCTTTCAAGAGACCAGTTGGAAATATTGGTAGAAAAGGGGTGAAAAAGTGGGAGGATCCCCTCTGTTTGTGGGTGTTCATTTTGGTGTCTTAAAGGAGGATTGGTTTAGTGAAAATAAGGCTGGGGCTGAAGTCAGAGTACCGGGGTTCAAATCCTACCTCAGAAATGTCCTAACTTTTGTAACCTTTGAACAAGACACTGAACCTTGGAGGTCTCAGTTTTCTCCTCTGTGATGTGAGGGGGTTGGACTAGATAGAATCTAAGATACCTTCCTATCATCCTATGCTAATTTTCCCAGATTGACCAGTCAATGCAATGGACCAGCAGCCTTGTGTAAACAGAACAACATTTCTAGTGACCAGTGAAATAATGGTCAATTGCAGTCTAATATTGGGTGTACAGTAGGACTTTGTTTGTCTCCATTATTTATCTGTTGTCAGTCACTTAGGAAACTTAGTGCCTACTATGTGCACTCAACTGCTCTTTCAATATCACTTGACAAATCTGCAATAGCTTTCTTGAGCCATTTTCACCTCCTCCCTGGTCCCAGTCTTATGGATGTCCAGTTCAGTGTAGAATGCCATTTCTGCTGAAATATCTGACTTAAGTAGGCTATTGGGATTTTGAATTTATTCTCATATATCTAACATCTAAATGCCAGAACCAGTGCTGTTCAATAGCTTTACTGTCCTTTATATCAATGCTCATCATTGCATTTCCTGCGTCTTTATACTCTCTGCATCATTTCTTTGATTCTGTGAAATGGTCAAATCACATTAACTAGTTGCTAAGCCAGTCAGTAGTACCAGCATAACCCAATTAGCTTCTGTTTCAGATTCCTGTCAAACCTTTATAACTGCCATAATGGTCCCAGGTCTCCTCATTTTCCATTGACTTCTATTTCCATCGATACTTGCATAGACAAAGGATCTGAGATTTGATGTGGTCATTATGTATTGTAATTTATTTTCCTTATCTTATATTCAATTGAGTTCAGATAGGAGTCATAATGGAAAAATTACTCGTACTATTTTTATGTTTAATGTTCTATATACTATTGTTTTGGGGGATGGGCAATGAGGGTTAAGTGACTTGCCCAGGGTCATATAGCTAGTGTCAAGTGTCTGAGGCTGCATTTGAACTCTAGTCCTCCTGAATCCAGGGATGGTGCTTTATCCATTGCACCACCTAGCTGCTCCCTAATGTTCTATATGCTATTGAACAGATAGATAAAATGATTGTGTTTTGTAATTGAATCAAGAGTGGATATAAGTTCATGGTCTTTGGGCTCAATGAAAAGATATTCAATGCAATTCCTGTAGGAGACATGGTAATGGGGAGGATTGGTTTCTATTTAGAGAGGTCAATAGTGTTCCTATCTTTTGTTCAATCAGTCATTTAACAAGGCAACCAAAGTCCCTGTCTTCCAGGAGCTGACATTCAAACTGAGGAAATGTGATTGCTGTACACACATTCTCTCTTTTCTCAGTTCTACCTACTGACCTCCCTGGCTTTCTTTAAATCCCTACTTTTACTGGAAGCCTCCCCCAAACCCTCTTAATTCTAGTTCCTTTACTCTGTTAACTATTTCCTACTTATACAGTATATAGTTTGCTTAGAACACATTTGTTGGCATGTTGTCTCTTCGATTAGACTGTAAGCTCCTTGAGGGTAGGGACTATCTTTTGCTTCTTTTTATATCCCTAGAGCTTAGCACAGTGCTCTAGTAGATACTTAGTAAATGTTTGTTCATTGATTGATAATTATCTTATATAGGCCTGCCAGCTTCTAGTTTTGAAGAGAAATTGGTTTCAACCATCATGTTTGATGTAACTCTTCATTATAGTAATGGGCACAAGCTTTCTATTTTGCTTAAAATCCAAATGGTATTTTTGTTGTATCTTTTGTGACCACTCAAAATCTTCCATACCCTTCTTTGGGGGTTCTCTTTCACCTTTGTAGTAAATTTTTTTATTTAAGTTGAAATTTTCATTTTGTTTTTTGTGCTACTTTGATTCTTTGTCTAACCTTTAACCTTTTGACTTTTGCATTCATTTACCAATTAAGGGAATCTTGAGTTTCTAATAGAACTTTGTTTTCTGTATTCTGTTAAGTTTGTTTCTTTTTTGTTGCCTTGAATTGGGAGATGTGGCATCCAAGTGTTCAACTGTATGTACCAGCTAGATATTGATGTAACCTTTCCCTGGATTTCCATGCTTTTTCTTTTCTTTTTCTTTCTTTTTTTTTGGGTGGGGCAATGAGGGTTAAGTGACTTGCCCAGGGTCACACAGCTAGTAAGTGTCAAGTGTCTGAGGCTGGACTGAATTTGAATTCAGGTCCTCCTGAATCCAGAGCCAGTGCTTTATCCACTGTGCTACCTAGCTGCCCCCTCCATGCATTTTCTGTTGTTTGGGGGTGTTTTTCAGGGCAATGAGGGTTAAGTGACTTGACCAAAGTCACCCAGCTAGGAAGTTTCAAGTGTCTGAGGTCAGATTTGAACTCAGGTCCTCCTGAATCCAGGGCTACTGTTTTATCCACTGCACCACCTAGCTGCCCCCCTCCATGCATTTTTTTTAACAGGGCAACGGGGTTAAGTGACTTGCCCAAGGTCACACAGCTAGTAAGTGTCAAGTGTCTGAGGCCGGATTTGAACTCAGGAACTCCTGAATCCAGGGCCGGTGCTCTATCCACTGCGCCACCTAGCCGCCCCTCCTCCATGCATTTTCAATAGCTTTCCTAAGCTGTTCCATCCATGATGTTGCCTGAGGCCCATGTCCTTCAGAGTACTTGTTCTTCTTTAGGGCCACCTTTCTTCCTATGGCTTTTATCATGACAGAGAAAACAATGTATATTTTGTGTGTAGGTTCTGAAAGAGTTTTCTACTTCACTGTCAAATATTATAAGAAAATGTGTTTGTTCAGGATGGTTATAGGAACCACCAGCTTTGGAGAATTCATTTTTCTTGGTCTACTAGGTGGACTAAGATAATCAGGCTGAAAAAACCCCTTTTGGATTGTTAGCAGAAGGAGGCCCAGCTCCTCTTTGGTCATTCAAGTCACTGATATTGTTTTGATTGCCCCGTCTGTTATGGGTTGAATGTTTGGAGTTTAAGTGAATATTTTCAATGACCTCAGGGTCTCCTACTTTTCCCTCTTTGAGTTTTAAGAGTGCCTTGATTTCATATTTTATTTCATCTCATCTAGGCTTATGGATTATGTGATTTCTTATCATTCCCCTGTGGTGATCTGTTCTATATTGTTCTGTAATTTAGATTTTACTGAGAAAATCAAGGTCCTGTGGGCAGCTAGGTGGCACAGTGGATAAAGCACTGGCCCTGGATTCAGGAGGACCTGAGTTCAAATCAGGCCTCAGACACTTGATACTTACTAGCCGTATGACCCTGGGCAAGTCAATTAACATTCATTGCCCCGTAAAAAAAAAATCTAGGTCCTTTGCAGTGAGCTGCCCCTTCTCCCTCCATTCCACATCCTCTGCTGTCCCCTCCTTTGCTATCTTTTTATCAAGGCCAATACCTCAACATATAAAGGTCAGTCACTAGACCTGGTCTGCACAAAAACCCAAAAGTCATTTCCTGATTTTTTTCCTCATTTTTAACTGACTACATAGATACATCCTGTGTGGTATAGACAGACAAATCAGAGGATCATATATTTAGATTGGGAAGGGACCTTAGACATGATCTACTCCAATAGCCTTGTTTTATAGATGAAGAAATTAAGGCCTGGTAAGTTTAAGTGACTTGTCCTAGGTCACCCACCTAGTAAGTTGCTGAAATGGGATTTGAACTCAAGTCCAATGACTATAAAGCCAGCAATCTGTCCACTGCACCACACTAGCATGCTATGTCATCATCCTGAGGGATTGTGCTACCAGAAATGACCTCTTAAAACAAGACCATAAGCAGCATTTTGAGCTAAAACCGACATGTAAGACTGCTTAAGTGTCGTGTTTAACATGATCCACCCTCCCAAGAGCCTGAGGTTCTCCAATAGTTAGCAGAACACTCCATGATCATCCTGGCTAAGTGCTTTCTGATATCCCAGGTTGTACTCTTATCTTGCTAAGCTTTTTCTTTCTCCTCCTTCTGACCTTGGCTGATGAAAGGACAGAAAGGGGAGTCTAACAACCTTCTACTTAGGAAAGGAAATGACACCTTTAAAAAATGATCTCATCTCTTCCTGGAGAAAATGAAGTCATTCTCCTCCCTTCTCCTCCCTTCACCTCCCTTCAGCTTTGTCCATTTTCTGCCCTCGCTATGTGAGGCCATCCAGAAGGAAATCAACTACAGTACATTTCCCCACAAGTGACAATCATGTGTGAGAATTACCACTGGGCAAAGGGAAGTAAAAGGAGGCAGATCATTTGGACTCCTGAGTAACAATCCATACAGGGAAATGTGACTATTAAAGCTGATTGCTAGATAAACAAATGTGGTGGAAATTTGCTTCTAAATTAATCTGAATTAATTGAGAGAGCAGTTGTTGTCTCCAAACATTTTTCTAATACACCCCTATCTGTGCAAATCAGATTTGATCATGTGTCCTGAATTTATCTATATAGCTATATTCATATTTACTTATTTATAAAATATATCCATGTATGACTGCAATAATACTTACGTACATTATAAAACTTCAACAGAGAAATTTAAAAGGATGAGATAAAGATGAAATATCATTTTATCCTAGAGGTAATAGGCAACACTTGGAGTTTATTGAATAGAGGAGTGACATAGTCAGACCTGTGTTTTATGAAAATCCCATTGGCAACTGTGTGGAAGCTATATTGGATTGGAAAGAGCCTTCAGTAAGGGAGACCAATTAGGAGACTGGAGCAATAGACCAGGTGAGAAGTGATAAGGGCCTGAATGTATGAATGACCCCCCCTCTTTATTATATGTTTACTATGTGCCCAGAACTGTGCTAAGTACTAGAAATAAAAATACGAATGCTAAGGTCCCTGCCCTCAAGAAGCTAATTTTTTAATTAGGCAAAAAATTACAAGTAGAGGAATTGTTGTCAGGTGGGGTATTACAAAGTTGACAAGGATAAATACAACAAGAATGACAAGTGGAATCGTGGGGGAGTATATCAACGTGCCCTTTTGAATGGCAATGGAATGGGAAAGTGGAGGGTGGGTAGAAGGATTCTGAGGGTATACGTGTGGTCACAGGGTAGAAGTGAAGAAGATTGCTAGGAAATAAAGTGAAGTATGGCTGGGACCAATCTGAGACAGTGGGCCAGCAAGGCCCTAGGATGGGCATTCCAGAATTGAAAGGGTTAAGTCCTCAGGGTATGGCTCTTGGTGTTAGAGGCAAAGCACAGAAGTCCTGGGACTACAGTGAGCATTGGGCTTCCTGACAGTGTTGATCTAAGGACCAAAAATGTGCTGACTGAAAGATTATCGTTGTCTAAGTGGCAGGAAAATAATGTCATTGCTAAAGTGACTGTCAGTTCGATGAAGGAAAAGGTGGTTGTTTACAAAATGCTCAAAATCTCAAACTGCCTTGCACACATTTGTTGCATAATACGTTTTGTTGAATGAACAAATGAATGAATATATGAACAAATGAATGAAGGTTGGTGACCCGGAACTCTTACTTGCCATGCCAGTCACATATCAGCTAAGATGGTCTTTTGATAAAGGCCTGCTTCATCTCTTGTCCGAGGATCAGTCTAGCAAAGGCAAAGGTACCCATCCTCAAAAGTTTGACCCATCCCATTAGTTTGTGGATTTTCTTTGGCCACAACTCATTAAACCATCTGCTCAGAAGCATGTGCAGTTTGAGATGTGTGTTAGTGAAGGACAAACCCAAAGTTAGGAAATCACAGCTCTTTTAAAATATAAGGAATGGATTGGGTTCTCTGCGGGCTCATCTTTAAGATTCCCAGATAACAACGTATGTCAAACATCAACAAAAAGAATAAAAATAAGTCAATATTTTGGGTTTTTTTGGATCCAACTCCCTCCTCTCAACAAACAGGAAGCAGGAATTCATCAATATTTTTCTTGCCAATGGTATACTCTTCCAACTACATACACAAAAAAAAATGCCTCCTGACTTGGAGAGCTACAGTTAATTTGACATATCCAGTAAAGAAAAAGTTTTTGATCCAAAGGAAGTTGTTGTCGTTGTCATTGTTGTTGTTGTTGTTGGTGTTTGTGGTGGTCCTTTATTCTCAAAGAGGACCAAGACATCAAGGTGATGTCATGACTTGCAATGAATTGGGTTTAAGTGAGGCAGGGCTGTGCAAGGTCACTAACCTCACTCTCTCCTCCAGAGCCATCTGGCTCCAGTGGCAAGATACAAATCAGGATGACTGGAGATGGCCCCTGATATTTAAGGCAATTGGGGTTAAGTGACTTGCCCAGGGTCACACAGCTACTAAGTTTCCGAGGGGAGATTTGAACTCAGGACTTCCCAGTTTCAGGGCCAGTGCCACCTAGCTGCCCCCAAAGGAAGTAGGAGGTCATAAGAAAGGCATCACCCACTAACTTTTACTCCAGTGCCTCCCATGACTCCAGTGTCATGGAGATGACCTTGAATTTGTAAAGGCTGCTCCAGAGGAGCCGATCTCTGGCAAATCTTGCCAAGCTGGAAAGGCTTGGAGTATGTGTCCCATGATGAATTATTTATCTGCTATCTAAGGACCACTAGTGGAAAGAAACTTATTGCCAGAAGGTTTGATATGAGTGGATGAACATTTTTGGCCATAACACACACACACACACACACACACACACACACACACACACACACACACAAAATGTAGTAAGGCATGGAGAAGATTTCATCTGCATTGATATAGGGACTGCCCTCCAACCTCCACAAATCATATATCCATGTCTCTGAGTATAATTAACTCTACATGTCCACCCAGCTGTTTCTCACAGCATCTCAGTGCATCCCTCTTGATTCCCAAGTCTCAATGACACTGAAGACTTAAGTGATTCATGCAAAACCAGAGAGCAAATGCTTTGCAGACCTAGGATGGCAGCTGAGTCCAAAGAAAGAAGGGGGTGGATGTAGGATATGTGAAGGTAGAAATGACAAGACTTGGCAACTCATTGGACATCTTGTATAAAGGAAAAGGAGAGATCAATGAGACTAAGAGAGTGGTGCCTTTGACAGTAATGGAGAAGTCTGGACAAGGAGTAAATTTGGGGGAGGGGAAGAGATTGGAATGAGATCTGAGGTGAAGATTATGATCCATCCATACCTTCTTATTATGTGTGACTCACTATGCCCCATGCAAAATGAAGGGGCAAGATCGGACTCTTACTCAGCAATCACTACCCTGGAGTGTGGACCTTGCCCTCCAACAGGCCCCTGCTGCAACCACAAACTGATCTGGGGTTAGAAGTTGGGATTGGGATTTTCCCAATAGCACGTGCACAGTTGCTTACAATGGGTGCCTTCATGGTCATAGTGACCATGAAGGGCAGCGTCCAGGTCAGAAAGGGAGAGGTTGGCAGTCTTCATAGCAGAGGAACAAGGCTGAGCTGCAGAGTATTGGGGAGCAAGTGGAAGGGAGGACCCCCAGTTAGCCATCTCAGTGTCAGACAGATGCAGCCTGTCTAACCAATCACCCTCTGATGAAGTGACCACATGATCCCTGTAGTCTGACCATGGCTCCCCAGGAGACCTGAGCCCTTACTCTGTAGACTGTTGCCCTAGGAGAATGAAGCCTCGTCTCTCTATAAGAGGTTCTAAATTCGCTGTTCTTCTCTTATACTGCCTTACTCCAAAGAGATTGCTGGGCCAGTAGGTGCTTTGCATAGATAATGAGAATTGGCTCCCACCTTTTTTCCCAAAAAGGTATTAGGACTGTTCTGTAAAATGCCATGAATGATTCAAAGGACATTTCCAATAGATACTTTCATTAAACAACTATTAATAAACTGCATATTAAATTCCTGCTATATGATATTAGGGAGTATATGAAAATGAAGAAGACAGTCCTCGACCTCAAGGAGTTTGTCCTCTTGCAGTATGGCACATAGAACACTGAATTTAGAGGCAGAAGATCTAGATTCAAATCTTCTCTGCTATTTACTATCTGTGAGATGACCTTAATAAGCAAGTTATATAACTTCCTTGATCCTGGCAGGGCCTTATTTTCCTCATCTGTACAATGAAATGGTTGAACTACATTACCTTTGTAGTCCTTTTCAGCTTCAAGGCCTAAGATATGTACAATGATAGAACTACCATGTGAGGGACAGTATGACTTTCTTCACAGAATTCTGAACCTCAAATTGGAAAGACCCAGATTTCATTCCTGCCTTTGTCATTGACTGTTTGGGAAGACCATTTCATCTCTCTTGCCCTCAGTTTCCCCATCTATAAAATGAGAGGTTCAGACTTGATGACCTCTAAGTTCCTTCCATCTCTATATTTGTTATTCTATTCTTTGTAAACTTGAAAGGGCTAAAGGCTCTCTAAATGCAAGGTACAGAGGCAGTGGGTAGGAGCAAAATATTTCTATGAGGGAGATCACTTCCAGTTGGGGTGGAAGGCTTCATGGAAGAGATTGCATTGGACCTGGAAAGATGGGTAGGATTTCAATGAGCAAAAATGAGGAGTAAAGATATTTCTGGCCAAAAGAATGGTATGAACAAAGGGGTAGAGTCAGGAAAGAAGAGAAGGTGTTCAAAGAACTGTGAGTGATAGAAATCTGCTTCACCTAGAGCATAGGCCCTGTGTAGGGGGAGGAGTGGGATTGGTATCTGTGAAAAGAGGCTGGGACACTGGAAAGATATCCTATTGGCAAGCAAAAGCTAAAGGGAAAGTTGTCCCAGGGTTTCATGTACCCCCATTGTCTAAGATTCTCCAAAGATCCATTTCATGTTTCAAATGATCTTATAATGGCTTTTCATTAGAATTGTGCCTATGTTGCCCATGAGTGCCACCTCTTCTTAATCTTTTCCTATTATGTTCTTCCCAATTTCATTTTCCTTTTGAGCAGGCATGAAGCATGTATGGGAAGAATAGAGAAGAAAGTATAAGCACACTGGGGATTGAGGGTGGTAGCATGTTTTATGTAATTCCGGCTTTGCCCCTGGGTACCAAATCGTAGATGGTACCAACAACACAAGCAGAAATGTGCTTATCACCTCATTGGTAGGAATGATTTTTTAAAATAAGACATTATTTTGGCATGTTACTTCTCCTTGACATCACCCTGCTCCCTCCCCCATAGTGGCCTTATGTTGTCTAAGGGTTCCCCCTCCCCAACTCTAGTTCAGGAAAATTGGCCTTAAGCAGTTGATCTGAGAGCACTAGTCCTGCTCCTTGCCCCAGATACTAGAGCTTCAGGTGACAGATTTTTCTCTCCATGATGAAGAATAAGCAAGGAGAGGGAAGTCCTTGCTCTTTTGGCTCAATCCTATAACTTCTTTGGTCTCTGTGGTTTGTCTGGTTTAGAGCTTATTATGGTCTGGTCATTGCTTGGAGCGTATGTAAATTGAAGTTCAGTTCCGAGGAAATGAAAGTAATGGGGCTAGGCACTCAATAAATGTTTGTTAAATGAATGAGTGTTTGCATAATGTCAAAGATTCCATATTTGTGAGCACTAGGTTGTATCTACCTGACAGCAAACATCTGGCCGCCTATGGAAGGCCATCATCAGTCATGTAGATGTTTTCAAATATCCAGATGTTTGGTGTTGGTTTGACAAAACATCCTGATGACTGACTGAATTTGTCATCCTCATGGTGAAGATGAATAGTTTCCTCCATCTGGTGCTCTGGGGAGAGGTAGGAGATGGAGATCAGAGCTGACAAGAATGGGAGTGGCCTTCTTCTGTTCTGGGACAGTTCTCAAAGTTCACTGCTGCCCTTTTATGAACCTATTTAAATAATAAATCAGCGTCACAATTCTAGGCTCTCCTCCAAATCCTGTAACTTATTCTTTGATGTACTTACCGCTAATGGAATTATTTGACAAATTCAGTTCTGGTGAGCCATTGCAAGAAAGCATAAACTGCCCTGGATTTTCCATCTTGGGTTGGTTTGACAGATGCTCCCCTTTTCAATCACTGGCCAGAAGCTCTATTAAAAGGTAATAATAACTCACATTTCGACAATGCTTTAAGATTTTCAGGAGGGGCAGCTAGGTGGCGCAATGTAAAGCACTGGCCCTGAAGTTGGGAGGATCTGAGTTTAAATCTCACCTCACACACTAGCTGTGTGACCCTGGACAAGTCACTTAACCCTATTTGCCTTAAGCATGTAGGACCATCTCCAGTTGTCTTGATATATATCTTACCACTGGACCCAGATGGCTCTGGAGGAGAGAATGAGGTCGGTGACTTTGCACAGCCCGCTCTCACTTAAATCCAGTTGACTGCAAGTCATGACATTACCCGGATGTCTTGGTCCTCTTTGAGAATGAAGAACAAACTACAAGATTTGCAGAGCTCTCCCCCTTAACAACTCTGTGAGGTAAACAGTACACATCTTATAATTATTTATTTTTGCTTTTGAGTCAGATTTGTGATTTCTTCCATGTAGGAAGCCCTTGGCATAGAAATGTCCTCCACCAAAGCATACTGGTAGCTCATCTTTGACGTGTAGTCTTATTTTCCTGGTGGCATTGAGAAGTTAAGTAAATTAGCCATGGGCATGCGGGTAGTTTGCACCAGTAGCAGAAACTGAGCTGAGGTCTTCCTGGCTTCCAGGAAACAAAGAAACTGAGTCTCTGAGAGGTTGTACCTCGGGCATGGTGACACAGCTAATAATTGTGTGAGGCTCTGTGGGGGATACAAAAGAAATGAAACACAAAATCCCTGCTCTTGAGAGCCAGCGAGTCCAGTTGAGATGAAGCATCTACACTATGGATGCTTAAGTACTGGGAAAACAACACATTAACAAGTGAAAATGGGTATTTTCATAGAGACCGAATGCCTCAAGGCCAAGAGTGTTTTGAGATGATTGGCTTTGAGATGGGTGACACTAAGTGTTCTAGAGTTCATGGGTATTCCTGTATGGTTTAAGGGGTCCAAGTATTAGGAGAGAGGAAGAGGCTGGATGACATGTGTGAATGCATGAAAACTGGGAGTCAAAAGACACATGGGAAACAGTCATAATAATAACTCATATTTATATAGGATTTTAAAGTATGCAAAGAGCTTTGCATACATTGTCTCATTTGAACCATATAACGCTATTAAGTAGGTCCTACATGTATTTTAAAATAGATTTTATGGCTATATATATTTTTCCATTGCCTAGATTTCCCTTTATACTTTCCACTCCATCCCCAAAGAGCCATCTCTTATAAGAAAGACTTAAAAAAAGAAGAAAAAAGGAGAGAAAAAGTCACTCAAACCCACTGATCCACTAAAAAATATCTTGCATTATGACATTATATGCAATGTTCTTCCTCTGTGGATTCCTCCTCTTCTCCAAAGGAGTAGAGGGGGTGTTATGATAGCTCTTCTTTGTAAATTTGCAAACTTTCGTTTTATTTAACTATTTTTTATATCACAATTTTTGCAAATGTTCCTGGGGATGAGGTTGCTGTGGTTGTTCTTTCCTTTTGGTCTTGTGTGTTACTCTCAGTTTTCCATATATTTTGGACACCAAACATTTATCATAGATATTTGTTTTCATTTCTTTCCAGTCAATCTTTTCCTAGATGTTTACTTTTGTTTATGCAAAAGTTTTTCAATTTCTTGTAAACAGAATCATCTTTTTATCTCTTTTAATCATCTCTATTCCTTGTTTGATTAAAATTCATCTACCTGTGGTGAGTACATGTTCTGTCTCTTCCAATTTTTTATGGTACGATGATTAATATTCAGGTCTTGTGTCAATTTTGAATTTATTGTGGATTATGGTATAAGAAGTTAGGCTAAATCTAATGTCTGTCAGGCTGATTTTTAGTTTTCCTACAAGTTCTTATTAAATAGGCAGTTATTTCCTCAGTAATTTATGTTTTGGGGTTTATCAAACATTGAGTTATTAAGCGCCTTTATTTCTGATTCTTCCTTGTCTAGACTGTTCCATTGGTCTACTTTTTAATTAAAAAAAAAACCCTGATATCAAATGGTTTTGAAGATGATTGTTTTATAATATACTTTGATTTCTGAGAGTGTTATTCTCCTTTCATTCCTATCTTTTAAAAATGCTTTTCCTTGATTTTCTAGATCTTCTCTTCCTCCAGAAATAATCTTATCATTTTATCTCTGTAAAGCATCCCGTTAGTTGTTTGGGTGGCATACTATTTAATCTGTAAATTAACTTTGGTAGTCATTTTTATTATATTGGTATAGCCCAGCTATGAGCTCTGAATATACTTTTAGCTATTTAAAATTTATCTTTATTTCTTTAAGAATCACTTGACAATTGAATTTAGTTCCTACATTACCTCCATTTTACAGATGAGGAAATTGAAACTGAGGTGTTTTAAGTTACTTCCCGGGGCAGCTAGATGGCGCAGTGGTTAAAGTGCTGGCCCTGGATTCAGGAGTACCTGAGTTCAAATCCAGCCTCAGACACTTAACACTTACTAGCTGTGTGACCCTGGGCAAGTCACTTAACCCCCATTGCCCCGCCAAACAAAAAAAAAAAAAAAAAAAAAGTTACTTCCCCAGGGTCACACAAGTAGTTAGTATCAGAGACTTGATTTGAACCTAAGTCTCCTTGAATGTAATAAGTCCAGCAAGTTATCCAACATGCCACACTGCCCTTAAGTTAGTGTCATCTAACCAGTTCTTTACTGCCTTTAGTTTGCCTATGATCTAGCTCATAGCTGTCCTTATTATCCATAGGGAATACAAGAGATTTTGTCAAATGCTTTGCTGAAATCTACTATAGCATCTTCTGGTCCAGCAGTCTTAGTGACCCTGTCATTTAAGATGAAATGAGGTAGATTTAATGGGACCTCTCCTTAAACCATGGTGGCTCTTCATCATCACTTCACTCTCCCAAGGGCTTCCCAGTCTAGTTAAGCTCAGTGGCCAATCAGCTGAAAACTCCACTGTTTCCTCCTTTGTGAAAATTGGGCCATCTGCCCTACTCCAACCTCATTTGTGCTACTTCTCCAGTTCTTCACCATCTTTCTCCCATAACAGACAGTGGCTCAGTCAGAATCACGTGTTCCAAGTTTGTTCTTGTTGTTTGTAGTAGCTAAAGTCTTTTCTTAACACTCTACTTAACTTTGGCTTTCAATTCTTTGCTATTTTATTCTATTTCACCGAATTCCTTTAAAAAAACCTGTCTATTCTTTGTTGCCCTCACTCCCCGTCTTCTCAATCCTCAACTCATTGATTTCAACATCATTATTCAACTCAAACTGCTCTCTTCAGTGGCCAACCATCTCTTAATGGCCAGATATTGTATTTGCAAATCCTCATCTTCTTTGGCCCATCTGCTGTCTTTGACACCACTGATCATGTCATCCTTTTACAGACTTGCTCCTCTGTAGGTTTTGGTGATACTACGGTCTACTGATCCTCCTCCTACCTGTCTGACTGTGTCTTCTCAGTCTCTTTTGCTGGTTTGGCACTCACACCATGCCACTTCTAATGTGATTGATTATTCCCAAAGGGCTGTCTTGAGCCCTCTTCTCTCCTCTCACCAAACACTACCCATTATTAGCTACCATGGATTCAATTATATCTCTACATATGACTCCCAGGTCAATCTTTCTCCTGAGCCTTGCTTTCCCATTACCAGCTGCTTACTACTTCTAGCATTGGTACTACCACCACCACTAGCACCACCAACATTTATATGGTACCTACTATGTGTCAGACAGTGTTCTAAGCACTTTACAAATAGTATCTCATTTAATTCTCACAACAAGCCTAGGAAGTAGATGCTGTTATTTTTTTGTTTGTTTTTTGGTGGGGTAATGAGGGTTAAGTGACTTGCCCAGGGTCACACAGCTAGTAAGTGTCAAGTATCTGATGCTGGATTTGAACTCAGGTCTTCCTGAATCCAGGGCCTGTGCTTTATCCACTGCGCCACCTAGCTGCCCCCAATGCTGTTATTGTCAACCTCATTTTACAAATAAGGTTCAGTCATTTTTCAGTCATGTCTGACTCTTCATGACCCCATTTGGGCCTTTCTTGGCAAAGATCCTGGAGTGTTTTTCCATTTCCTTCTTCAGCTCGTTTTATAGATGAGAAAACTGAGACAAACATGGTGAAGTGACTTGCCCAGGGCCACCCAGTTAGTGGAGGCCAGGTTTGAACTCAGTCCTTCTGACTCCAGGCCAGGCACCCTATACACTGCAGTGCTATCCCCCAGATAAGGAACCTAAGACAAACAGAGGTGAAGTGAGTTGGCCAAGGTCACCCAGCTAGGAGATGTCTGGGGCTGGATTTGAATTCAGGTCATTGTGACTCCAGGCCTAGTGCTCTGGGCACTTTTCCACTTCGCAGCCCATAGACATTTCATGCCAGATGCCAGTAAGTGAACTCTAGGTTTAGACAGATAGACCTGAGTGCTGTGCTTATAGACTCTGAGGGAGTAGGTCACTCTCTGGGGACCCAACTTGTGCTTGTAAGAATGAGTTGGAAGAGTGTACCCCAGGAGGAGTTTTATTTACATTGTAGCAGCTTCATCCAGAATATGTGTGGGATATCTGTGCATTTGTAGAAACTTGCTAGATAGAGTCTTCTGGGTCACTCCTTCTTGATTGCTCTACCACCACAGTGAACCATTGGAGAAAAAATAATATTTTCCTTTTGTTTTTAGAGTGTAAGTATACAGTCAGTTTTCTAATGTGGTTCCTTTATGTCATACTAGTTTCTTTGAAATAAGTCTAGCTTTAAAAAATCTTTATGTACTGATACCTGTTTTATTACTGTGTCTGTTATGAGAATAGAAACTGATATGAGCAGGGTGCACGTCACATCCCTAGCATAGTGGCGCCTAGTAATTTGCCCAGAGCACTTTGCAGGAGCTTAGCCCTGCTAATTATCAGTATAGACAGTTTTTCTGAGATCCTTATGTATTATATGTACATAGGCTAAAATTGCCTGTTGGCTTAGAAACTACATGCAACTAACCCCATTTTAAAAAATTGTAGATGGTTAACCCCTCACATCTGTGAAGCCTTTGCAAGTTTGCTTTCTTTGCAAGTTAGCCTGTTTGTCTTCATGAGTGTTGAGTTTGGACCTCCATTAGAATCATCCTATGTGTTACAGAGACCCCACAGGAAAGTCATTGTCTGAAATTTTACTGCCCTCTGTATTTTAAGGATTTCTGGGGAAATTTCTGGTTCCCTATGCATTTCAGCAACTTAGAGGGTTTTTTTGCCTCACAAGACTGAACCCAGGCTGCATTTGGAGTTCCAGAAGAGAGGGACCCCTTAGTGGAAGCAGAGGGCAAGAACCTCTTCTGGCCCTCCTAGTAGAATGGGTTTGTGTTGTTATCCAAATATTAAGACAAGGCGGTTTGGTTTCCCACCTGAAGACAAGGAGGTAAGATCCTCAAAGACAGTTTTGTCATCTCTGTGGGGAAAGTTAAATATGTTCTGGGATCTATTTAAGGACCAAGTATTCCCTCAAAGGCCAGAAGCTTGTTTTTCTTTTTCCTTTTTCTTTGCTGTCTTTGAGTTGGGCCAGGCCTTTACAAGCACAAAGATGGTTGGTCACCTCTGAGAATTTTGTAAGCTGATGTCTGATTGCTAAAATTTTACAACCATGAATTTGAAAGTGAATATAATCCTCAGATCCAGCAGTTAGGGTCGACTTGTATTCCTGTGGAAGAAGACTAATTGCTAGATGATTTATGGAACTGAAGAATACAGACTTTGCCCAAAAGAACCCCTGTTGACTTGCTTGGGATGGTAAAGGTTTAACTGTGGGGAGTATATAAGGGTGAGATTATTTGCTTTTTCTTCCCTCAGCTTAGTTGATACAGTCTACAGAATATGATCACAGATGGTGAATTGTTAATAAGGTGTTACTCTCTTATTCCTTTATTTTGTCATTTAAAAAATCAAATATAATTTGTAAATGACTAAAAACCTGTTTTATCTCCCTCCTTCAAATTGAACAAGAAAAGGAAACTTTTAGTTGACTCTCTCAGGTTCTCTAAGTATATCATCATATCATCTGTAAAGTGATATTTTTGTTTCTTCTTTGCATTTTTCATTCTCTTGATTGATTTTTCTTTTTTCCACCACAGCTAGAATTTCTAGTGTGCTATCAAAAGGTTATGATGATAATGGACATGTGTGTATAAACCTCGATCTTGTTGGAAAGTTTATCCCCATTGTATATAACATTGGCTCTTGCTTATAAATAGTACTTACCATGGTAGGGAAAAGTCAATTTACTCATATTTGCTAGCACTTCTTTTCTAACAGAAATGGATGTTGTATTTTGTCAAAAGCTCTTTTCTTTATATATTGATATAATAATATGATTTGTGTTGTTCTTGTTATTGGTGTATTTAATTATATTTAAAGTTTTCCTAAAATTGTGCAGTCCTTGTGTAAAATGAACCTGATCAGGGAGTATAATCTTTGTAATATGTTGCTGTAGCCCCTTTGCTAATACTTTATTTAAAAGTTTTGCATTAGTATTCAGTAGGGGTATTGGCTTGTAGTTTTCTTTTTCTTTTTTGATTCCCTTTGGTTTAGGTATCGAGATATATTTGGTTTGGTTTGCTCAATTACTTTTTTGAGATTATATTGTTGAAATTCTCTATTCCATTTTAATCTGAGTAATTTGCATTGTTGTATATTTTCATCCATTTCATTTAAATTGTTAGTTTTATTGGTATATATTTGGGCAAAATGGTTCTGATAATTTTCTGAGCGTCTTTATTTTGAATCCTCCTATGTCAACTTTGATACTGGTAATTTGACATTTTCAAAAGCTAAATTAGCTAATGATTTGTCTTTCATTGTGTTTTTTTTAACAGTTCTGAATTTTAGTTCTTAATTCATTGGTTTTTTACTTTCATTTTTATTAAATTCTCCTTTGACTTTCAGGATTTCTATTTTGTTTTTTAATTGTGTTGTCTTTATTTCTTGGTTTATTAGTTTTTTTAAAGTTACTTTTACAATTCCTTGATCTGTCCTTTCTCTTACTGACAAACGTATTTAGTGCTATCAGTTTTTCCTAAGGATTGCTTTGGCTGCATCTCCCAAATTTTGATAGGCTATCTCATTGTCATTATTATCCTTAATGAAATTATCTGCTGTTTCTATGATTTGTTTTTTGACCCACAAATTCTTTCAGTTTAAAGTATTTATTCTTCAATCAATTTAAAATAATTTCTTCCCTTATCACATATATTTTATCAATAAAAAGATATATTTTCTGCTTTTCTATATTTATTTATGAGTTTTTTATATTCTAATACATGGGGAAATTTTAAAAATTAAATTTCAATCGTTGAAAAAAAATCTCTCCTTTCTCCCTCTTTCCTCCATATACCCCCAATTAAGAAAGAAAGAAAAATAAAATTCCTGTTACAAACATGAATATACAAGCAAAAAAAATTTCCTGTATTGGCCGTGTCCAAAAATGACATCTCAGTCTATAACTCTGAATCTACCCACTTTCTATCAGGAGATGGGTAATATGTTTCATTATGAGTCATTTGGAATCATGACTTGCAGTTGTGTTGATCATAGTTTTTGAGACTTTCAAATATGTTTGTCTTTACAATATTGTTGTTATTGCAGAAATTATTGACCTCTCTGCATTGGTGCATATGGTTTTTCTGATAGTGTGGGTATTTTTGAAGGTATTCCTCTATTTCTCTTGTATTATCAATTTTGTTTGCATGTAACTGTGTGCACAATATATTCTGATTATTCTTTTTATTTCTTCTGTTTTTACTGTGATTTCACCTTACACATTTGTTGTTTTATTGATTTGATTTTCTCCTCTTTTCTTTTTAACCAGATCAGCTAAGGGTTTATCAGTTTTAGCAGTCTTTTCAAAGAACTGGTTTTTAGTTTTATCATTTTAATGTTTTTGTTTCCAATTTACTTCCCTTCTAATTTTAAATTTCTCCTCTTTTGTGCTTATTTTAGTTTTTTTCTTCTTGGCTTTCTGGTTTTGAAATGAATATTTAGTTCATTAATCCTATCTTTTTCTATTTTACAGAGTTATTGTTTTTATGATTTGTTCTTTGATTCACTTATTATTTAGGATTTCTTTAAGGCTCCATTTGGCTCTGTATCTTTTGTTGTCCCTGAGCCAATTACTGTTTTTAATGTGTTATGGTTTGTGGAGGATATATTAACTATTTTAACCTTTTAATATTTATTTTCAACATCATTTTTACCTAGTACATGGTGAATTTTTGTAAAAGTTCCATGTGGTGGTTAAAAAAACGTACGTATTTTTTGCTATCCCATCTAGAAGATACCAAAGTTTCTCCAGCAATTTGCTCAGATCCATGTTTTCCTTATTGTTTAACTTTCTGAAAGACTTATCCAAAACTGAGTAGGATATTAATGTCTCCTGTTACTATTGTGTTACTGTCTATGCCTTCTTGTAGTTCAGGTAATACTTACTTTAGAATCTGGTCACTAAGGCATTCAGAACTTGTAAGTTTACTTCCGATATTGGTTTATCTATGGTTCCTTTCAAGCATAATATAATTTTCTTGTTTACTCTTTTAAAAAAACATTTTGAAAATTTGTTTTTGCTTTCTTAGCATGATCACAACTCTTGCTTTTTTGGATTTATTTGCTGCAAAATCATTTTCCCATCCTCTCAGTTTTATTTGTGTATGTCTTTGTTTTTTTTTTTTTTTTGATTTAATGTATGAGGTATTTTATTTTTTCCGTTACATGTAAAGATAGTTCTCAACTTTTGTTTATACAAGATTTACAATTTCAGATTTTTCTCCCTCCCTCCCCTCCCTCCCCCGTCCCCTAGACAGCAGGTAATCTGATATAGGTTATATCTATATATCTCTATACATATACATATAGATATAGATATATACACACACACATATATACACATAATAACATTAATCCTATTTCTGTATTAATCCTGTTACAAGAGAAAAAATCAGAGCAGTGATGCAAAACCTCAAAATAGAAAAAAAAAACAACAGCACCCAAAACAAAAGAAATAATATGGTTCAATCAGCATCTATACTCCACAGTTCTTTCTTTCTTTTTTTTTCTTGGATTTGGAGATCCTCTTCTATCATGAGTTCCCTGGAACTCTTCTGTACCATTGCATTGGTGAGAAGAATATAGTCCATCACAGTAGGTCAACACTCAATGTTGATGATACTGTGTAAAGTGTTCTTCTGGTTCTGCTCATCTCACTCATCATCAGCTCACGCAAGACCCTCCAGGTTTCTCTGAACTCTTCCTGCTCATCATTTCTTACAGCACAATAGTATTCCATTGTATTCATATACCACAACTTGTCCAGCCATTCCCCAATTGATGGGCACCCCCTCAACTTCCAATTCCTTGCTACCAAATAAAGAGCAGCTATAAATATTTTTGTACATGTGGGTCCCTTTCCCCCTTCCATGATTTCTTTGGGCAAAAGACCTAAAAGTGGAATTGCTGGGTCAAAGGGTATGCACAGCTTTATTGCCCTTTGGGCATAATTCCAAATTGCTCTCCAGAATGGTTGGATCAGCTCACACCTCCACCAACAATGCATTAGTGTTCCAATTTTCCCACAGCCTCTCCAACATTTATTATCTTCCTTTTTTGTCATTTTAGCCAATCTGATAGGTGTCAGGTGGTACCTCAGAGTTGTTTGAATTTGCATCTCTCTAATCATTAGAGATTTAGAGCATTTTTTCATATGGGAATAGATAGCTTTGGTTTCTTCATCAGAAAACTGCCTGTTCATATCCTTTGACCATTTCTCAATTGGGGAATGACTTGGATTCTTATAAATTTGATTTAATTCCCTATATATTTTAGAGATGAGGCCTTTATCAGAAGCACTGGCCTCAAAAATTGTTTCCCAGTTTTCTGCCTCCCTTCCCATTTTGGATGCATTGCTTCTGTTTGTACAAAAATTTTTAAATTTAATATAATCAAAATCATCCATTTTCCATTTTATAATATACTCTATCTCTTGTTTGGTCAAAAACTGTTCTCCTTTCCAAAGATCTGATAGGTAGACTATTCCTTTCTCTCCTAATTTACCTATGGTATCACCCCTTATGTCTAAATCATGTATCCATTTTGACCTTATTTTAGTATAAGGTGTAAGATATTGGTCTATGCCTAATTTCTGCCATACTATCTTCCAGTTTTCCCAGCAGTTTTTGTCAAATACTGAGTTCCTATCCCAGAAGCTGGAGTCTTTGGGTTTATCAAACACTACATTACTAGTGTCATTTACTACTGCATTTCCTGAGCCTAGACTATTCCATTGATCTACCACTCTATTTTTTAAGCCAGTACCAGATAGTTTTGATAACTGCCGTTTTATAGTAAAGCTCCAGGTTTGGTACCGCTAACCCACCTTCCTGTGAATTTTTTTTTCATTATTTCCCTGGATATTCTTGATTTTTTGTTTTTCCAGATGAATTTTGTTATTATTTTTTCTAGCTGTATAAAATAATTTTTAGGTAGTCTGATTGGTATGGCACTGAATAAGTAAATTAATTTAGGCATCTATTGAAATAATCACATGATTTTGGTTGGTTTTCTTATTGATGTGGTTGATTATGTTAATAGTTTTCCTAATGTTGAACCAGCCCTGCATTCCTGGTATAAATCCCACCTGGTCATAGTGTATTATCCTGGTGATCACTTGCTGTAATCTCCTTGCTAATATCTTATTTAAGACTTTAGCATCGATATTTATTAGGGAAATTGGTCTATAATTTTCTTTCTCTGTTTTTGCTTTGCCTGGTTTTGGTATCACCACCATATTTGTGTCATAAAATGAATTTGGTAGAACTCCTTCTTCACCTATTTTTCCAAATAATTTGTATAATATTGGAATTAATTGTTCTTTAAATGTTTGGTAAAATTCACCCGTAAACCCATCTGGCCCTGGGGATTTTTTCTTAGGGAGTTCATTAATAGCTTGTTCAATTTCTTTTTCTAATATGGGTTTATTTAAGGATTTTATTTCCTCTTCAGTTAACCTGGGCAGTTTGTATTTTTGTAAATATTCATCCATTTCATTTAGATTGTCAAATTTATTGGCATACAGTTGGGCAAAATATTTCCTAATTATTGCTTTAATTTCCACTTCATTGGTGGTAACATCACCCTTTTCATTTTTGATACTGGTAATTTGGTTTTCTTCTTTCTTTTTTTTAATCAAATTAACCAATATTTTATCTATTTTATTGATTTTTTCACAAAACCAGCTCTTAGTTTTATTGATTAATTCTATAGTTTTTTTGCTTTCAATCTTATTAATTTCCCCTTTAATTTTCAGGATCTCTAATTTAGTGTCTAATTGGGGATTTCTAATTTGTTCTTTTTCTAGCTTTTTAAGTTGCATGCCCAATTCATTAATCTCCTCTTGCTCTTTCTTATTCATGTAAGCATTTAGAGCTATAAATTTTCCCCTAAGCACTGCTTTGGCTGCATCCCATAGATTTTGGTATGTTGTCTCATTATTGTCATTCTCTTGGATATAGTTATTGATTGTTTCTATGATTTCTTGTTTGGCCCATTCATTCTTTAGAATGAAATTATTTAGTTTCCAATTGATTTTCATTCTACTTTTCCCTGGCTCTTTTTTACATGTAATTTTTATTGCATCATGATCTGACAAGGATGCATTTACTATTTCTGCCTTTGTACATTTGACTATGATGTTTTTGTGCCCTAATACATGGTCAATTTTTGAAAATGTGCCATGTACTGCTGAGAAAAAGGTATATTCCTTTCTATCCCCATTCAATTTTCTCCAGATATCTGTCATGTCTAACTTTTCTAGTAATCTATTCACCTCTTTCACTTCTTTCTTATTTATTTTTTGGCTAGATTTATCTAATTCTGATAGGGGGAGATTCAGATCCCCCACTAGTATAGTATTACTGTCTAATTCTTCTTGTAACTCATTTAACTTCTCCTCTAAGAACTTGGATGCTATACCACTTGGTGCATACATATTTAATATTGATATTACTTCATTATCTATAGTGCCTTTAAGTAAGATGTAATTTCCTTCCTTATCTCTTTTAATGAGATCTATTTTTGCCTGCACTTTGTCTGAGATAAGGATTGCTACCCCTGCCTTTTTTACTTTAGCTGAGGCATAATATATTCTGCTCCAGCCTTTTACCTTTACTCTGTGTGTATCTCTCTGCTTCAAATGTGTTTCTTATAAACAGCATATTGTAGGGTTCTGGTTTTTAATCCACTCCGCAATTCACTTCTGTTTTATAGCAGAGTTCATCCCATTCACATTCACAGTTATTATTACTGACTGTCTATTCCCCTCCATTCTATTTGCCCCCTTTGTACTTTTCCCCCCTTCTTTCACCCTATTCCTCCTCACCGACGTTTTACTTCTTACCCCTGCCTCCCCCGATCTGCCCTCCCTTTTTATCACCCCCCTCTCTTTTCTTTACCCTTTTCTCCCTTGCTTTTGTCCTCCCTTCTATCAGTCCCCCCCTTTCCCTTCCCCTTTTGTTTCCCTAAAGAATGAGTTAAGTTTCTTTATCCCAATGAACGTATATGTTATTCCCTCTTTGAATCAAATCTAATGAGAATAGGGTTGAAACAATGTTCCCCCCTCCTTTCTTTCCCTCTATTGTAATAGGTTTTTTCCACCTCTTCATATGATATAATTCATCCCATTCCACCTCCCCTTTCCTCTCCTCCCCATAGACTCCCTTTTTAACCCCTTAATTCTTTTGTATCATCACATCAAAGACAATTTATATTTATACCCTCTATATAAAGTCCTTCTCTCTGTCCAAATACATTAACAGTTCTTAAGAGTTATGAGTATTATCTTCCTGTGTAGGGATATAAACAGTTTAACCTAATAGGGTAACTTTTTTTTTCCCCCTCTGTTTACCTTTTTAAACTTCTCTTGAGTCTTGTATGTTGAGATCAAATTTTCTATTCAGTTCTGGTCTTTTCACCAGGAAAGATTGAAAGTCCCCAATGTCATTAAATGTCCATCTTTTCCCCTGAAAGAAAATGCACATTTTTGCTGGGTAATAGATTCTTGGCTGCAATCCAAGCTCCTTTGCCTTCTGGAATATCATATTCCAAGCCTTGCGGTCCTTTAATGTTGAAGCTGCCAGGTCCTGAGCAATCCTGACTGTGGCTCCATGATATTTAAATTGCTTCTTTCTGGCTGCTTGGAGTATTTTCTCCTTCACCTGATAATTCTGGAATTTGGCTACAATATTCCTTGGAGTTTTCCTTTTGGGGTCTTTTTCAGGAGGTGATCGGTGGATTCTTTCAATGATGATTTTATCCTCTGATTCTATGATATCAGGGCAGTTCTCCTTAATAATTTCCTGGAATATGGTATCTAGATTCTTTTTCTGGTCATGGCTTTCAGGCAGTCCAATGATTCTCAAATTGTCTCTCCTGGATCTGTTTTCTAGATCAGTTGTCTTCCCGATGAGGTATTTCACATTTTCTTCTATTTTTTCATTTTTTTTATTCTGCTTGACTGATTCCTGGTGTCTCATGGATTCCTTATCTTCCAACTGTCCCACTTTAATTTTTAAGGCATTGTTTTCTTCAGTGAGATTATGCAGCTTTTTTTCCATTTGGCCAAATGAATTTTTTAAGGTTTTGTTTTCTTCAGCTTCCTTTTCCAAGCTGCTGATTCTTTTTTCATAGTTTTCTTGTTTTGCTTTCATTTCTCTCCCCATTTTTTCTTCTACCTCTTGCAATTGATTTTTAAAATCCTTTTTGAGCTCTTCCAGGAAGGCTTTTTATTCTTGCGACCAATTCACTTTCCCTTGTGAGGTTTCAGATGTAGACAATTTGAGGCTATTGTCCTCATCTGAGTTTGTGTTGGCTTCTTCCCTATTGATACAGAAGTTCTCAATGGAGAGGGCTCTTTTTTGCTTCTTACTCATTATTGCAGCTTATTTATTTATTCTTTAAGTTGAGGTCTGCTCTGGGGGCACCCGGGTCCCTGTTTTGGGCTTCTTGTGCAGGGGTATAGGTGCTGTGTGACCGGGCTTTTACTCTGAGGCCTTTATGGTGTGTGGAGATCCCCCGCCCTGCACTTCCTGTCTGATTGCGCTTGGCCAGCCAGGCGCCAGACCCTGGCGTCTGATCCGTTCGTTTCCCTCCTGGCCGGTGCAGGTAGGTTTTTCCACTGTCCTTCTTGGCCACCAGATTTTTGAACCAGGTCCCGGGAGCCTCAGTTGTTCGGCTGTGGCCCGCAGCTCCTGCTGACTTGCCCCGACCCCCTCGGCGCTGGGTTGCTGCCCTGCGCTGGGCCTCCCTTTTGCCCGAGTCAGACCGACCTTTTCCTGAAGTCTTCTAAATTATCTCTGGTTGGAGGACTGTGTCTCTCTGTCTCTTTGCAGGTTCTATAGTTTCAGAATCCATCCAGAGGCTTGATTTAATGTTCGTTTTGAGGGAACAGAAGGAGAGCTCAGGCAGCTTGCTGCTTCCTCTCCGCCATCTTGGCTCCGCCCCCTATGTCTTTGTTTTTAAATATGTTTCCTGTAAGCCAACTGATCATTGGGTTTTATTTCTTATCTAATTTGTCATGTTTTTATTTTATTGGATTATTTAATCCATTCACATTCAAAGTTATAAGAAATAGGTTAATATTTTCCTCCATTTTTCTATTATGTTTTGAGTTATTATTTTCCCCATCTTCTGTTGCAAAACAGCATTATTATCCTTCAGTTGCTTTAATCTTTTTTTAAGGTGCCCTTATGCCAAGTAGCTCTATTCTCTTACCCTTGGTTTCCTCCTTTCATTTGCTAACCCTTTTCCTTTGGGTTTTTGTTTATTTATTTTTTTTCTGTGTTTTTTTTCCTGGTTCCTTCACTCTTTTCCCCCTTTCTCTTAGTCAAGTAGATTCTCCTTTCTTCTCCTCCCCTTCAGCCAGTCCTATTCATGAGGTTTTTAAAAATGTTTTCTCACCCCTTTCCAAAAAGAATTTGTTTCACTCCCTTTGTTATCCATCCTCTCTTTCTGTCTGTGTAGACCCTTATTCTTTGATTCATGACTCCTATAATTATCTGTGCTGGAAGGGCTATACTTTGTCCCCAGTGTCCATAGACCTTTATGATTGTCTCCCTATGTAGACCTGGGCTAGAAGATGATTCACTGTGATTTTTATTTAGATTTCCTGATTAGGAATTGATCTAATGTGTTTTCTAGATTTCTTTGAGGGATTTATGAGGTAGATATTGGCAGAATTTGTTTCTGCCAGTCTGTCATCTTGACTCTTTCCATGGACAACTTTTAGAAAGATATGATGCATAACACACATAAAAAAATGTATACACACATACATACACACGTGTGTGTATTTCCTTTTTATTACCATTCAGTAATTATCAGGTAGCTATCATTTAAAATTTTTCTAAGATTCTATTCAGATTTTTACATTCTTTCTTATTTTAATTTAATTTGTTAGCTCTAAGAGGAGTACATCACATTATTTTTAAAGTCTTATTGCTTCCTCTTGTTTTTTATAGCATAGTTATTTCCTGATGTATTCTGTGCCCAACACCTCCCCTTCTAAAAAAAAAAAACTTAAGTAAAACCAATGGACATAGCAACAATATCTGGTACTATACATTGCATTCCATAACCATGATCCTCTACTTCTCTAGTGATAGATGAAAGAGTATGCTTCATCAGCAGTTCTCTGGGGATGAGATTTGTCATAATTAATCAGATTTTGGCTACCTTTTACTTTTCATTGACACAATTATATTCCTTGTATCTGCTCTTCTCTTGGTTCTGTTTTCTTTATTTGTCTGTCTATAGAAATCTTATTTTTTCTCTGATGTTCTTAAATTCATAATGCCTTATGGTATAATAATAACACATTGTATTCTACTAACATAGTTTATTCCACTGTTCCCCCCTGCAATGAAAAGTTATTTGCATTGATTTTTGAAAATTTAGTTTTTTATTGTGAATAAATTTTAAACAAAAACAAAATAAAAACTCAGTTACAGGTTTGTTAAGCTTTCATTATACAGATCTTGATAACAATTTATCAGCCACTTTCACCCTTGTTTTCTGTACTTATTTTCCATTTATTCTTTCTGTCATTTGATTTTTACCTAGCTTGTCTTTTTTTTAACCTAGTTTGTCTTTTATACAATTCTCAAATGTTGGTTTAATTTGCACTTTCATGTTTCTATTTTTCCATCCTCATTGTGGGTTCTGCCTTCATAATCATAGTACTATCTAATTGGCCTCTGAATGGATGCTCTGTAGACTTGTCTTGTGATATTTTTTCCTATTCTAATCTCTCATTGTAATGGCATCATAACTGGGTCCCTGTAGAGATCCATTGAATATATTATGAGATAGAATCATGAAAACTCCAGCTTAAACATCTTTATAAAAATAAGAGAGAAGAAGGAAAGAGAAAAGAAGGGAGGGAGGGAGTGGGAGAGAGAGAGAACTGATAGTTAAGTAATTACTAGGTATGCTTAGTGGTAATTTTGTTTAAATAACTCTCTCTTAGTTCAAAATGCCCTCCAAAGACAGGATTCCACATTAAAAAATAACTACCTGGCAACCAGTAAAATTGCATTTTTTAAGTGAGCCAATTTTCAGTTGTAGGTTGGCAAAATCATCTGAAAACAAAACTAAGCGTAAAGTAGATTGACACTATTAATTTGATGATAATACTCACCATGATTGGTCTCTAGAAGATTTCTAAGGAAAGACATTATTTTCTCAAACTTGGCACATTTAATACTAGTTGCCGAAATAATCAAACTCATAAGAAAGTGTGGGCTCCCATCTCTCTTGAAATACAGATCATTGACTAAGCTTGGCATTAGGAAGACAGGTTCAAATCCTATGATCTTGCTTCTAACATTTATAAATTGCATGACTCTGGGAATGTCATTTTACCCCTGTGTGAATCAAGCAACTCCCTGATCTGTGATTTATTTGATAAAATATAAATAGTATTTTTATCGTATAGTTTTTAGAAAATGTTTTTCAACAGTAAAGTATTTCATTAAGACAGAATAGCAAGGTAACTCCCACAGGAAAATGAACAGGTAACACAATTACTCTCAGTTCCCTCTTTCTCCAGACATAAGGTGAGTCCATATAAACTCTAAACCGGCATTCTTACTTTATTCTATTTCTAAGCCTTTGCTAGAAAGCACTCCCTTATCTCTACATCTGTCCTTGAAAATCTTATTATTTATTTGTTTTTTACACACTTTAAAGTTTGAGTTCCAAATTCTCTCCCTCCTACCCCTCCCCCACCCACTGAGAAGGTAAGCAATATGATGTCAGTTACACATGTGAAATCATACAAAATATGTTTCAATATTAGCCTTATTTCAAAAAACAAGAAAAATAAAGTGAGAAAATTATACTTCATTTGACCTCAGCATTCATCATTTCTTTCTCTGGAGGTGGATAGCATTTTTCATCATGAGTCCTTTGGAATTGTTGGAACATTTTCTTGATCAGAGTAGCCAAGGATTTTGACAGTGGATCATCATGACAACATCACAGTGATCTCCTGGTTTTTCTCACTTTACTTTGCAACAGTTCATATAGATCTTGCCTTGTTTTTCTGAAACTACCCCATTTGTCATTTCTTTTTTTGTTTGTTTTTGTTTGTTTGTTTTTTGTTGTTGTTTCTTTTTTGGTGAGGCAATTGGGGTTAAGTGACTTGCCCAGGGTCACACAGCTAGTAAGTGTTAAGTGTCTGAGGTCGGATTTGAACTCAGGTACTCCTGACTCCAGGGCTGGTGCTCTATCCACTGTGCCACCTAGCTGCCCCCCATTTGTCATTTCTTATGGCACAATAGTATTGCATTACATTCATATACCACATTTTCAGCTATTCACCAATTAATGGGCAACCCCTCAATTTTCAATTCTTTGCTATGACAAAAAGAGCTGCTATAATATTTTTGTACTTATAAATCCCTTTCCTTTTTCTTTGATCTTTTTTGTTTTGCTTTGCTTTGCTTTTGCAGGGCAATGAGGGGTAAGTGACTTGGCCAGAGTCACACAGCTACTAAGTTTCAAGTGTTTGAGGCTGGATTTGAACTCAGGTTCTCCTGAATCCAGGGCCAGTACTTTATCCACTGCACCACCTAGCTGCCCCTATTTGATCTTTTTGGGATATAGACCTAGTAGTGGTATTGCTGGGTCACAGGGTATGGACAATTTTATGGTCCCTTTGGACATAGTTCCAAATTGTTGTTCAAAATGGTTGCTACCAATAATTCAGTTGTTGTTATTCAATTGTTTTTCAGTATTGAAAAACTGAAAAAAGCTATCTTGGCAAAAATACCATGGAATGGTTTGCCATTTCCTTCTCCAACTCATTTTACAGATGACGAAACCGAGGCAAGCATGGTTAAGTGACTTGCCCAGGGTTACACAACTAGTGTCTGAGGCCAGATGTGAATTTAGGAATATGAGTGTTCTTGACTTCATATCTGCCACTCTATCCACTGTGCCACCTAGCTTTCCCCAAACAGATCATTAGTGTACCTATTTTTCTCTCATCCCCTCCAGCATTTATGTGAGGTGGTTTCTCAGAATTGTCTTTTTTGCATTTCTCTGATCAGCAGTGATTTAGAGCATTTTTAATATGACTATAGATAACTTTGATTTCTTATTCTGAAAACTGCCTGTTTATATCCTTTAACCACTTATCAATTGGGAAATGTTTTTTTTTTATTTTTATAAATTTGCCTCAGCTCTATACTTAGTATATATTTGAGAAACGGGACCTTTATCAAAGAAAATTGCTACAAAATTGTTTGATATTACTTCATTGTCTATGGTATCTTTTAGCAAAATGTAGTTTCCCTTTTTATCCCTTTTACTTAGGTCTGTTTTTGCTTTTGCTTTGTCTGAGATCATGATTGCTTTCCCTATGCTTTTGAAAAAAAAAAATTAGCTGAAGCGTATTAGATCCTGCTCCAGCTCTCTATTTCAACTCCGTGTGTATCTGTTTCAAGTGTGTCTCTTGTAAACAACATATTCTTGGGTTCTGGTTTCTAATCCATTCTCCTATCCTCTTTTGTTCTATGGGTGAGCTCATTCCATTCATATACACAGTTATGATTACTGTATTTTCCCCTCTGTTCTATTTTCCTCTGTTTCTTCTTCTCTCCATTTATCATGTCCCTCTTTTTATCATGCCTCTTTTATGTGAGAATTATTTCCCCCATTCTACCTCTCCCTTCCCCTTTCTTGCAGTATATCTTTCTCACTATTTATTTTTTTGGAGATCATTCCACATAATTGACTCACATACATGCCTTCTATCTATGTAAAATTCCTTTTTTACTTCCCTAATAATGAGAAAGATTTTAGGAGTTACATGTATCGTCTTCCCATATAGGAATATAAACAGTTTAACTTTATTAAGGCCCTTATGATTTCTCTTTCATGTTTACCTTTTTATGCTTCTCTTATGTCTTGTGTTTGAATGTCAAATTTTGTATTCATTTATTTCTTTTTCCATCAGGAATACTTATAAGTCCTCTATTTCATTAAATATCCATTCCCCCCACCCTGAAAATTTATATTCAGTTTTGCTGGAGAGGTTATTCTTGATTATAATCCTAGGTCCTTTGCCTTCCAGAATATTGTATTTCAAGCCTTCTGTTCCTTTACTATAGAAGCTGCTAAATCTTGTGTGACCATGAC